>NC_060888.1:11300619-11628119 GCF_014805685.1 Silurus meridionalis
GCCGTGCGCGTGCCTCTTCTGAATCTGAAACGTGTAGGTCACGCCGGAGGCGGTTCGTGTAGGCTGGGAGCAGCCTTCGCCACAGCACAGCAGCCAATCACAGCACAGATCCAACATCGCGGCTTCCTCGCAATTGGAAAACATGACCAATGCCATAGTGCGTGCTGGTGTTTTTTGTTTGCTTGTTTCGTTGTTTGTTTTATTTTTAACATAATGGTGGTTTCGGAATATACTTCGTACGCTTTTCCCCAGGGCTGTTTGCCTATAACGACTTCTATACCTACGTATACCTTCTATACCTAAAGTACATGTTTTTCTGCATAGAAGTCCCTAAACTACTTTAGGTATTATCTGCATCACGTGTATTATTATTATTATTATTATTATTATTATTATTATTATTGTTGTTGTTGTTGTTAGCTCGCGATTGCTTGATTGTTTGATAGATTTTTATTTGAATTCCACCCCCCCACCCGCCCTTTACACCCAGCCCTCATTGTAGTGAAGACTCAAAACAGGTCAAATTAATTTATTGTAATAGAATGCTATTACAAGCCCAATACCCCAAAAAGTTGCGATGTATTACGTTTGGCTCAAAGCCCCAAAAAGTTAGGGTGTAAAATGTAAATAACACAAAATGCATTGATATGCAATTCGCATAACCAAAATTTTTATTCAGAACATATAGAACATAGAAAAGAAAATAGAAAACATATCAAAATGTTTGAATCGAGGAAGTGTTCAATTCTAAGGAAAAAATACGGTAACTTTGAATTTGATGTCTTGCAACACAACTCAAAAAAATCTCTTTACCAGTCCACACTGAAAAAAAAGATGTTGTCCCTTATGTTGTAAATACAACATAAATTACTCAAGCTCTTTTCATTGAGTTATGATGGTTTTTAAGTCTTATTAAAATATTTAACTTTATCTAAAGTATATTGTCTGTAATTAAAACGGACAAATTTCATTTACTTAACAATAACTATAAAAAAAATATGAAGACTTAAATTTCCGACACACTTGTGCTGGTTTACGCATGCTCATGTACTTACATACTTGATGTCTCTTTTCCACCATTGCACATTCTTGAGCGTAAATTGTGCTTTCTCTTGCGACCCGTGGAGTTGGAGTTTTAAAAATGGATTTAGGATTTTCCTAAGGAAACTACAAATTCTTTCATGTTCTATGTGTGTTTCAACAGTGCAATATAAACCATTAAATTGTGTTTTAAATGTTAAAAGAGTAGTCATGGCTATTACCTTTATATATTAATTTTAGCTACAGTAGCTTAACTTAAGTGTAGTCATATGTAAATTTTGCAACGTAAGAACTACAAGTTATCGGTACGATCTTGTAGCATATAGAATAAGGAGCTGACCACCTCCCCTAAATCTTGGCACTGACAGAATAGTCTTGAAACCTTGGGTGAAATATGTTTCTTTTTTATAGTCATTTGTTGTTTATTTTATGTTTTAATCTTTATTTTCACGATTTATATCACAGGAAAGTGATGTCAACTGTAAAATAGCAGCTGTCCTCAGGGCACTTTGTCTCTACTTTGGTGAAGATGACAGAAATCTTATTCAGGAGTATATAGTAAGTGTAATTGCATTTTCAAATCACAAGTATTGTATTTAATATTATTGAAAATGATTTTGTGACGTTAATGCTGTTCACCCAGTTGTTATTACAAATGCATGTTAACATTAAAAAGATAATAAAGCTCATACACTTTGCTCACTAAATGTATTTGTTACTAGCAGTAGAATTTCACCATCTGTCAGTGTCTACACTGGATCTCTACAGCTACAGAACCCCTTTTAGCTCCATGCCATCATAACTCAGAATTAAGCCAAAATTATGTACTTTGGTCTATAAATGCAATGTCCAGTATAAAATGATATGCGGCATACACCAATTAAAAAATACCAGTTGTTTGTGTACCACGAATTAAAACAGGACAAAAAATTGTCAGTATTGTCTTATTAAGCTATAAGGATTAGATAAATTACAGAAACAAATGTTTTTCTTATTGTCTTAATGAACATCGAAAGAGAAAACATCCAGAGAGACCTGCAAAACATCTCCATGGGCATTTATGTCATCAACAAGGAAGTTGGAGAAGTTGGACATTAAGAAGTCATTGGCATTTTTGTTGAAGGAGTAATAATCATGGACAACATTAGCTTTTTAGCCCAAGCTTGTGCACTGATGTTAGTCATCTATGTACTGAATTTAATCTTAACTAAATCTTACCCTAAGGATCTGAAATACTACTACGATTAAGTTCAAAAAGTACTCCTGCAAATGGATGTTGGAAAACTTTCTCCCAAAGTTCTTGGAGTAAAGAACAAAATCTGTATTCTGTAGGACTTAGCAGTGTATGTGATCACTGTTGATCTGCATTGCTGTTTCCCTGTGTTGCTTTTTGAGTGAAAATACATGAGTCTTTTTTGTTTGTTTTTCAGTTTTGAGGTTGGAAGACTTTATTCATTGTTTATTATTTCATTAATTGTTGATTCATCAGTCATTTATGTTCTTGATTAATATTGCTGTGTGTCATAGTCCTCTGGGTAATTTTTTAGTCTAAATAGGGTACTATTAAATGGTTAGTTGCCGGTAAGTCAAGTCAAGTCAAGTTTATTTATATAGCTCTTTTCACAACAGACATTGTCTCAAAGCAGCTTTACAGAAATCAACAGTCAAGGTGAATGGTGTGCATTTATCCCTGATGAGCAAGCCATGGCAACTATGTGTTAATGTAGGACAAGAATGTAGTAAATTTATTGGACTAGAAACTGAACATTTTTAAAGTGAGATTGTTTAATCACTCCTCTTTTATAGTATTGGCTATGCAGCCCAACTGTATGTGTTGTTGCCCAAAGAGCTAAAATATTAAGTTGCAAATTGGTGGCAAAAAAAGCTTTCCACCAAAGGTGAAGACTGAAGAACACAATGTTTTATTTAGGCTCTAATTTGGCAGCTCCTTTTTGATGTGCATTGTTTATTTTTGTCTCCAGTGCATGTTAATCTGAGCATTGTTTTTATTGATACATATATTAAAAATATATATATGACTTTCTCAACAAGCATTTGTTAAGACCAGTTAAATATTATTAGCTTTAATTGAATTTTATTATGTAGTAATTAAACATTTTATTTGCTCTAAATCAATAAAAAAATCTTGTATAGATTACACAATGTATTTTAGTATATTAAACAAGAGCTTAGTTAGAAATTAGAGTAACATTCACTCAAAATATATTGAGCTACAACTGCTTAAAATAATTAATCTGATACTACTCAAAAACATCAAGTATAGCCAACTTAAAAGTCTGGATTTTTAATAAAATTGTTTTATGCAACCCCTTTCAGTATTAAAATTAAGTCAATACATCATTACATTTTTTCCAGTGCATATTGATCTGGAAAAAAAAGCAGACCAATTGCTATAGTTTTGGGAGAGGAACATTATCCCTGAAACATGATTCTAGCTCCTTAACTGTCCTGGACTTTTTTTGTAATATATTTAATTTCATGATTCACTAAATTGATTTTACAATTGGTGAAAGGTCTGGACTATCAATTAATTTACTATATGAAATTAATTTGAGGCTGTTCTATATTTAAAAAAAATTCACCGCAATTAATTTAGAGGCACATCCTTTTATTTAGCTGCATAACAGGTTAAATATTCACAATTTGATATGGTGCTTGCAAAATCACAACTAATATCTATATTGAATTTACTGGCTCATGCTTATCTTGAATTAATGTCACTTTTCATTTAATTTAATTAGCAATTTTTACATTTATAGCAGTAAAAGTGTTTCAGGATTTTCATTGAACCGTAACAATCTTTATATAAAAAATATGATTCTTTGAACTGTGGTGCCTTAGTAAGGCTAACCTAGTTTTCAGTTAGCTGAGTAGATTGTGTTGACTATGTTAGACCCTTACTCTGCCTCCTTTCTCATCTACATATATCTACATATCCTGGGAACCAAAATTCCTTGTGTGTGTCAACACACTTCGCCAATAAACCTAATTGTGATTTTGATTTGGGAAAGAATGGGTCGCTCTCAGGAGCAAAGTAAATTAAAGCCTGGTACCGTAATCGGATGTCACCTGTGAAATAAGTCCAGTCGTAAAATTCCCTCGCTACTAAATATTCCACAGTCAGCTGTTAGAGGTGTTATAACATATTTGAATTGATTGGGAACGACAGCAACTCAACCACGAAGTGTTAGGTCACGGAAAAAGCGGATGCTGAGACGCATAGTGTACAGCGGTCGCCAACTTTCTGATTAGCTCAAGAACAGTGCATAGAAAGCTTAAAGGAAGGGGTTTCCATGGTTAAGCAGCTGCATCCAAGCCTTACATCACCAAGTGCAATACAAAGCATCAGATGCAGTGGCGTAAAGCACGCCACCACTGGACTCTAGAGCAGTGGAGACGTGTTCTCTTGAGTGACGAATCATGCTTCACTGTCTGGCAATCCGATGGATGAGTCTGGGCTTGGTGGTTGCCAAGAGAACGGTACTTGTCTGATTGCATTGTGCCAAGTGTAAAGTTTGGTGGAGCAGGGGACTATGATGTGGGGTTGTTTTTAAGGAGTGGGGCTCAGCCCCTTTAGTTCCAGTGAAAGGAACTCTTTTTTGACATTTTCATGCTTCCAACATTGTCCTGACCTCAACCGATAGAACACCTTTGGAATGAATTAGATCTTAGATGGCGATCCAGGCCTTCTAGTCCAACATCAGTGTCTGCCCTCTTTATTGCATGAAAAATGGTACAAAATTCCTAAAAACACACTCCTAAAACTTTGTGAAAAGCCTTCCCAGAAAAGTTGAAGCTGTTATAGCTAAAAGGGATTTGCATAAATCATATTAAACCCTATGGATTAAGAATCAGATGTTAGACACAGACACAGGAGGTCCACCTGCATTCTTCTCATGATGTTTTCTTCAAGAATCTAAGGATATAATGTAGAAAAAGCCATACCTTTGCTAGCTTTTACCATGTTAGACTTTAGCAAATTAGTTCCAACAAATCCCTAGAATATATAAGTATTTATTCCCCAGCAGCATCCCTGGCATTAGCATGACAGATGCTGAATTGCCAGCTGTATGTATGGTAGGTGTGATTTTCATTAAAAGGTAAAAGGTAAAAAAAGACATGGAAAGACATATTTGCTTTGTCATACTTTTTTTTTTTAACAACACTTTTGCTGCACCTCAGAATAGTGAAAAAGGCTAAAATAAGATACAACATTAAATTAATTTGCTTATTCGAATGTGAATTCCAGTAATGTTCAGAAGTTGAATTTATCTTCAATCTAATTCTATTTCTACTGTTAGTTTGTAAAATTAATGGAAAAAAAGACAAAGTTTTGAGTTTCTCTTGTGTTTTGGCTAATACACTAGTGCAGGGGTGGGCAACCCGCAGCTCGCGAGCCGCATGCAGCTCTTTGGCTGGTTTTATGCGGCTCTTACGTTCATATCGAAGTTTGTGTTTGTTTGTTTTTTTTTTTAAGTGCGTGTTCGCTTCGCTTGAGTTCAATACGGTATTTTAAGACTTAAACGAGCTTGCCCCTACTGGGAAACTTTGCGGTATATCAGACGAAACACAATTGTAATGACGCAATAAAAAAGGTTATCTGGATAAGAGCCAACATGTCTGCGGTGTGCGGATAGCGATTTGCAAAACATGCAATGCTGAAATTTCAAGAGGGGGTGTATCTGCAAAGAGTTTCTCCACGTCGGGTTTAATTTATCACCTAAAATCCAAACATCCCGATTGCCATTCTAAATATGAGAAGAACGCGACGCAGAAAAGTAGTCAATCCGAGCATGCGCACTCCGTCTGTGACGTTTTTGAAAAGGCAGGAAAGTTTTCCAGTGATGGTGCCAAGGCAAAAGGCATAACACAAAAAATTATGGATTTCATTGACTTTTGAATTGAATTTTCATTTCGGTGCATCCCTAAAATATTATCGTTGGTGTGGCCCTCTGACACAATTCAGGTTTCTCATGTGGCCCCTTGTAAAAATTAATTGCCCACCCCTGCGGTATATTCATTTCACGCACATGCGCATTTGACGAAAATACCGTATTGAACTCAAGCGAAGTGAACACGCACATAAAAAAACACAAAGAAAGTCCTTGTTTTCTACCCTGAAACACGTGAAATCAAAGCATCGATCTGTTCTGACTGACCCCATGTGAAAAAATTGCTTTGAGTGGCAACAACGGAATACGAGGCAGATTTGAAGGGGATTGTTCAAGGCAAGGAATGCCAAAAGTCCCACTAAGTAACATGCATAGTAAAAGAAAAACGCTATTGTAAATTATTATATTTTTGTTTGTAGACTTGGTTAAACTAAGAGTTTGTGTGTGTGAGGCAGTGCAGTGTTCATTGTTGAAAATGACTGTCCTGTGGTCTTAGAACTGTAGGAGTCAATTTCTGTCATTATGTTGGTGTGTGACATTTACAATAAATCTGGCTGAGCAGAGGTGTGTGTGTGTGTGTGTGTGTGTGTGTAAGAGGAAGGTATGGGTAATGTTCATGTGTGCCCACGTGTATGATGTGGCTCTTTGCGGTAACAGTAAAAAATGTCTCGGTCTCTGACTGGTTGGCCACCCCTGATGTAAAACTTGGTAGGCAATCTCAGGATCATGACTTGAGGCTATATAAAATTCCTTGCAAGCTCAAAAAGTACAACAAACAGGTGATAAATGTTTACATCATATGCCATGATTACTTCTTTTTCTTCTCCAAATTCTGTCTGATCTTCACCAGATTTGACTCATATGATCTTGACACCCTGCTGCTCATTTGTTCATCTAGACTTCTGACTTTGAGAATTCCACCACTGTCTATGGCTAAAAAAATTCCTTTGCCTAATGTCTCCACTATAATTGCTTAGGCAGCAACTGTAAAACTTCTGTTTGTGCAGCAAACTTCGTCTGAATGCTTGACACCCCCCACAAACCAAAAATAAGAAAATGCTGCAGCCTTCATTTCATTTTATTTATTTTTCAGCAATATCTGTAGTATAGTATTAATTAATTTATTCTTAAATAAATCTATATTAACTTTATTTAAAGACTAATTGTTTTATTTAAATGGATTATATATTAATTATGCATGATTAAAAAACTTAAAAAATGATATATGTTTTTTATAAAGAACAAAATACTGTATAATGTATATGAATGAAATGAACTCCATAATCATAATGGGGACAAACGTACCAAAGTACCTACTACTTTACATTTCGTTTGTTAACAAATTTTTTTTGTTTTATACCGAAAGACACACGAGTATAAAAAGGGAACATGACCTCTGCAGAAAGGAGCAAAAGTGCTTTATAAAAAAGAATGTTATAATTGTATTTATTATTATTATTATTATTATTATTATTATTATTATCATTATTATTATTATTAAATATTATTATTATTATTATTATTATTATTATTATTATTATTACTGTAGACTATTTGAATTGTACTTAGTTTAGATACCTTAGGTTAGGTGTTATTTACATATAATATAATATAATATAATATAATATAATATAATATACATTTTTTTATTTTTTAATTACACAAACTCAGATCATGTATCCATTGTATATTATGAAAATCTTTCATATTTAAAAAACTATAAAACAAGTTTTTACATTTACTTAAGAATAAATAAAGAAAAGTAGGACAGCAAATAATATATATACAGTGAGGAAAATAAATATTTGAACACCCTGCTATTTTGCAAGTTCTCCCACTTAGAAAACATGGAGGGGTCTGAAATTGTCATAATCTAAAAAAAAAATCCAGAAATCACAATATATGATTTTTTAACTATTTATTGGTATGATACAGCTGCAAATAAGTATTTGAACACCTGAGAAAGTCAATGTTAATATTTGGTACAGTAGCCTTTGTTTGCAATTACAGAGGTCAAACGTTTCCTGTAGTTTTTCAACAGGTTTGCACACACTGCAGGAGGGATTTTGGCCCACTCCTCCACGCAGATCTTCTCTAGATCAGTCAGGTTTCTGGCCTGTCGCTGAGAAACACGGAGTTTGAGCTCCCTCCAAAGATTCTCTATTGGGTTTAGGTCTGGAGACTGGCTAGGCCACGCCAGAACCTTAATATGCTTCTTACAGAGCCACTCCTTGGTTATCCTGGCTGTGTGCTTCGGGTCATTGTCATGTTGGAATACCCAGCCTTGACCCATCTTCAATGTTCTAACTGAGGGAAGGAGGTTGTTCACCAAAATCTCGCAATACATGGCCCCGGTCATCCTCTCCTTAATACAGTGCAGTCGCTCTGTCCCATGTGCAGAAATACACCCCCAAAGCATGATGCTACCACCCCCATGCTTCACAGTAGGGATGGTGTTTTTGGGATGGTACTCATCATTCTTCTTCCTCCAAACACGTTTAGTGGAATTATGACCCAAAAGTTCTATTTTGGTCTCATCTGACCACATGTCTTTCTCCTATGACTCCTCTGGATCATCCAAATGGTCATTGGCAAACTTAAGACGTGCCTGGACATGTGCTGGTTTAAGCAGGGGAACCTTCCGTGCCATGCATGATTGCAAACCATGACATCTTAGTGTATTACCAACAGTAACCTTGGAAACGGTGGTCCCAGCTCTTTTCTGGTCATTGACCAGCTCCTCCCGTGTAGTTCTGGGCTGATTTCTTACCTTCCTTAGGATCATTGAGACCCCACGAGGTGAGATCTTGCATGGAGCCCCAGTCCGAGGGAGATTGACAGTCATGTTTAGCTTCTTCCATTTTCTAATGATTGCTCCAACAGTGGATCTTTTTTCACCAAGCTGCTTGGCAATTTCCCCGTAGCCCTTTCCAGCCTTGTGGAGGTGTACAATTTTGTCTCTAGTGTCTTTGGACAGCTCTTTGGTCTTGGCCATGTTAGTAGTTGGATTCTTACTGATTGTATGGGGTGGACAGGTGTCTTTATGCAGCTAACGACCTCAAACAGGTGCATCTAATTTAGGATAATAAATGTAGTGGAGGTGGACATTTTAAAGGCAGACTAACAGGTCTTTGAGGGTCAGAATTCTAGCTGATAGACAGGTGTTTAAATACTTATTTGCAGCTGTATCATACAAATAAATAGTTTAAAAATCATATATTGTGATTTCTGGATTTTTTTTTTTTTCAGATTATGTCTCTCACAGTGGACATGCACCTACGATGACAATTTCAGACCCCTCCATGATTTCTAAGTGGGAGAACTTGCAAAATAGCAGGGTGTTCAAATACTTATTTTCCTCACTGTAAAAAAGAAAACAGAGTCTCATCAAACGTATGGATATGATTGCAAATATAAGGGATTTCTGTTAATAACTACAATAAAAGCATGCTAGCCAAGATTTTCCTGAGCAATTTGTCTGTCAAACAATAGGTTAAACCTTAAGATGGCAAGAAAAAAATCCTTAATTTTGTGAACATGGCCCAGGCCCTGAGTACAAAGACTGCCCACATAAGGGGGATTATGGATTGACAAAAGCTGGTATCTTTATTCAGTTTAATTAAGGCTTACTCATTTCCTGTGTGATTTGCAAGACCTGCAGAAGTGTCTTCTTTTTCATCAGTTCTGTAACGCTCTCTGTGTCAATGCTAATGAAACATACACTTAAGACTAAGTGCTCTGCTTCAGCCAGGATATAATGATGGGAAGAGATGCAAGCAGGCCTATTTTTTTTTTTTTAGATGTCTGCAGCCACTTGCTGCAGGAAACAAAAGATGTGAAAGGAGACTTCAAAGCTGTCTGTGAAAGGCTCACTTGATGGAAGGATAAAAAGACCCCAGACCACTGTGATGTGGTGTTTGTCCCTCTCTTTCTCATAGATAGAAAACAGGGCCAGAGGATGTGGTCCATGATTTATATTCTCTGACCAAAACAATTGGAAAGGTATTCTGTGTCAAAAAGGGTATAGATTAATTTGTATATGGCCACATTAAATAATGGAATGGTGCACTTTGTCAACTTTAGCTAATGTGACTTAGTAAGAAGGCCTGTTCTGATATGTTTCAAGTGGCAAGACAAAATAAAACAGAGCACGCAAGCAATATAAGCTGTATATCCTAGATTGTTAGTATGTACAATGTACAATGACTGCTGCCATTTTCTCTTGATTCAGTAGTTCAGCGATATTGAAACCTTCTAAATAGTTCTATGCATTCATTCTGGAATTTTTTCTTCTCATGGTGAGGGGCTACAGACCTGCCAGCATTCTTTGTGTCTGTTTTCTTTAGACTTTGCTTTCACACAGCCCTGTCACATTCAATGCAGCATTTTCTTTAGACGGCTCTATAAAATATCTTTGCAAAAACTTTTTTCATCGAAAAACAACTATTTAAATTTCTACTCATTTACCGGCTGCATGTCAAACGTAAGAATGCCACTTTAACCTAATGAAATAGAGAAGATGAATGAATAAACAGTAATATTTTACAATAACAGAAAGTATAACTGTTGCAACAGTAAACACGTGAGGCTTAATTAAGGATCTAAGAGCTAGAGATGGAATCCATTTATTTCTGTTAGGATTTTAACCCTGCTGTTGGTTTCTTTTCCTCTGCTAAAACTAAACAAGCAGACAAACTCTTGGTAAAATATGGTCATCTGAAGTTTTCCCTTCTGCTATTCAGTCAAGAAAGATTGGTTGATAAAAAGATTTTAATTTAAAGAAAGCCTGATTGATTTAGCAGAATGTTTAACTTTTTGGCTTATACCTTGAAAAACAAGTCCTACAGTAAAAATGATTTGTTTCAGGTATTCCCAGTGGTGGAGGAAGTAACCAAACCATGTAAAAAAAAAAAACTAAATGAGAGATACACCAGTTAAAATATTACTCCATTAAAAGTAAAAGAGATCCCTTTAAACTTAAAACTACAAAAGTATTTGCTTTCAAATGTACTTCATTATCCAAAGTACTATGATTTTTTATGGCCACAGTATAATGTCCTATTATCATTTTTGTCAACCTCATTTGTTTGAAAAACTCTATTGTAACTTTAAGCACAATCTATTAATACACTGTAAAAAATGATTTTGGTGGGTGGTAAATATTACTCTTGCCAATAGTGTACCATTTACTTAATATGTAAGTCAGCACGTTTAATTATATAATAATGAGTAAAATTAACCCACACTACCTAATTATTTATAGTAATAACTGCAAACTAAAAAAACTTTGTAATATATACCCAAAAATGTTGGCCTGTCTGTTAGAGCAAGAGCTATTTGGGGCACATTTTCGTTGGGCGAGCTGGATTGTGGAAGTTGACTACATTGTCAAGCTTCAGTCATGCCGGTAAGATAACTTTTTAGCCTGCATATTTATCATGTAATTAAAGAAAACGGGCACTTAGTTAGTTTTATCTGTCATAAGATTGTGGTCATTGATCTATGTTAGACTAGGAGTTCACGTATAGCTTCGGACATCGGTCATAATAAGCTAGCTAAAAACACGTTTTCTCTTGTACTAATGTTAAAAATGTGCTTTTTCCGCATTATTGAAGCGATAATGGTACTGCAAGAACGCGATTTCAAAACTTTTACCCGTGCTATTATATTCTAATCTAAGTTTTATTAAGGTGGATAGTAACATAGCTAACTCATATAGCTAGCTGTGTGTGACTCCATTAGCCAATGTTTAGGCTAACTGAAAGTTTACCAGAAAGCACGTTTAAATGTTAAAATGTAAGTGTTGTGGGTAAGACAAAAAGTTTGGTGTTAAGCTTTAGCTACAGCATTTAAAATATAATTTTAGAGTTGTGATTAGGAAATAACGTTCGTCACGACAACAAATGCTATTTTAATGTTAAATAAAAAAGACATAGGGATGTGAATGTCAGTTATTTAATGTCAAAGCAGTTTAATTTTAAATTCAGCAATTGTGCAAAGTCAGTCATATTCATGTCACAACAGAAAAAGCCCTAATTTATATTAGTACAAACTACCTACAATTAGGTAGGTAGTTTGTACTAATATAAATTAGTGCTTTTCAACAAGGGGCTATGGACACAATTGCACACATTTTTCTGTTGTGACATGAATATGACTGACTTTAAGATGTGCAGCCATGAATTATGATTAGTTCAATGCCATATATGTGTCAATAATTAAGAATTGTTATAATGTTATGTTGAAATGTTAAATGGAATGTTGCAAATGTAAATGTTTATACCAGTGTGCATGTGTCTGTCTATACTTTTTCAATTCGAAGAGAGGAGGTGGTGACTCTCTGCTCAGCTATCAGTGTCTTCAAAGAGAGGAGGCCAGCTTTATTCACTGAGACTCAAGTAAGAATAATTATATTTGTTATTCTTTTTCACGAATGTATTTATAAACGCCAATAGTTTCCAACCATTATTCCTACATACACCTATCACACCCCTAAATGTGTAAATAAAGCAAATTAGAAATATTACTAATATATTTCATATATAAATCTTTAGAATTTTAAAAGTGAATTTGGAAAGTGACTCGTCATTGGAAGAGTTGTCATTATTTTGTCCGTTTACTTATTTACTAGATCAAAGAGGAGTTCCGTCGGATAACAACTATTTCCCTGGAAGAAACATTCATGTTTAAGCTTGACAGTTACACACCTCGTCTTCTGCAGCTGATGCGTCCCAAAAGAGGTGCTGTTGGTACCAGGATGCGCCTCTACTTAACACTGTAAATTAGGTATGTTTTTTGTTTAAATAGTCTCAAAAGTGCAAACACTAATTTGTAGAAAAAATGCTGGTCATTAAAATGCATCTCTTTACAGTCTCAGAGTATTGAGAATAAAAGGGATGCAGTGCTCTCCTGCCTCATTGAGTACCTAGGGGAGCCACAAGAAGAGCTCTTCCAAGACTCCCAGGTAAGTTACAAAATGACCAATATACACAAGTTGTTTACAGACAGCCTCATAAACGAACAATTTACAGCATGTGGTTAGATTGATAAATGTTATTGGGTTCAAGCATTAAATTTTTCTCTTAACTTATTGCTTGCATTAAAGTTTATTGTTGTTTATTTCTACCAGTTAAACATGAAAAATGACCAGGAGGGCCAAACAGAACAAACTATGAAGGTGCTTTTGATCCATAACCCCATGGCTGAGGACGATCCAGTAGACGTATCTATTGTGATAGAGGGCATCCAACTGATCAGTGGGTGTGGATACAAAACCAAGGCATGCATGTTGTTGATAGGATTAATATATGCCCTCAACCTTGAATATCCCAAGAAGCTCAAGAACTTCTTTTGGAGCTAGATGGGGTCAATTGTCTCAAGAAGGTTCACAGCCTCAAAATTAAACTCATGGAATACACTGTTGTTGTTGTTAATGTCAAAATGTTGAAATTTCTCATTGTATACAGTGTCTCAGGATACAGTAATTGGTAAATTTCAAATAGATGTTTTTTATTTGAACAAATAGGCTTCCTAAGTTTAATTAATGAACAAGTAGACACACTATTTGAGCAATGTTAGCCTATTTTTTTGTATTTTTATAATGCTGAAGGAAAAAACTCAATTTCTTGTGATCAAGATTTGAATATGCAAAGAATTATTTGTTTGATTTTTGGTTGTTTATTAAAAAATCTTAAAGTGATCTACTGTGTCTGATAACTTTTTAATGTTATTAGTAAGTTTACCTTCCTGATTCAATAATGGTTATTCATATTGGTTAATTAATAACAGCAATTATTAAATAAATTGAAAAAATACTATGGTGTTAATAATACTCACTTTTAATAAGTAATTCATTGTCTAATATTATGAATAGATTTTACCTCATTTCAATTGCCATGTTTTAGCTGATTTATTTAGGTACTCTTTATGAACAGTATAGGGTGAAATTTACCCAAACAGACTGAATGCAAATTGTTACCTCACATTTTTTGGGTAGATTCTATAGGTAATTTTTTACAGTGTAGAATGATATTAATTAGTCAAACACTGATATCTATTAAAATTATCATGAGCCCAAAATATTTTCAACTACTTAAAATGTATGTTGGACAATCAAAACAAATTGAAAACAAAGCACGTGCCCTGATTCTTAGCTTGCTGCTTGCTTGACCAGTTAAGTCTTTATGCATTCATAAATAAAAAAGGAACAGCAGATTTTGTAAAAAAGTTAGATATTTGACTTTGAAATGTATTAAAGTTTAAGCAAAAGTCTCTCAAATGGAAATATTTCAGTAAAGTACGGAAAAAGACAAAAAAGATACTTAGGTACAATAAATGAATTACATTTACTTCATTACTGTCCACCACTGCTTATTTTTTTAATTCTGCCTAACAATTCTGCCCTACAAAATCATGTATCAATGATGATAATCATATTGAAATTTGTAAATAATATCAATCATTGTACAGTTCAAGTAAACTTAATTCAACAACTATAAGTAAAGACTGTCAGTGACCTATTACCAACAATGATCCCCCCCCCAAAAAGGCAAAAACAAATGTCTTTTTGATTGATTATTTCTAAATGGCAAACTGAACCAGGTGCTGCTAATAAGGACACTTGGGAAAGAACCAAAGACTTGAGAGGGGTGACAGAAAACCAAAAAAAACACACATGGCAAGTACATATCTCACGTTACATAAACCATTAGCCCTTTTTTGTATCTGGTAGTGAAAATTAGACATAAACTGGAACTTTTTTCTGTTAACTCAATTGGATTATATTTTGTTTGTCTGTTACATTTCTTCTGTTTTAATTTTTCTAAACATTAGTAATTCTGACTGCAATTATTGCCAATGTAATGGGGTGGATACAAGTTCAGATATCCCTTTACATTTACATTTGCAGCATTTGGCAGACGCCCTTATCCAGAGCGACTTACAACTGAGCTTTGCTCAAGGGCCCAGCAGTGGCAGCGGGATTTGAACCTGTGATCTTCTGATCCAAAGCCCAATGCCTTAACCACTGAGCTACCGGCTGCTCCCATTAGGGGTCGCCACAGCGGATCATCCGTCTCCATACCCCCCTGTCCTCTACATCTGCCTCTTTCACACCAACTACCTGCATGTCTTCCCTCACCACATCCATGAACCTCCTCCTTGGTCTTCCTCTTTTCCTCCTACCTGGTGGCTCCATCCTCAGCATTCTTCTACCAATATAATTCATGTCCCTCCTCTGCACATGTCCAAACCATCTCAATCTCGCCTCCCTCACCTTGTCACCAAAACGTCCCACATGCGCTGTCCCTCTAATAAACTCATTTCTGATCTTGTCCATCCTCGTCACTCCCAACGAAAACCTCAACATCTTCAGCTATCCTACCTCCAGCTCCACCTCCTGTCTTCTACTCAATGCCACTGTCTCTAATCCATACAACATCGCACCACAGTCTTATAAACTTTCCCTTTCATTCTTGCAGATACCCTACTATCACAAATCACTCCTGTCACTCTTCTCCACCCACTCCACCCTGCCTGCACTCTTTTCTTCACTTCTCTAACACACCCTCCATTACTTCGCACTGTTGACCCCAGGTACCTGAACTCCTCCACCTTCTCCACCTCTTCTCCATGCAACCGCACCACTCCACTGCCCTCCTTCTCATTCACACACATGTACTCTGTCTTACTCCTACTGACTTTCATTCCCCTTCTCTCCAGCGCATATCTCTACCTCTCCAGGCTCTTCTCAACCTGCTCCCTACTCTCACCACAAATCACAATATCATCCGCAAACATCATAGTCCAGGGAGACTCCTGTCTGACCTCATCCGTCAACCTGTCCATCACCACTGCAAACAGGAAAGGGCTCAGGGCCGATCCTTGATGTAGTCCAACCCTCACCCTGAACCAGTCTGTCGTTCCTGTACATATTTATGTATTACTTTGTATTCTATTGTATTGTTTTTGCATATTTAACACAATATAAAATATGATACAAGTCTAAGCAAAAGTAATGTACAGAAGCACATTATAAAAAAAAAAAAAAGTTCCTTGAGAGACAAAATGTGGATTCATTGGAGTTTGGAGATCTTGCACTTATTCTGAAGTTTTTTATTTTTTGCTGAGAAAAGTTGCAGCACAGTTAAAACATTTTAATTACTAAAATTTGCATGCATTTTAGAAACACGCTGAAATAATGCAATGGCCTGGCACATTTCTTTACATAATCTATGATGAATGATAATCAATGAATCAAAGTACACTGCATTGTCACACTGAAGGTGATTGTGGATCTATATTTTTCAAACATGTGGTTTATTCATATTAATCTTTCTTATTTATTCTTCTTAATAAAGAAATAGGTAGATCAGAGCTGAACATTGCAAATAGTAGCAGTGCCATTTCTGCTGTATTTAATGACCAAACAAAAGAAAAATTCTTGAAGAATCTTAAAATCGTAGAGATTCTAGAAGATTTAAAAAGCAATTAAATCTGGTTTCTGTAATGAGGCCCATTCAAGAATTCATGAAAAGTACATAAGACCCATGAGTCTGTATTCTTGTTGCAATTACAAAGACCTTACTGACCAGTAAAATCTTATATCAAATATGTAAAATGTATTATAGAAGTGTTTTTTTTAAAATAATGATAATAATAATAAATTGTCATTTTGCCTATAATTTTCTATACTATAAATACATTGAAAAAAAATGTCCTATCCTGGCATCTTATAGGACATAAATTCATGTTCTGTTTGTATCCCAGTCAAAAAGAACAGATAGGTAATGTGTATCTTGAATGCATTCAGCAAGATTGTCCCAAATGTATTTAGTGATCTATTTCTGTCGTTTGTCATTGTTAAAAGTAGGGTTGTTTTCCACGCTAGTTTCCTCAATAATATTATTGAAAACAGAAATTTGGTAAAACTATTGAAGATTAAAAATTTTCTATGAACTTCTGTGTTTGTAAAGTGTATTTGCTTGGAAACAGCTGCCTTAATTGTTTAGAATTATTAAGTTTTGAGCTGTTAATAAAAAATATAACTCTGCAGCATAAATGATGCTGGGAAATATCATGCTTTGCCAGTGATGCAGCACAGGTCCTGCCAATTCCACACCGCATAAGACCATAACAACTTTATCTTGCTCAGCTGGCTTCCTGCCATTTTTTTCTAAATCTGCAAAGAAAAGTTTGTGTTTTACAAGGATCAAAAGTAACAACTTTTGAGGCAGAATTGTGTTGTACACAGCTTTTCTGCACATGCACAGTTCACTGAAAGAATGAAAAGCATTTAGTCACAATGCAAGCCATAACTGTTATGTAATGCAAGTGTACATGCATTTGGGAAATTGTATTTACACAACTATTTAAATAAAGAGCTTCGATTGGTCCACTTCCACCTGTGTGTCTCAAAATATAATTTTAAAGTTGCACATGTTAATTTTCAGTCAGAGTGCCGCGTCTGTGCTGGCCTGTCCTGGAACATAAATAACTTTGACTAACTAATGGAAATTCAGTTCAACCGATTCACAAAAGCAGGGTGTGTTAAAAAATTGATTTAATATAAAAAATTAAAAAACAAAGCTCAGAGAAAACAGCATGGTGTCTCAGTGTATTGGAGACTGACATCTACATTCCACACTGCAGCATAAATATTCCTTTATCTAACCCCTCACAATGTATTTTTCAAAACATACACTATGTTGCAACAACAACAAATAGAACAAACCCTTACGCAAGGCTTAAATCAGGCCTGGAAACATAGTATCCAGAGATTTGCTTGGCTGGAAAAGATTTGGACTACATCAGCTCATAGTCAAAGCCAGGGAAAACAGTACCCTAAGGCCTATCAATATGGCATAGGTTTTGCTTTAGATCTTAATTTTGGTCTCTTACCTTACTGTATGTTATGGGGTCAGAGACACATCAACATTTCAATCTGTGAAGCCAGACTTTCCCCATGGAAGCCAATCAAAAACCAAAATGTCAAACTAATTAAAGTATAAGAAAAGAAAATCTGCTGCTGATCAAGCACTGAGTCAGATGCTCAGTGATTATTTCTTTCATGTGGGTACTCTTTACCTCCCTTCAGCCCTTTTCTCAAAGCCCCCGAGTCACCTTAGTCCTGTCAAGCCAGTTAGTATGCAGAGGTCATCATTTAGCCTAATTTTTTATAACTTTATATACATGTATACAAAGCACAGAGTTTCCATGTTAAATTTTTTAATATATTTTGCCTTTTACTGTAAGCACATTTTATAGCCAACATACATTTTGTGTGCTTTTGGGAGCAATATAAAGAGCTGCTAACCCATGTTAACTTGAGTTAAGAAAGTAAAGGTCTCGTAAACATCATATATACAGTATAAAATATAACATACTGTATTTTTCAGGCTATAAGCCGCTACTTTTTTCCCACGTTTTGAACCCCGCGGCTTAAACAACGAAGCGGCTTATTTATGAATTTTTCCTGGGTTTATCCCGGTTTCACAAACTTCAAGCCAAAAAACTGAGCCCCATAAGATTAGACCAATGAAATTTCCGAACGGAAACGAAAAAAACGCACCTCACCTGTGTTCTGAGCTGCATGGCATCGGGAGAAAAAAACCTTTTTTTTAAACGTACGACGATGCCAAAAGATAAACTCCCGAGAGAAATAGTTGTTAGTAAAAGAGTAATAAGTGCCACATAAGCGCATTTCAATACGGATTCTGATTTACATTTACATTTGCGGCATTTAGCAGACACCTTTGTCCAGAGAAGAGCCTTGAAGTATACTTACCTCTCATTCTAAGAAAAGGTGGTATCAGTCGAGCAGTGCTGGAGGATCTCAGACAGCGTGGTGCAGTGCAAGGTGTCAATGAGGTCTCTGAGGAAAAATGGTGCTGGTCCATTTTTAGCCTTGTAGGCAAGCATCAGTGTTTTGAATCTGATACGTGCAGCTACTGGAAGCCAGTGAAGGGAGTGCAGCAGTGTGGAGGTGTGGGAGAACTTGGGCAGATTGAACACAAGTCGTGCAGTCGTGCAGTTTGCAGTGGATGAATTGCATTCAGAGGAAGACCTGCCAGCAGAGAGTTGCAGTAGTCCAGTCTTGAAATGACAAGAGACTGAACAAGCACCTGGACAGAAATGGTTGAATCCTTCAGATGTTGTAGAGAAGAAATCGACAGGAACGAGCCACATTAGCGACACGTGAGAAAAGGGACAGTTGATTGATTGTCCATAGTTACCCCAAGGTTACAAGCAGTGGCTGAAGGGGAGAGCAGAGAGTCATGAAGGGTTATTCCTAGATCTTGACCTAGAGATGACTCACCTGGGATGACCAGCAGTTCTGTTTTCCTGGGATTGAGTTTTAGTTGATAAGCACTCATCCATGAAGATACGCTGTCAAGCATGCTGAGATGCCTGCACTCCGAGCTGTGGCATCTGATGGAGGGAAAGAAAAGATGAGTTGAGTGTCATCTGCATAGCAGTGGTAAGAAAACCCATGTGAGGATATGACTTCACCAATGGAGTGGGTATAGAGGGAGAAAAGGATCCCCTCCATGTTACCTTTTATAAGCGACCTTCCAGGTAGGAAGCATGCCAAGGCTCTTGAGGGTTCTTGTGGTGGACTGTGTCAAATGCTGCTGAAAGGTCCAGGAAGATAAGTACAGATGACAGCTTGGCTGATCGAGCAACATGCCCTCTCTCAGAAAAAGCCAAAAGGGCTGTCTCTGTGGAATGTGCCGCTTTTAACCCAGACTGGTTTGGATCATCGAAGTTGTTTTATGAGAGATAGACAGACAGTTGGTTAAAAACAGTGCGTTCCAGAGATTTAGAAAAAAAGGAGAGAAGTGATACTGGTCTGTAGTTGTTGATGTCTGATGGGTCCAGAGCAGGTTTCTTTAAATTGGGAATGACAATTGCTTGCTTGAAGGTATCTGCCAGACCTTCACTTCCTCCCCAACAATGACTACACACCACAGCCAGAAATTCACTACTCCTTTGTTGTCAAGCTTCTCAAGCTTCTCAAGGGTAAGTTCAGACTGAAGGCCCAGGTACCAAATGCACGACCCGCCACTGGATTCCGTTCCAAAAAAACATCAGAA
Organism: Silurus meridionalis; assembly: GCF_014805685.1. Taxonomy (NCBI): domain Eukaryota; kingdom Metazoa; phylum Chordata; class Actinopteri; order Siluriformes; family Siluridae; genus Silurus; species Silurus meridionalis. The sequence continues at coordinate 11,320,667 of NC_060888.1, forward strand.
TGAAGTGTGGTCTCAGTGACTTTGATCATGTCTTGTTTGTTGGATATAGTTGGGCTAATGTGTGTATTTAAGAAATTGCATTTCTTATGTAAATTTCACACCCAACAGTCTCCAATGTTTCGAAGAATGAAGCAAAAAACAAAAAACATTACCTGCAACATGCAAAAATGTCTCAGTAGGTCACTCTTTTACTTTGCACTATGGAAGACATCACTCCCCCTCTATGAACAGTTATGGTATGTATTGTACTGTGACACAATTTTTTGCCTTTTGTACACCACAATAAATGATTTGAAATTTAAAGTGTGATTGAACTGTAGACTTTCAGCTTAAGTATCAATTTAATAATTCAGTGAAATACTGCAAAACAATAGGATAGCTCTTCACAGCACATGTGGATATCGACTCAAAACGTATGGTGAAAGCAACCCAAGAATTTTTTAATGAAAAGAAATTGCATGTTTTAACTGGCTGAGTCAGGGAACTGACTGGAATTCAATCGAGTCTGCTTTTCATTTACTGAGGACAAAACTGAAGCCAGAAAGAACCACAAACAAGCAGTAACAGTAGAGGTCTGCCAAGGGAGGAAACAGCAAATTTTCCAGTTCCAGTACTGCTTGAAAAAACTGCTGAAAAAACACAAAGGCAGAATGTCTCCATCTAGTGAGTTAGTAAAGCCTATATAGTACTGAGCCTTTTATATGCAAACCCCATATCTGTAGAAGTTGGTTTATTTAAAAAATGCAATAAAACTATAATCTGTGATTCATGAAGTCTCTTGAGCCTTTACTTAAATGACAGTTTTAAAAGTGCAAAAAAAAATGTTTTTTTAATGCTGTCACTAACATATGAATTCAAACCACCTCTTGAAATAAACATAAAGACATAGAGATGTTTTTATTGCCTTGATGGCTGCATTAATTTCCTTCAAAATTCCAGTATATGCCATGCATGTAATGATACCTTCACACATATGCAATAACCCAGGCCACAGATTTTGACAAACCTCTATATAATGACATGTTGACTTTTCCAAATTTTAAAACATGAAGCCTTCTGTATGTTGATACACTATATTGCCAAAAGTTTTCACTCATCCATCCAAATAATTGAATTCAGGTGTTCCAATCACTTATATGGTTAAAGGTGTTGGAAACCTGTGCATGTAGACTGCTTCTACAAACATTTGTGAAAGAGTGGGTTGCTCTTAGGAAGTCACTGAATTCCAGCAGGGTACCGTGATTGGATGCCACTTGTGCAATCAGTCCATTTGTAAAATTTCCTCGCTACTAAATAGTCCACAGTCAACTGTAAGAGGTATTATAACAAAGTGGAATTAATTGGGAACGACAGCAACTTAGCCACGAAGTGGTAGGCCGTGGAAAATAACAGAGCAGGTCAGCGGATGCTGAGACGCATAGTGTACAGAGGTTGCCAACTTTCTGCAGCCAATAGCTACAAACCTCCAAACTTCATATGGCCTTCAGATTAGCTCAAGAACAGTGCATAGAGAGCTTCAGGGAATGGGTTTCCATGGTCAAGCAGCTGCATGCAAGCCTTACATTATCAAGTGCAATACAAAGCATTGGATGCAGTGGTGTAAAGCACTCCACCACTGAACTCTAGAACAGTGGAGACGTGTTCTCTGTCAAGTCTGGGTTTGGCCACCAGGAGAACGGTACTTGTCTGACTGCATTGTGTCAAGTGTAAAGTTTGGTGGAGTTGTTTTTCAGAAGTTGGGCTCAGCCCCTCAGTTCCAGTGAAAGGAACTCTTAATGCTTCAGCATACCAAGACATTTTTTTTTACAATTTCATGCTCCCAACTTTGTGGGAACAGTTTGGGGAGGGTCCGTTCCTGTTGCAACATGATTGCGCACCAGTGCACAAAGCAAGGTTTATAAAGGCATGAATGGGTGAGTTTGGTGTGGAAGAACTTGACTGGCCTGCACAGAGTCTTGACCTCAACCCGATAAAACACGTTTGGGATGAATTAAAGTGGAAACTGTGATCCAGGCTTTCTTGTCCAACATCAGTGTCTGACCAATGGTCAAAAACTCCCATTAACACACTTCTAAACCTTGTGGAAAGCCTTCCCAGAGGAGTTTTTGCTGGCCCTGACGGCCCGCCACTGCGATATACCTCATGTCCCTCCTCTGCAGATGAACATACCATCTCAATCAGGCCGCTCTCACTTTGTCCCAAAAACGTCCTACATGCGCTGTCCCTCTAATAAACTAATTTCTAATCCTGTCCATCTTCATTTCTCTCAATGAAAATCAACATCTTCATCAACCTCTGTTACCTCCAGCTCCCCCTCCTGTCTTTTAGTTAATGGCACTATCTCCAAAACATACAATCTACAGTAGCATGTCTCACCACAGTTCTATAAACTTTCCCTTTCACTCTTGCAGATACTCTTCTATCACAAATCACTCCTGCCACTCTACTCCACCCACTCCCCCCTGCCTGCACTCTTTTCTTCACTTCTCTAACACACTCTCCATTACTTTGCACTGTTGACCCCAGTTACCTGAACTCCTCCACCTTCTCCACCTCTTCTCCCTGCAAATGCACCACTCCACTGCCCTCCTTCTCATTCACACATATGTACTCTGTTTTTCTCCTACTGACTTTTCATTCCCCTTCTCTCCAGCACGTACCTCCACCTCTCCAGGCTCTTCTCAACATGCTCCCTACTCTCACCACAAATTACAATATCATCCACAAACATAATAGTCCACGGAAACTCTGGTCTGACCTCGTCTGTCAACCTGTCCATCACCACTGCAAACAAAAGGGCTCAGAGACGATCCTTGATGCAGTCCAACCTCTACCTTGGACCAGTCTGTCATTCCTTCTGCACAGTTCACTGCTGTCACACTGTCCTCATTCATGTCCTGCACCACCCTCTCTCGCCACCCTGTTGTTTGCTTTTTCTAGATCACAAACTCACATTGCAATTTCATCTGACCTTCTCCATACTTCTCTATTGACATTCTCAGAGCAAATATTGTGTCCGTGGTGCTCTTCCTCGGCATGAAACCATACTACTGCTCACAGATGGTCACCTCTTCTTTCAGCCTGGCTTCCACTACTCTTTCTTATAACTTGATGGTTTGACTGATCAACTTAATTTCCCTGTAGTTACTGCAGGTCTGCACATCTCCCTTATTCTTAAAATTCGGTACTAGCACACTCCTTCTCCATTCCTTAGGCATCCTCTCACCTTCCAAATCTTGTTAAACAATCTGGTAAAAAAAACTCCACTGCTATCTCTCCTAAATGTCTCCATGCTTCTGTGTGTCGCTATGTCATCTGGCCCAACCGACTTTCCACTCATCATCCTCTTAATTGCTGTTCTCACTTCCTCCTTACTAATCCTATCCACTTCCTGCTTCACCATCTCCACATCATTAAACGTTCTCTCTCTCTCATTTTTCTCATTCATCAGCTGCTCAAAATACTCTCTCAATCTTCTCAACACTTCCTTTGCTTTTGCCACATTTCTCTTCACCTGCTGCTGCATCTCCTTGTTCCACCATCTTATTCTTCTTTCAGTTCTCACTCTCCTCCTCTTCTTTACCTCCAAAACCATCCTACAGACCACCATCCGATGCTGTCTAGCTACACTGTCTCCTGCCAACACCTTACATTCTCCCATCTCTTTCAGGTTGCATCTCCTACATAGAACATAGTCCACCTGTGTGCCCCTTCCTCCACTCTTATACGTCACAGTAAGATCCTTCTTCTTCTTAAAATAAGTATTTACCACTGCCATTTCAATCCTTTTAGCAAAATCTACCACCATCCGCCCTTCCACATTCCTCTTCTTAAGGCCATACCTAGCCATCACCTCCTCATCACCTGTTTCATTCACCAACATTGAAATCTGCCCCAGTCACTAAGTTCCTAAGTTCAGAATTTTTCCTTTTTCTCCCTCACAACCCACTTGTGGATCATAGACACTGATGACATTTATAATCACCCCTTCAACTTCCTGCTTCACGTTCATCTCCCTATCAGAAACTCTCTAAACTTTCACTACACTCTTACTGTACTCTTCCTTCAGAATCACCCCTCCACCATTTCTATTTCTATTCACACCATGATAGAACAGTTTAAACCCACCTCCAATGCTCCTGGCCTTAGTCCCTTTCCACTTGGTCTCCTAAACACAACATATCTACCATTCTACGTTCCATCATATCAGCTACCTCTCTCCCTTTACCAGTCATAGTACCAACATTTAAAGTGCCCACTCTAACCTCCACTCTCCCACACTTCTCCTTTCCCTGCTGTCTCTGTAGACGTCTTGCTCCTCTCCTTCGCCTTCTTCGTCCAACAGTAGCCCAATTTTCACCGGTACACTGTTGATCCGGTATGAAATTCAGATTCGTGATCCGCATATTAGATTTGGCACATGTTTTACGCTGGATGCCCTACCACAACCCTCCCCATTTATCCAGGCTTGGGACCGGCATTAGGGGTGCACTGGCTTGTGCAACCTTAATTATACATGTCCAAACCATCTCAATCAAGCCGCCCTCACCTTGTTTTTTCATAATGTCCTACATGCATGGTCTCGCTAGTCAACTAATTTATAATCCTGTTCATCCTCATCAATCTCAATAAATGGAAAAGCAATAATGGGCTGTCGATGCGTAAATTTAGCCCTCACTGCTCATTTGCTCAGTCACAGCAATTGTTATATTATGTCACAGTGAAAGAACCTGGTGGGGACTCAGAGTGTGCAAATGGAGCTTTTAGAAATGTATCCAAATTTGTGGACTGCTAAGAGAATATTTATTCCTCGTCCAGTGATGGTAGCTGAAGCAGAGAGAAGCTTTTAAAGCTGAAAAAAAAATCAATGGGGGAGATGTTGGGTCATGGCGTGGTTCACCCAGGCGTCATTCAATCTAGAACCACCATTGCAGAGTTAGTGGTATCTATTTAGCATGAACATACAGTTCAGCATCAGTTCAGCATTAAGCAGAACATTTTGAGAGGAATAAATCTCCTGACTCGAACTTGGCACAACAATCGTGGTCTTATTTCGAAAACAAAATGTAAGTCATTGGAAAGAAGGTTTTTGGGCTCATAATAATACATTTTATATTAATCAGTGTGTTTTAATAAATGTTATAATTAATATTAATATAATTCTATTAATAGATTGAGGTGCTAAGAGTAACAGCATCTTTACACATAAACGGAGTTAACTGAGCAAGAGTCTTGTGATAAAAATTATAGTAGCACATTATAGACATGATTTATTATTATAGTACTTGGATACTAAAGTACATTTGAAGGTAAATAGTTTTGTACTTTTATTCAAGTAAAAGTTTAATAGGAAAACTTTTACTTTTACTGAAGTAATATTTACCTACTAAATCTCTACTTTTAATTCAATTTTCAATACATTTTTTATTTGTATAGCACTTTTAACAGTAAACATTGTCTCAAAGCAGAAAATGTGGTGATAAAGAATGAAAAAGAATGGTTCTTTATAAGTGTAAGTTTGTCCCTGATGAGCAATCCGGTGGCGACGTGGCAAAGGAAAAATTCCCCGGGATGGCATAAGGAAGAAACCTTGAGAGAAACCAGACTGAAGAAGGAACCCATCCTCATCTGGGTTGCACCGAATGTCTATTTATTACAGATTAACAATGCTGAGGTGCGCAGTGATGGTGAACTGTAGCCCTGTGTCAGTGTAGCAGACTGTTGACATTAACTACAGTTCCAATCCAAATCCTTAAAGCTCCTGTTCCTCGGTAGGCACTCAGGGGCATGTTTAACTCGTCTGAGAGAGAGAGAGAGAGAGAGAGAGAGAGAGAGAGAGAGAGAGAGCACCTTTGCACATGTATTATACTATACTGTTTACATGCAGTACATCTTTTGCACCTCTTGACTGCTGCTGTTTTTTGCACTGCATTGTGTCTGTTTATATATACTCCCAGTTATAGTTTTTACAGTTCTCCTCGCATAGTACTGTATAATCAGAGTATACAGTAGGTTTACTGGTCAGCGCTATCTTGGGTTTTGTGTCTTGTCTTGTGTTGTCTGTCTGCACTGTCTGTCTGCACTGTTTTTCGTCTGCACTGTTTCCACCAGGTTGCACTCAATGCACTTTACGTAGCTTGTGTTGTGTTGTATCTCTATGTTGTTGTTTAGTGTAGCACCAGGGTTCCGTTGTCTCGTTTTTACTGTGTACTGTGTACCACTGTGTATAGTAGAAATTACAATAAAAGCCTTTTGACTTGACTTGAGAGAAAGAGAGAGAGATAGAGAGAGAGAGAGAGAGAGAGAGAGAGAGAGAGAGAGAGAGAGAGAGAGAGAGAGAGAGAGAGAGAGAGAGTGTGTACTTTTACTCAAGAACATGAGTTGAGTAGTTTGTCCACCACTGCATAAAATCCGACTTTTCACGTGCTTACTTTTTGTGATCTCGCCGCATATACATACATGTTTGAAAGACATAAATCATACACACTGTGCATAAAAATCGAATACGCTCATAAGTCATTTATTTAAATCGATGCTTGAATAAATAAACCCATTACGGTTATTTATTTAGTTAAGGTGGATAAATCATATTTGAGTAAAGTACGTCTATGGAAAAAATATATAAAAGTTAACAATTTCTCTTCTGATATTCTGGAAATATTTACTTCATGTGGCAGTGTGGCTTGGTGCATCGGAGAAGAGTAGGCGGATCCAAAACACGCTACGGAATGTTGAACACGAAAATCGTGGTGCTGTCAAATCGGCTTAAGAAATAGCGGGGACGGGGAGAGAACAATACAATACACATCACATGTTGTAGCCTGCGACTCTTACAGAAGAGCAGATTTAAACTGCGACCATGGCACTGGAAAGTTTTGAGGATGAATTTTGCGGCATCAAGGACGAGTGTACTCATCTTCATTATTCAAGCGTCTGCCAGAAGAGTTGCAGAAACTGCAACATTTTCTTCTGCTTCTTCCTCGTGTCCCTCTCACTGCACGTTGTCACGCTTTCGTGCGTTCTGGACCTACGATCCGAGTGGAAACGAGAACTTCGCACGAGACACGACGAGCCCGTTATCGTCGCTGCAGGAGATATGGAGAGAAGAGCGGATCCAAAAGAACTAATATTCAGTTTATATGTAAGCCAAATTCTTGTCAAGAATTACCTACACTAATATCACCGCCCTCACCAAATAGATATTTCATTGAATTTTATCGATCTGCTTCCTGGTTTACTTTCTGATGTGTGGTTTTCTTTTCTTCCCTATGGTTTTCATCATTTATATGGTTTTATATTTATAACATTTATGTTGATCCATTAATACCATTCTATTAATGGTATCAGTATCTAGTAATGGTTCATTTTGATGGATTTTAAAGTTGGACATTTGATTACTCAGGTGCGTTTACCTTCCCTTCTGTATATTTTTGTTGTGCAGTCACTTTTCTGTTTTGCTGCTTTTGTTTGCGTGTCATTGGTGTTAATGAATCGTCTCCTATAGCCTGACTCAAATTTTGGCTCGAATTACTTTTCGTGAATACTACCATTGACTTCTATTCTCGCAAAGGTCATGCAACTCGTTATTAGGAAGACACACGACCTTCTTTTGGATAGCTGTCAAAAATCAATAAAAGAAAAGATGCTGGGCTTTAATGTTTGCCAAGAGATAAAAAAAAAAATATAGGGTGAGGTAAAATGTAAGCTTAGTAACTAGTGTTTAATTTTTGAGAACCGGTTTACTATATGTTGAATACTATACTGTCAAATGACAGTAATATCAAAGAATGCAAACAAAATAAATGCACCCCTAAGACCTAGGCATTAGCAAAGGTGGAAAGGGTACTAAATACACCGTTCAAATAAAGGTACTATTATTTTGGTGAAATTCTATAAAAATATAGTAAAATAAAATTACAGTCTAAATATTACTAATATTAATATTAGGATTACATTTATACCAGCACTTTCTTCTATTGTAAAGTACAAAATGTAAAGTGCAATAACAAAATAAAACATGTCGACACATGACATTTAAAACAAAATTTTAAATAAATTAAATACAAAAATAATTATGAAATTATAATGTTCCATTTTAGTGCAGCTCATACTATAAAACAAACAAATTTCAAACAATACAGCCATTGATGGCATATATTCTGCATAAATTGTGAATTCTGTAGACCATGCTTATAAACATGACTGAAAAATAGTAAAAGGTATGCCTATAGTGTAGTCACTGTTACAACAGTTGCTGTTGTATGACGTACTTACCGTTAGGCCATATATATATTTAGACAAAAGATATTAAAGATACTTTTGTTTAATAAATATGAGTTTTCACATGTAAATTAGCTAGTTACAACCAGGTTACTTGTGCCAGCAACAGTGTCATGCACCAATGTGTTTTTTGGCTAATTTAAGCAAAGCCTCTTACTAAACTATGCAGATTTTTTTAACTACCAATGCAACACTACAGCTACATATAACTACATATAACCGATCTCTACATGCTTGTTCATGTTTGATGTACAGTTTTCAAAAGCTGATAATTTGCTATCTGGGCAAAAGCAGCTTACACTGTTGCCTTTCCTTCATTTGAAGCCAAAGTGGTCGATTAAATATGGCCAGGGGTTCACTTCATTTCTTTCCATTTTAATTTGAGCAGAATTTGATGGGGTTTATTTTCGAGTTGAGTCTGCAGTCTGCAGTAATGCTGTCTGGACTTTCTGTCTTCAACTTTTTTGAGACTTTATTGTAGTATTTTTATTGCAGTAGTATTTTCTTTTTTATGTACATTTTTTACTCAATAATATATGTGATTTGCAATCACAAAAAGTACAGTAATTCAAACAAATCATGTTCAGGTAAAATTAAAATGACACATTTTAAAAACACATCTGGACATAAAGTACTTTTCCATTAACAATAGCTGCCTCTCTGGGTGTGCCAAACCAACCTCTGGTGTTTATTGCCAAAAAGCTCTATTTTGGTTTCATCTGTCCATAGAAACAAATACAATTTGAAGTTCCAGTAGTGCCTGGCAAACTGAAGATGCTTGAGTTTGTTTTTAAATTAGAACAGAGTTGTTTCCCCAACCCTTCTAAAAAAAAAAACATGCATGATGCTGGATTGTTTTCATTTCAGCTTTGATCCTCAGACTTTATTTGAGCACTCGATTCACCTTCTGCCAGTTTTGTAAAGCTTTATATTTTGCCCCAGAGCTTTTCTTTTACTAGATTACTGATTATAATCAAGTAGATATTATAACACTGATCATATGACAACATGGTTATAGAAGCTTTTAATGGTATAAACCATGTCACTGGCCGTATACTCCAGTGTAAATCAGTGCTGTTATGTGATTCCCATCAAAACTGCTAACAATAGAAAGCATGATTGAATGGAAAAGAATAAAGTTTCAACAACACACAATATAAAGAAAATTACAGAAAAGGTCTAAGGCTGTACAGGCAACACAACAATAATATAATCTTTATGCACGATTTGTAGGTACAACAGAATTTTTGTCTCAAATGTTGTGATAAGAATTAATGATGATACTTTGATTTTTTTAGTATATCTCAATATTTAATCCATACATACATTTACATATCCATTATGTGTTTTGCCTCTTCTGACATAATAGACAGTTGCATCAGACATGGTAGCATTAAAAGCAAGCTTATGACTGGGAACCTAAAAAAAACATTATAGCACATGTCTCATGTTAATATGATCTTCCAGCAAAAATACAAATAAATAAACATTTAATAATTGGAAACATAAAAAAACCTACAACACCCTGATTTCATTGGTCTACAGACCCTAATAATGTCCTTTAACTGTCCTTAGAGTTAACCAGTCAGATGTTTGTGGTTGAATTATACTAGGAGGAATGGGCTAAAGAAACCATTAGACTTAATGGATGAAAGCTATCAATCAGAACAGAGATATATAAGAATATTTGTGGTTTGGGGTTGAATTATACTAGGAGGAATGGGCAAACGAAACAGTTAGACTTAATTGCTGAAAGCTATCAATCAGAAGAAAGATATATAAGAATATTTAAGGAACTTAATATGCAATGGAACATTGTCAAATTTATCATCAAGATTTTGCAAAGATCAGGATGACCCTTCTAAGTTCATGAATAGACCAGGACCACTTATCAGGGAGGCTACCAAGAGGCAAACAGCAACACTAAAGGAACTACAGGAATATATATTTAAAACAAAGCCAATACAGAACATCAAATGAGGAACAACAGTGGACCAGACAGAGCTCAGACCTGAATCCCATTGAAAAACCTATGGAATGACAAATAGCCATACTCAAGGATCACCTCATAAATTGAAGGAACATGAACATTTTTGCAAAGAAGAGTAGGATAAAATAGATGTTGAAGAAGAATAGATGTGTAAAGTTAATAGAGACTAATTGACTTGATGGCAAAATAAGGGTTTGCATCTTGAGGTTAAACCCTCTGAATTTACATTTATTAAGGCATCTCTTGATTGTAAACTTAGACCACAATATGCACACCTTCTCATGATATCCATGTACACTCTATTGAAATGCACAGGGTTTCTTCTTGAAGCAGATTGTGAAATACAACCTTGTTTTGTTTTTTTTATCCAATACACAGATGCTAATACTCAGGTTGCATAGTCTAGACAAGTTGTCCTATTTTCTTGCTTTGGGTCACTGTATGTGCCAGTGCTCTGCCTATTTACTGTCTTTTACTGTCTGCTGGGACCTTAGCCAACCTCCAGTCTCACAATAGTCAGTATCTCACAGACTGAAATGAATATCTATTTTTATATATGTGATGAAAATGCATATAATTTAATTTGACATCAGGCAACATATATTTGTGGTATATTAAAATAATGCACCTCATGGCAGTGCAGATTAAACTTTCAATTTACCCATGGGAAACAGGTGCCTATTTATTATTCACATGGATCAACTTGGTTTTACCATTTGATAAACTTGATACTGGCCTATTTGGAAACCAGGTATTTTATTCATATTTGAACATGCCAGAAATCCTGAGACTGAATTTACTTATTGGATGGTTTACAATTTTACATTTGTGCTTGTGTGTCTGAAATATTAATTTAAGATTTCTTCTTTGTATCATGCTTACAGCGGGGAAAATAAGTATTTGACACATCAGCATTTTTATCATTAAGGGGATTTCTAAGTGGGCTATTGACACAAAATTTCCACCAGATGTAGCCATCAAGCCAAATATTGAATTCATAAAAAGAACATTTAAGTATACAAGTTGAGTCATAATCAATAAAGTGAAATGACTACTTGTAGAAAAGCCTTTGTTGGTGATTACAGCTTTTAGATGCCTCTTGTATGGAGAGACCAGTCGTCTGTATTGCTCAGGAGTGATTCTGGCCCATTTTTCCACACAAATGGTCTTTAAATCTTAAAGGTTCCTTGGGCCTCTTTTATGAACTTTGATCTTCAGTTCTCTCCATAGATTTTCTATGGGATTTAGGTCAGGTGATTGACTGGGCCATTCAAGCAACTTGATTTTCTTTCCTTGAAACCACTTCATTGTTCCCTTGGCCTCGTGTTTGGGATCATTGTCTTGCTGAACTGTCCACCCTCTTTTTTAATTTTAAGCTTTCTGGTAGATGGCAGCAGATTTTTATCCAGAATGTCCTGGTACATTTCTCCATTCATCCTGCCTTCAATAATATGAAGTCTGCCAGTACCCCTTGCTGGAAAGCAGCCCCAAACCATGATGCTTCCATCCCCAAACTTAACTGTTGGTATGGCGTTCTTGGGGTGGTGGGCAGTGCCATTTCTTCTCCAAACATGGTGTGTAGAATGACTGACAAAAAGTTAAATTTTGCTTTCATCTGACCATACTATAGTCTCTCAATAATCCACAGGCTTCTCGAAATGCTCTTTCACAAACTTTAACCTAGCCTCAACATGCTTTTTGTTGAGCAATGGAGTCTTGCGTGGTGAGCGTGCGTGGATGCCATGGTGGTTCAGTGCATTGCTTATAGTTTTCTTTGAAACAACAGTACCTGCTGATGCAAGGTCTTCCTAAAGTTCTGCCAGAGTGGTTCTTGGCTCTTGGCGAACTCTCCTGATTATTCTTTGGACTCCTTGGACAGGGATCTTACGTGGAGCACACGATCGTGGCCGGTTTATGGTGAACTGATGCTCTTTCCATTTCCGGATAATGGCCCCCACAGTGCTCACAGGAGCATTTAGCATTCTGGAAATGCACCTATAACCATTCCCATCAAAATGCTTTTCAACGATAAGATTACGAAGATCTTGAGAGAGTTCTTTGCTTTTACCTATCATGAAGTCTTTTCTGTGTCCCTCCAGGGTAATGAGAAGCCTTTATAGGCCATCAATTAGGACTAAGGCAGCTGATATCAATTAGTACTGATAGGGGGCAGGGTTTCTCTCTCAATACTGACAGATTTCAGGTGATCTCCTGGCTTTTTATGCCATTTTGCACCTTGTTATCTTCATGTGTTCAATACTTATTCCCTGTGTCATTTCACCTTATTTATTATGACTCAACTTGTATACTTAAATGTTCTGATGTCTTTGTATGAATTCAATATTTGGCTTGATGGCTACATCTGGTGGAAATTTTGTGTCAATAGCCCACTTAGAAATCCCCTTACTGATAAAAATGCTGATTTGTCAAATACATATTTTTCCTGCTGTATATCTAAACATTTACATTGCAAATGGTGGCTAAGAAGTTTACAAGCAAAAACACTGATGTGTCTTTGACAAATTATCAAAGTGGATCTTATACTGCAAGAAAATGTATTGTCTTGTTTCATCAAATCATTTTTCCAAATTTTTGACATGAAATACAAAAGTAATTTGAAAATTAAATGACATATTAAAGAAAATAACATATTATTCTGTTTTAAATGCCAATAAAAGCTAGTATAGTGCTAGAGAAGGGTTAATGGTATGGGGTTGCTTTTCAGAATTAGCTTTTGTGCTAGGTCCCCTTACTTCGATTGAAGGCAAATCTTAATGCTTCAGATTTATTTAATAAATAAAAAAAATCTAGCCAACATTGAGAATCCATGTGTAAAAAACCTAAATGTGTACACCTAATAATTTAATAGTTTGTATAACCACCTTTAGCAGCAAAAACTTTATCAGTCTCTCACATTGTTGTATAGCAGGGAGCTATTGCAAAACCTTAATTCTTTTTCAGCCATTCTGCTATAGATTTGCTGGTATACTTTGAATTTGAAAGAGGCAGATTTAAAGGACAGAAGAATATGGAGACAGATGGTCTGCTGTGGCGACCTACAATGGGGGCAGCATTGAACACAGATGAGACAAAAGTGGAGATGTTTGGACATTGGTCCTGTTGGATGACCCAATTTTTGCCAAGCGTAGCTGCCAGATAGATGGCCTCACGTTTGACTCTAGAATACTTCGGCATACAGAGAAGGCTATGGCCAGCTTAATGACTGCAATTGCCGAGGCTTCTGGTACCTGTGAGGTACTGCTTATAAACTAACTTTTCTAATATTGTTCATCCTTGTCACTCCCAATGAAAATGGAAGCATCTTCGACATTTTCGTTCCACTTTCTGTCTTTTTGTCAATGCCACTGTCTCCATACCATACAAGATAGCAGGCTTTACCATTGTCTTATAAACTTTCCTCTTCACTCTTGCAGATACCATTCTTCAAATCACTCCTGTCATTATTCTCCACCCACACCTCCCTGACTACACTCTTTTCTTCACTTTTCTAACACACTTCCATTACTTTGCACTGCTGACCCCAGGGTATTTAAACTCCTCCACCTTTACTACCTTTACTCTTTGCATCTGCACCACTTCACTGCCTTTTCTCTCATTCACACACATATTCTCTGTCTTACACCTACTGACTTCCATTCCCCTTCTCCCCAGCACATACCTCCACCTCTCCAGGCTCCCTACTCTCATCACAAAATCAACTGCAAACATCATAGTCCATGGAGATGCCTGTCTGACCTCATTTGTCAACCTGCCCATCACCACTGCAAACAGGGAAGGTCTCAGAGCCAATCCTTGATGCAATCCAACCTCCACCATGAACCAGTGTGTAATTTTTACTGCACACTATTCACTGCTGTCACACTGTCCTCATACATGTCCTGCACCACCCTCACATACTTCTCTGCTAAACCTGACTTCCTCATGCAATACCACAACTCCTCTCTCAGCACCCTGTTGTACACTTTCTCTAAAACGCACAATGCAACTCCTTCTGACCTTCTCTATACTTCTTGACCAACATTCTCAAAGCAAGTATTGTGTCCGGTGTGCTCGTCATTGGCATTGGCACCTCTCAGTCTGGTTCCACTACTCTTTCCAATTATTTCATTATTTGGCTGATCAACTTTATTATTTTGTAGTTACTGGAGGTCTGCTCATTCCCATTATTCTTAAAAATTGGTACCAGCATACTTCTCCATTTCTCAGGCATCCTCTCACCTTCCAAAATCTTGTTGAACAATCTTTTTTAATCAAACTCTACTGCCATCTCTAAAAAACATCACTAGGCTTCTACTGGTATGTCACCTGGGCCAAACAACTTTCCACTCTTCTTTCTCTTAATAGTGGCTCTTAGTTCCTCCTTACTAATACCAATACCCTTCCTGCTTCACCATCTCTCCATCTTCCAAACTTCTTTCTCTCTCATTTTAATGAGAATTTTAATTCATCAGCTTCTCAAAATAATCTGTCCACGTTCATAAAACACTCTGCTCACCTTTCCATCTGCACACTTTTTTTGCCTTAACTTGAAGCACATTCTTCCCAAATCAGTCCCTCTGCCTGGCCAATCTGTCAATTTTTTTTCTTAAGGTTCAATTTGTCATACAGCTCCTCATATGCCTTTTCCTTAGCTTTTCCCACATTCCTCTTCAACTGTTGCAGCATGTACTTGTACTCATGTCTACATCTCTATGCCAATCCCAATTCAGTTTCGCCAACTTCTTTCTCCGTATGCTTTCCTGCACATCCTCATTTCACCACCATGTCTCTTTGTCTTTCTTTCTCTTTGTCATACCAAGTACCTTCCTAGTTGTCTCCCTTGTCAATTCTGCAGTAGTTGCTCAATCATCCAGTGCCTCTTTGCCACTACCTACCCCCTGTCTGAACTCTTCCCTTCCTCTTTTTGTTTCCATCATCTTATTCTTGTTTTAGTCCTCACTCTCCTCCTCTTCTTCTTTACCTCCGAAGCCATCCCACAGACCGCCATCCAATGCTGTCAAGCTACACTATCCTCTGCCAACAACTTACATATCCAATCTCTTTTAGGTTGCATTTGCTGCATAGAATACAATCCACCTGTGTGCATCTTCATCCAGTTTTTTTTAAGAATACTTTATTAATCTGAAATGGGTAATTATTTCTTTTGCAGCTTCACATTCATCACCCTATCAGAAACTCGCTTCACCTCCACCACACTGGTACTCACGGATGCAATTAACAGTTTTAAGGGGGGTATGCAAGACAGAATTTTGGGCCCCAGTTATTATATTATTATTAAAGTTAATATAGTTTAATTTTATTTACAGAGAATTTATTTTATTTCACCACAGTGTTATTATTTAAAATATATGTGTGTATGTACGATTAAAAAAAAAACTAATTGGAAAAGTTTTAATTGATGACAGCGTTCTCTTGGCCCATATGCCTGGCATACACTGCACCCCCCCTAACGGCGCCCCTGCTGGTACTGTACTGTTCCTTCAGGATTACCACTATACCATTTTTTGTTGTGTTGAAGAATTGAAAGATTAGATGATGCATAAATCTCTATTATTAAATTCTGATAAGACAGAGATTTTGCTAACCGGTCCAAAAAAACAGTATACATAAGCTCCAGCAATTCAACTTGCATTTAGAAGGATGTACTGTAACTACTAGTTCAACAGTAAAAGACCTGGGAGTTATTTTAGACAGCAACGTGTCTTTTTTGTGGGTACGGAAAGTATTCAGACCCCCTTAAATTTTCACTGTTTGTTATATTGCAGCTATTTGCTAAAATAATTTAAGTTCATTTTACTTCCTCATTAATGTACATATAGCACCCCATATTGACAGAAAAACACGGAATTGTTGACATTGTTGCAGATTTATTAAAAAAGAAAAACTGAAATATCACATGGTCCTAAGTATTCAGACCCTTTTCTCAGTGTTTAGTAGAAGCACCGTTTTGATCTAATATAGCCATGAGTCTTTTTGTGAAAGATGCAACAAGTTTTTTTACACCTGGATTTGGGGATCCTCTGCCATTCCTCCTTGCAGATCCTCTCCAGATCTGTCTGGTTGGATGGTAAACATTGGTGGACAGCCAATTTTAGGTCTCTCCAGAGATGCTCAATTGGGTTTAAGTCAGGGCTCTGTCTGGGCCATTTAAGAACAGTCACAGAGTTGTTGTGAAGCCACTCCTCCATTATTTTAGCTGTGTGCTTAGGGTCATTGTCTTGTTGGAAGGTAAACCTTCGGCCCAGTCTTAGGTCCAGAGCACTCTGGAGAAGGTTTTCGTCCAGGATATCCCTGTACTTGGCCGCATTCATCTTTCCCTCGATTGCAACCAGTCGTCCTGTCCCTGCAGCTGAAAAACACCCCCACAGCATGACGCTGCCAACACCATCCTTCACTGTTGGGACTGTATTGGACAGGTGATGAGCAGTGCCTGGTTTTCTCCACACATACCGCTTAGAATTAAGGCCAAAAAGTTGGTCTTAATTCTTATCAGACCATCTTATTTCTCACCATCTTGGAGTCTTTCAGGTGTTTTTTTTAGCAAACTCCATGCTAGCTTTCATGTGTCTTGCACTGAGGAGAGGCTTCAGTCGGGCCACTCTGCCATAAAGCCCCGACTGGTGGAGGGCTGCAGTGATGGTTGACTTTCTACAACTTTCGCCCATCTCCCGACTGCATCTCTGGAGTTTAGCCACATTGATCTTTGGGTTCTTCTTTACCTCTCTTTCCAAGGCTCTTCTCCCCCGATAGCTCATTTTGGCCAGACGGCCAGCTCTAGGAAGGGTTCTGTTCATCCCAAACGTCTTCCATTTAAGGATTATGGAGGCCACTGTGCTCTTAGAAACCTAAGTGCAGCAGAATGTTTTTTGTAACCTTGGCCAGATCTGTGCCTTGCCACAGTTCTTTCTCTGAGCTCTTCAGGCAGTTCTTTTGACCTCATGATTCTCATTTGCTCTGACATGCATTGTGATCTGTAAGGTCTTATATAGATAGGTGTGTGGCTTTCCTAATCAAGTCCAATCAGTATAATCAAACACAGCTGGACTCAAATGAAGGTGTAGCACTATCTCAAGGATGATCAGAAGAAATGTATGACACCTAAGTTAAATATGTGAGTGTCACAGCAAAGGGTCTGAATACTTAGGACCATGTGATATTTCAGTTTTTCTTTTTTAATAAATCTGCAAAAAATGTCAACAATTCTGTGTTTTTCTGTCAATATGGGGTGCTATGTGTACATTAATAAGGAAAAGAAATGAACCTAAATTATTTTAGCAAATGGCTGCAATATAACAAAGAGTGAAAATTTAAGGGCATCTGAATACTTTCCGTACCCACTGTATATCTGATGCAGAGAAGCTCGACCATGCATTCATGACCTCCAGATTGCACTATTGTAATGCATTAATAGGTGGTTGTCCTGCATCATTAATAAACAGGCTAGAGTTAATTCAGTATGCAGCAGCCAGAGTTCTCACAAGGTCGAGAAAATACAACCATATAACCCCAATCTTATCATCCCTACACTGGCTACCTGTTAAGTTTCTAATTGACTACAA
Source organism: Silurus meridionalis (assembly GCF_014805685.1). NCBI lineage: Eukaryota > Metazoa > Chordata > Actinopteri > Siluriformes > Siluridae > Silurus > Silurus meridionalis. The sequence goes on from NC_060888.1 coordinate 11,338,517, forward strand.
ACTATTGCTACTTACTTACAAAGCCCTAAATGGTTTCGCTCCTATGTATCTATCCAGTCTTCTAACATGTTACAATCCATTACACTCTTTGAGATTTTAAAACTCTGGACTTTTAGTAGTTGCTACAATAGCAAAGTCCACTAAAGGTGGAAGAGCATTCTCACATTATAATCACACTTTTGATATTACCCAAATTAGGATGGTTTCCCCTATTGAGTCTGGTTCCTCTCTGTTTTCTCCTTATACCATCTAAGGGAGAATTATTTTCATTCTATAATTCATGTTCTGTAAAGCTGCTTTGAGACAATGTCCATTTTGAAAAACGCTATAGAAAAAACATGAACTTGGGTTGTTTGGTCTCATTTGTCTAAAGGACATTTTTTGATGTTTTGCGTTTTTTCCAGATGCAACTTTACAAACCTAACCTAGGCTGCCATGTTCTTTTTAGAGCAGAGAAGAGGGGTCTGAACTTGGGCTGATGACTCCTGTGATGATGGCAAATGTCTTAAATGTTTTCCACTTGTGAATAATCTTCCTAACTGTAGAATGAAGAATTATTTTAAAGTTTTCCAGATTAATGGCCAGTAACATTTGCTTCTATGAGATTATTGCTTATCACTTTTCTCTTTGTCATTCTGTTAACACACATCTGAGTGCTTCAGATCAGCAAATAGAACTGACAATTGTCCACTGCAAACTGGCCACTGAATTTTTGGTCTGATCACACACAATTTAACTTCTATTCTGTATATGTTACACTTCTTTCTGTTATGTATGCAGCTCATTAGAATGATGTTCATCTATGTTTTTACAGTTCCCATATTTTCTGAATTGCATAGTGTAAAATATGTTATATTGTAAGTAAAAAAAAAATAAAAAAATCAGCAATAAACTACAATCACAATGCCTTTACATTTATTTTTCCTAATATAACGCCCTGTTGATGTCTGATTTTGCATATTACTGAAGTGCAAAAATGTGTTATGTGTCGATATTTGCAGGGTTTATTCAGAAGTAATGGGTATATTTGTTAATTACAGGATATCCCAGCACAAAACCATACTTTTACCCACCTAACAGAAGAAAACATAATCAGTTTTTGGCGAACAAAAAGAGCAACTAAAGGTAAGGCTTTAATATACAGTATATATATATATATATATATATATATATATATATATATATATATATATATATATATATATATATATAAATGGATACAATTGGTAGAGTTTAAGATGTATAAAATCATGTCAGGTATTTTTCCACCTTTAATGTGATTAAGCATGTTTTTTTAAGTGAATGTTTTCAAGTGAAAAACAAATAAAAACATTTTGGGTGGGTAATACAAATAACGTTTAATGACCTGGTTGCATGAGTGTGCACATTATTTTATATTGTGAAATGTGACTGTGTTTAGAATTAACTACTCACATTCAAACTCATTTTTAAAATTAATTATTATGCATGTCATCAATGAAGTAACTATCAACAATGAAATATTCTTCACATATCTGGCTTTCTTGATTCATTGTTCTCGTCCACAAAAATAAAAACAATCAAGTCTGAATATATTTCTTTCCTTTAACTTAGATTTGAGCTCTGGCCAAGATGAAGATCATGAGTAGCTTTAAATAACAATGAATTTTGGCCTAAAACATGTAGTCTTCTGTTGAGAGATGAATAATTTTTTTACAGTCAAGCATGATAACAACCCAAAGCAAAAATCCAAGTCAACAACAAAATGGATTCAGACAAATAAGATTAACATTTAAATGGAATGACCCAATCAGAGTACATAGTTAAATTCAATGAAAGACATGCAGTGTCTTGATGGCAGATGTGCACTAGAGATATCCCTTATAAATGTATAAAACTAGAATTTCTCATCAGGAAGATTGTAATAGAATAGCCAGATGGTGATCAAAGAAAATTTACAAAGTAATTATATTAATAGTAGTAAAGGGGTATGCAAAACTATTTTCTTAAAAAGTTAGGTTTTGATGGTTTTAAATTATTTTCTCATTCAGAATGACCTTACTGCCACTGCAGCACCCAATGTTCCAGTGAAGTTTATATTTTATCTTTATGATCATAATCTGTAGGTTTATTGACAGCTTTATAATACTTTTACAAAAAATACACATTTGTGTCAGGCTGGAAGAACGAGCAGAAGCTGAAGTTCAACAGAACGGAGATGCTTTAATAAAAAAGGGAAAGCAGAGAAACCAAACCAGCTGTAAACACGGGAACACAGAATTACACCAGCAAAGAGTAGTTCATATGATAATTCCACAGAGTAAATCCTCAACGAGATAAATCCATAGAGTGAATCCTCAACGAGATAGTCCATAAGAATGGTAGTCATAATGGTCCAGTGATGTTCTCCAGACTAATCAATAAAATGGATGGGGAGTGCTTGGAAGTGTGTGCTTATGTAGTGTGTAAGCTGATGAGTGTCAGGTGTATGTGAATAGTAGGACAGGGAGCTGCTGGAGGGAATGTGTGGTTCTAGTGAAGGTGTGGCTGGTGGATCCCTGACAGTACCCCCTCCCCCAGGGGTGGCTCTTGACGCCCAGACCCGCCGCCTGGGTCAGCCCCGACCTCGGGGCGCAGGACGATGTGGACGGGCCGCATGAAACTCCTCAAGGAGCGCCGGGTCACCCACGACTGCTCCTCAGGGCCGTAGCCCTTCCAGTCTACCAGGTACTCCAAACCGCCACCCCGACGACGTGAGTCTAACACCTCCCGTATCGAGTAAACCGAGGGTTGGTCCAAGATCTCCGGAGGCGGTGGCTCCGCTGCCTCGACCGGATCCCGAGCCGCCGGTGGAACATACGGCTTTAGGAGAGACACGTGGAAAGAGGGGTGGATTCGGTACTGGGGAGGTAGGTCCAGCCTGTGGGTCACCTCGTTGATCCTCCTCTCCACTCTGAAGGGCCCGATGTACCTGGGGCTCAGTTTTCTACAGGGAAGACGAAGTCGGAGGTCCCGGGTAGACAGCCAGACCAAGTCTCCGAGCAGATAGCTGGGTGTCTCTCGCCTCCGTGCGTCGGTGTGCCTCCGGGTCTCCCTCCAAGCCCGACGCAGCTGGGTATGCGCCGACTCCCATACCTTAAGGCTTTCCCGGAACCAGTAGTCCACTGACGCCACGTGGGAAGGCTTATCGGGCCAAGGGAACAGCGGGGGCTGGAACCCCAGCATGCACTGGAAGGGTATGAGACCCGTGGTGTCCTGACGCAAGGAGTTTTGTGCGTACTCCACCCAGGGAAGGAACCGACACCATTTCACCTGATTCTGGTGGCAGTATGTACTTAAATACAGGCCCAGCTCTTGAATCTTGCGCTCAGTCTGTCCGTTGGACTGAGGGTGGTAACCGGAGGATTACAGAGACATCGCACCCGCGGAAGAAGGCGGTGATCTTAGCGGCCATGCCGGGCCACCAGTATCGGGTTCGTGCTAAGCGGAGGGTTTGTTGTCTGCCTGGGTGTCCTGAACCGGCGACCTCATGCACCACCTTCAACAGGTTAGGTCGACACTCGGGAGGAACGAAGGTTCGACCTTCTGGACACCCGGGGGGTGTTGTCTCTTTCCGTGTAGCCCGGCGGATCTCCTCATCCAGATCCCAGACAATAGAGCAGATGATTAGTTGGGGAGGCAAGAAGGGGTACGGGGTCGGTAGGCTCTTTTGGGCCGTATGGGCGAAATAAGGCATCTGCCTTACCGTTCTTTCGAACCCGGCCGATAGGTAATACGAAAGTGGAAGCGTGTGAAGAAGAGGACTTATCTTGCCTGCCGGGGTTTCAGTCTCTTGGCTTTGCGGAGATACTGGAGGTTCTTGTGGTCGGTAATGACGGTGAACGGGTGTGTAGCCCCCTCAAACCAATGTCTCCACTCCTCTAGGGCCAGTTTGATGGCGAGAAGCTCTCGATTGCCGGTCATAGTTTTGCTCCGCCGAGGATAACTTCTTGGAGAAGTAGGCGCAGGGGTAAAGCTGGGGTGGATTTCCCGACAGCTGGGAGAGGGTAGCCCCTACACCTGTAGAAGACGCGTCCACCTCCACCACGAACGGGAGCTGGTGCTTGGGATGATGGAGGAGGGGAGCGACGAAGAACCTACGCCGGAGTTCCTCAAACGCTTCCTGTGCATTGGTGTCCCACGTGAGGGTCATGGCTTTCCCCCTGAGGAGCGAAGTAAATGGAGCGGAGACTTGGCTAAAGCCACAGATGAACCGGCAGTAGAAATTGGCAAACCCCAAGAATCTCTGCAGCTCCTTTATTGAAGTAGGGACTGGCCAATCCCTCACTGCTGCCACCTTCCTCTCATCCATCCGGATGCCGGATACACTGATGTTGTATCCTAGAAACTGCACCTCCGAGCGGTGTAACTCACATTTGGGGAGATTGAGGTAGAGCTGGTGCTCCCGGAGCAACTCTAGGACCCAGGTTACATGGTTGTGATGGTTACGTGGCGTCCGGGAGCAGATCAAAATGTCGTTGATGTAGACGATCACAAACTGGTGGAGGAAGGGTCGAAAGATCTCATTCATGAAGTGTTGAAACACTGCCGGAGAGATTGACAGGCCATACGGCATAACCCGGTATTCGTAATGGCCAGAGGGGGTGATGAACACCGTCTTCCACTCGTCCCCCTGGCGTATACGCACCAGGTTGTACGCACTCCGCAGATCGAGCTTCATAAAGATGCGGGCTTCCCGTAATTCCTCCAGGGCGACAGAAACCAGGGGGAGAGGGTACGGCAGTGGAGAGATTTGTGCGTTCAAACCCTGGTAGTCAATGCAGGGCCGTAATCCCCCATCCTTCTTTCCCACAAAGAAGAAGCTGGAGGCTGCAGGAAATGAGGATGGGGTGATGAAGCCTTGTAGGAGGGCCTGACGAATATACTGTTCCATCGCTTGGTATTAAGCTGATAAGCACAGTCCCACGGCCAATGAGGTGGTAACTTGGTGGCAGCCTGTTCGCTAAAGACGTCCCCGTACTCCCGATATTCTTCCGGAATCTCCACCCTTGGGACCTGTGGAGCGCCCTCCACTTGAGTCGCTGACAGAACCACCGATCTCTGGCGAGGTGCAGGGAGTGGTCGCAAGCAGTTCCTCAGGCACTCGGGGCTCCACTCGAGGATGTCTCACGTGTCCCAGGAACACCTGGGGGAGTGCTTAGTGAGCCAGGGATGTCCCAGTATAACCTCTGCGGTGGAGTTCTCCAGCACTAAGAACCATATCTCTTCCTGATGCAGCATCCCAACCTCGAGTGTGATGGTTGGTGAGCAGTGTCTGATCCAGCTCCTTCCCAGCGGGTGTCCCTGGATGGTTTACACAACTAGCTCGTGAGTCCCCCTCTCACGGCATAGCTGGAGGCGGTTTAGGCACGCCTGAGAAATAAAGTTCCCCGCGGAGCCAGAGTCGACTAGGGCGGAGACAGAGAGTGTGAGAGAAGGGGTTATCAGGGATACGGTAAGCTTCGATAGATGTGGAACGTTGGAGGAAAGTCTACAGTACTCACCATCCGTCGAGGAGGACGTGCTGGACATTGGGCGATTTGGTGTCCATGGTCTGCACAATATAGGCAAGCTCTAAATGCCAACCAGCATTCTCGCTCCTGGGGAGACAATCTGTGGGAGCCTAGTTGCAGGAATTCGGGCTCTGGGGCTGTTAATGATGCAGAGACTTGGGTGGTTTCTACCTCCGGAGTGCGGCAGGCACTTTTCTCTTTATGAATGCCTCCAATTCCAGAGTGTCATCGTACGTCGCCATTGCCAATTGAAGCTCCTGATTCAAATCTCTCCGGTATGTTCCAAGCAGTGCTGCCTCGTTCCAACTGCTAGGGGCTGCCAGCGTGCGGAAACGGAGGCTGTAATCCGCGACACTGTCCGTCCCCTGGTGGAGTTCGAGGAGTTGGTTGGCCGTGGAAGTTACACCAGTGCTCGTACAGAAGACTTCCGTCAGTGAGTCTCGGAGAGCCTCAGTGAGCTCCCTCACAGGATCTTCAGATTCCTCGGCTGGGGATCCATAGTGAGGTAACGCTGTTTTAGTTTCCTTTATTCTCGGTCTGTATTGGTCCGTTCTTCTGTCAGGCTGGAAGAACGAGCAGAAAGGAGATGCTTTAATGAAAAAGGGAAAGTAGAGAAACCAAACCAGCTGTAAACACGGAAACACAGAATTACACCAGCAAAGAGTAGTTCATATGATAAATCCACAGAGTAAATCCTCAACGAGATAAATCCATAGAGTGAATCCTCAACAAGATAGTCCATAAGAATGGTAGTCATAAATGTCCGGTGATGTTCTCCAGACTAATCGGTAGAATGGACGGGGAGTGCTTGGAAGTGTGTCCTTATGTAGTGTGTGAGCTGATGAGAGTCAGGTTTGTGTGATTAGTAGGACGGGGAGCTGCTAGGAGGAATGTGTGGTTCTAGTGAAGGTGTGGCTGGTGGATCCCTGACAATTTGTTATTTGCAAGTTTTATTTTTATAGCCACAAAGACCACAAAATATTGCAGTGGCACTTGTTTAAATGGGACCCAAGTTTGATTCTGGTATAGTCTTCACTATCCTCTATATATTAAAAACAACTAAATACATAAATAATAAATTTTTTATAAGCAAGTTCCACTTCATCTTAACTAATAGAATTTGATATTGAGTATCATTGCTGCTTATGCATCATTGCAGGAGTTTTCTGCTAAAATAGTGTTACAAAAGCATGCCAAACAAGCTTCATAGGGTTGAGATTTGATGATCAGCAGTAAATAAAAGTAAATATATTTCATAAATATATCTAAGTAAATATTAGCAAATAATGGACTTCTAATTGTGGTCAGTTCATTTACTTAGTAGTAGAAATTGTAGATGATTTCCTTACCTAACCCTAACCCTTTTTTTTTTTTAACCTTAGAAGGAGTGGGATTTTATGATGCATTGGTAAAATTCATGGTCTGTAATTCCTGAGGATAAATCAGAGATGGAGTTAAGCATTTGAAATGATTTAACACTGCTGTATTGAACTAACCATTAAAGACAACTAGTGGCATGCAAATCCTTTGCTTTGCTCCCACCATACTGGGATATTGGCTTGATAGGATGCTTAGAATTTGGTTTCACAACATGTCAGCCTTTTTCTAATAGTAATTCAAAGCAAAATGCTCCACTGCCAGTGTCATGTAATGCACAGTACACAATAGCAGATTTAGATGCAAGTGTAGATAAGAATGTTTTATTGATATCAATGTTGAAAATTTCAAATAAGCAGACAAAAACATAAACATAATCTGGGCATGGGTTGGGCAATCAGCAAACAACAATACTAAGAACAAAACCATGGCATGAAATGAGAAACCAAAACAAGATGGAGAACCTGAGAAAACCATGAAATATAGAACACAAATGGCTTAGTAAAATGCAGTGATCTTAATAAGATACTTCATGAAAATAAAACAGAAACAAAAGGCTTTTTAAACACACACTAATCAAGAGATACTTAAAACAGTTCAGAACACAAGACATATGAGGAGATGACAAATCAAATCAATACGGGGCAAAGTCATAACATGAATTAAAACAAAATGCACATGGCACAGACACAAACACAAACAGAAGCCTGGAAGTCTTTGGCGGTGTAAGCTGCATCATAATTCTGTCAAAGGAGCAAGGGGTACCAACCAGGATGCCCACAAGACAGCCACACCATTGCCCCCTGATGTGAGCATGTTGAGTAGTAAGCTTGTGCTGATGCCCCTGGTGTGAGCATGACATGAAAAGCAGTCATGCTGTTGTCCCCTGGCATGGGCAGGTCTTGGAAAAAGGTTGCGCCTGCTCCACTGGCTTGAGCAGGCCATGGGAGGGGGACCCCTGTCATTAGTAGGTCTAGTGAGGAAGTGGCTGCATCACCCCCTGCCATGGATAGGTCTGAGGAAGAGGTTGCGCTGTCTGAAGAAGAGGTTGCGCTGTTATTTAAATTGATCAGATTCCCCTGCTTTTTCCTGCTCTTTTTTTCATGTTGAAATGAAAGGTAGAGTCAGATCAATTTAAATGTATTGTCTGATGTTTAAATACAATAAGTGGGTTGTACTTTGCAGTATGCAATTTTTTTTTACTGAGTAATGAATGTGATTTAAAATGTAGAGAAGTACAAAACCTCAAACAAAACTTACTTAAATAAAAGTAAAACTACTTCAGAAAGTAGAAATACACAAATAAATTCTGTTCCACCTCTGCTCTTTTCTGCACTGGGTGTAATAGGAGAATGTCATAAGCTAAAATGAACAATCCCCCAGCAGACTCATTATTCATGGTTCATAGATTCTTGCCTTGTCTTGTGTCCTTTCCATTTGACCATAAGAAATGCACCAGGGCGGCATTAATAATATTTTTAACATTCTAAGATTCCTTGTTCTTTCAGAGTGGGTGAATCAATACAGACCTACAACCTACACCCGTTTAAGCAGTTTTTTTGTAAAGTAAAAACTTAGTGGCTAGATGGAAGCCTTTCACTGAAAATAGAAAACATTCATGCCAATGTTATTTTTGTAAATCTTTTAAAACCATTTATTGTAATTTATTTAAAATTATTTTCACATTAAAAGTGAATAAAAAATCTGACATGATTCCTCATAGTTTTTATTTACTGCATTACAACCTGCTATTTTAACTGGGTTGTGTTGACTTTTCAGAATATGTAGTATAACGTCTCTAGGTTACATATATGTATCCCTGGTTCCCTGAGGGAACTCGAGCTGCATCAACAATGCTTTGGGAACGAGTGTCCAATCACGCCAGACTGACCAGTCCCTGCCTAGTGTTTACGGGCACAGCTAGGCTGCAGGACAGATGAGCCAGGAGTGGACCTGAGGTCAAGGCTATAGAACCTGACAAAGGTCAGCGGGGTGAACCAGCCCACAGCGGTACAAATGTCTTAAAGAGAAGCTCCAGAGGACCATGCCTTAGAGGCTGCCACACTCTGACACCGAAAGTTGCAGGGAGACCAGAGGACTCATAAGAGGATGAGATAGCATCCACAATCCACCTGTTGAGGGTCTGCTTGTTTGCAGGAAGGCCCTTTTTATAGGGACAGCAGCAGATAAACAGTTGCTCCTACTTTCATCATAGCTCCGTTCTGTGGATGTATTAAGCCGGTTAAGCTTCTTCTGGTCATGGGGCCTGAAAGGGAGGAGGATAGAATGCCTTCAGCACGACGGGTCGTGGGGGAACCGAGGGCACCTCAGAAACATACCTCAGGTCTGGGGTAGAGAAAGGCACTGACCATGCCTTGGGTAAACTCCAGGAGAGGCGGGGCCACAGAAAGGGTCTGAAGATCCCCAGCCCTCTTTAGAGAGGAGAAATACAGTCTTGACTGTCATAATCCTTGAAGGTACCTCGGGTAAGGAATCGAAAGGGAGGCATAGACAGGGCCTCCAAAACAATGACCAGGGGCCACAGCCTCCATAAATCCAGGTGGGGGTGAACCATGGTGCCCCCTGCCTGAGAAAGAAGATCCCTCCTGGGTAAAATCTTCCAGCGAGTTTGCTTGAGAAGGGCTACAAGGTCTGTAAATGATGGCCTGCCCAGCCGCGGGGCTACCTGGACTCCGTCCCGGTGAGCTCTCTCCAGAACTCCCAGGAGCAGTGCAACAGGGAGAAAGGCGTACAGGTACCTGTACCATTGCATTCAGCCCAAGAGGGGCTGGGTGAGTGAGGGAAAACCAGATTGGACAGAGTGGAATGTCTCTTCAGTAGAAAAGAGGTCCACTTGTGCTCTGTAAGACTTTCTTCATATCTGCTCCACCATGTGGCCCTTGCCTTGACAGGAAATCTGCTTCCTGGTTTAAGCACCCTTGGATTTATGCTGTTCTGACAGAGAGCAGGTTTATTTGGACCCACAGGAGGATCTGATGTGCCAGCCTGTATAGGGGCAAGATTGCAGATCCCCTTATGGTTGATGTAGGAGACCAGTGATTGTCCATACAGATCAACATATGCCGGTCTCTCAGGTCTGGGAGAAAGTGCTTCAGAGCCAGAAACATGGCTAGCATCTCCAGGCAGTTGATGTGCCATGTGAGATGGAGCCCGTTCTATAGACCTTGGGCAGAGCGAGCACTTGTGACAGCCCACCACCCTGTGAGGGAGGCGTTCGTCATTAGCATTATGCGATGACAGGGAGTTCCCAACAAGGGGCCCTGAGACAGGAACCCAGTTTCTCTCTACGTGTCTAAGGCCTGTAGAGCTCGCCGCATGACCTTCATCTGAGCCACCACTCGAGGGGTCTCGTGCAAGAGGCAGTGGAATTTAACCACGCTAGATGTGGTTGCCATCAGACCCAGCAGTCTTTAAAATGACTGACTGACCTTCTCCCACTCTCTTGACGGCTGTGAGGATAGACTTGAAGATTGGGAGGAGACAGTTGTGCTCGCATACCGGTCGAATCCCACACTACGCCTAAATAAGTGGTTTTCTGTACTGAAGAAAGCAAAATCTTTTTGGCGCTTAGTCTTAACCCCAGTTCCTTAATGTTGCGAGAATGACACCTCGATGCCAGACTGCCAGAAGCTCCGATTAAGTTAGTATCAACCAATCGTCTATATAGTTCAGAATGCAGAATCCCTGAGAGTTGCATTTATACACTTTTTGAAGGTGTGGAGTTAGAGTGTAAGGCCGAACGGAAGGACCTGATATTGGTAAGTTTCGGCCCCGAAAACAATCCTCAGGAACGTCCTGTGCAAAGGAAGGTTGGATATGTGGAAGTAAGCATCCTTCAGATCTATCGTGACAAGCCAGTCTTTGGATCTGTTTTAAGACACAACCTGCTTGAGAGTGAGCATCTTGCACTTGAACCTCAATAGTGAGTGGTTCAACTAGTGTAGATCTAGCATGGGACGCAACTTCCCATCCTTCTTGGGAATTATGAAGTACCAGCTGTAGAACCCAGACTCTATGTCTCCCGGTGGGAAAACCTTGATGGCCTCCTTCCTTAAGGGAGTGTATATATATATATATATATATATATATATATACAGTGAGGAAAATAAGTTTTTGAACACCCTGCTATTTTGCAAGTTCTCCCACTTAGAAATCATGGAGGGGTCTAAAATGGTAATCGTAGGTGCATGTCCACTGTGAGAGACATAATCTAAAATCCAGAAATCACAATATATGATATTTAAACTATTTATTTGTATGATACAGCTGCAAATAAGTATTTGAACACCTGTCTATCAGCTAGAATTCTGACCCTCAAAGACCTGTTAGTCTGCCTTTAAAATGTCCACCTCCACTACATTTATTATCCTAAATTAGATGCACCTGTTTGAGGTCGTTAGCTGCATAAAGACACCTGTCCACCCCATACAATCAGTAAGAATCCAACTACTAACATGGCCAAGACCAAAGAGCTGTCCAAAGACACTAGAGACAAAATTGTACACCTCCACAAGGCTGGAAAGGGCTACGGGAAAATTGCCAAGCAGCTTGGTGAAAAAAGGTCCACTGTTGGAGCAATCATTAGAAAATGGAAGAAGCTAAACATGACTGTCAATCTCCCTCGGACTGGGGCTCCATGCAAGATCTCACCTCGTGGGGTCTCAATGATCCTAAGGAATGTGAGAAATCAGCCCAGAACTACATGGGATGAGCTGGTCAATGACCTGAAAAGAGCTGGGACCACCGTTTCAAAGGTTACTGTTGGTAATACACTAAGACGTCATGCATGGCACGGAAGGTTCCCCTGCTTAACCAGCACATGTCCAGGCACGTCTTAAGTTTGCTAATGACCATTTAGATGACCCAGAGGAGTCATGGGAGAAAGTCATGTGGTCAGATGAGACCAAAATAGAACCTTTGGGTCAAAATTCCACTAAACGTTTTTGGAGGAAGAAGAATGATGAGTACCATCCCAAGAACACCATCCCTACTGTGAAGCATGGGGGTGGTAGCATCATGCTTTGGGGGTGTTTTTCTGCACATGGGACAGGGCGACTGCACTGTATTAAGGAGAGGATGACCGGGGCCATGTATTGCGAGATTCTGGGGAACAACCTCCTTCCCTCAGTTAGAGCATTGAAGATGGGTCGAGGCTGGGTCTTCCAACATGACAATAACCAAAAGCACACAGCCAGGATAACCAAGGAGTGGCTCTGTAAGAAGCATATCTTCGGAGAGAGTTCAAACTCCGTGTTTCTGAGCGGCAGGCCAGAAACCTGACTGATCTAGAGAAGATCTGTGTGGAGGAGTGGGCCAAAATCCCTCCTGCAGTGTGTGCAAACCTGGTGAAAAACTACAGGAAACGTTTGACCTCTGTAATTGCAAACAAAGGCTACTGTACCAAATATTAACATTGACTTTCATAGGTGTTTAAATACTTATTTGCAGCTGTATTATACAAATAAATACAGTGAAACCCGGTTATCTCGCCCTCGGTAACCCTATTAAGTCGGCATTTTTGAAGTGGAACCGCCAAATTCTCGCTTTTTCTAAGCATTTTTTATCGGTTATGTCGATCGTTTTTTTTATGTCGCCGAACCCTAATATCTCGAGCACAAGGGGGGAAAAATTTGCCATTTAACGTCGGTTATCTCGGTGCAGCCGCAGAAGAACTCGTGAAAGTGGCGGAAAAATCAAGGCTTACAGCTGCTACAGGTGTTGTATTGTATACTGGTGAATCTCTGCTGTTAGTTAGTGCTAGTGTTCGTAGTGTTAGTAGGGGCGCGGCGCGGCTTTGGGAAGAAAAGCGCAGCCGTTGAGAGAGTGCCGGTGGGAAGGCACGTACCGGGAAACGCATGAGCGATAACAACGACCGCCGTGAACCAACATATACCAACAATACTGGACAGTGAGAGTGTGGAAGTTTAAATAGGAGCTGGTGGTGATGATAAACGAGCACCATATGTGCGCGATTGAAGCGGAGCTTCAGAGAAAGCGGCCGAGAAAACACCTGCCACGCTGAAGGGGGCGCCGAAGGGGGCGTGGCAGGTGGATTCCTGACAGATAAACATGTACTGTATGTATTTTTATAGCATGCCTTCATCAAACAAATCGCGGCAACGCTGTGGTGTGAAAAACCCCTTCAAAAACACATGCATGCACATTCTCATTTATTAACGCACATCATGTACATAAAGAAATTTCAAGCACGTTAATATATTGCCGCCATTTTGATTTTCGTCTATCTCGATCATCGGTTACCTCGATGCTTTTTGGCGACCCCCTAGGACATCGACATAACTGTAGTTAAAAAATCATACATTGTGATTTCTGGATTTTTTTTTTTAGATTATGTCTCTCACAGTGGACATGCACCTACGATGACAATTTCAGCCCCCTCTATGATTTCTAAGTGGGAGAACTTGCAAAATAGCAGGGTGTTCAAATACTTATTTTCCGCACTGTATATATGATGCCTTTAGTGTGACTCTAAAATTTTCATAGTCATGAAAATAAAGAAAACTCTTTGAATGAGAAGGTGTGTCCAAACTTTTGGTCTGTACTGTGTATATATATGTGTTGGCTTCACCACATGTGCGTTTATAGCTTCCTGGTTGTGACGTCACCCCGCTGGTTGCCCCGTTCCTTTGGACAGAATTCACACCTGATTCATAGCATGAACACGTGGAGGCATTCCCAAAGCGTTGTTGATGCAACTCAAGTTCCTGAAAGGGAACATGATACCATCAGGACATTACACATTTAATATGAGGTCTATGTCTACACATAGTTAATTCTTTTGTCACAGGCAGGAAAAGTTTGCAAGGCACAACTGGTCCAACTGGGCCTGCAGGTCCTCCAGGACCACAAGGACCCCCTGGCATTCCTGGTATTCCTGGTATTCCTGGCAGCAATTGTTTAGGCTCATTGGGTCTCCCTGGACCTTCAGGTCTGAGGGGCCCTCCAGGCCCACTAGGGCCAGCAGGTAAAAATTGTACATTAATCTTTCAGCCTAACTGGATTATTTTGAATTTGTGCAATCAGTTTAATTAAATGCACTCCCTCCCCACACCCCCATCACCAGGATCTGTTGATAAAACCAAAGCAAGAGATTTACAGGTGGGTTTTCAAGAAAATAAATGTTACATTATTAAATATTCTTGTTCTGCATGTTCAAAATATTTTGAATTTTTCTGTATAATAATTTGACCAGGGAATGCCCGGGTGATTAGATCTGGTACAATAACTAAAAATTAGATCTGGGTGATAAGTGTGGTACAAAAAGGGTTGGATTTCAAGGGTAACAATGGGCTTATAAATATAAAACATTTTACTTGAATAGTGTAAAATATTTCACATCTTTAATTAAATAAGTTTAATTTAAATAAAAGATGTCACTTGATTGGTGCACTTTCCCTTTTTAAATATGGGTAACAAATTAAGCCAATACACAAAAGTGATTTATAATGTAATGAAGCAATTATGTTTATTTTATTATATTTAATCAAGTTCATTATTTTTTACCTAGAAAGAAATTGAAAGAAATGTCTCAGGAATAAAAGAAAAAAGTAAAAAATCTAAAGTGTATTGATGGTAAGTAATTGTAAGAGCATTTAACCATTAAAATGTAAAGTGCCATCTGTCAGATAATTTTAGTTTGCAAATATAATGCTGTTAATGCTGTTTCTTGTGGTTCTACAACCTGTTAGCTATAGTCAAATAAATCACTTGTTTATGTAGGTCAGGGGTGGCCAACCCGCAGCTCGCGAGCCACATGCGGCTCTTTGGCTGGTTTTATGCGGCTCTTACGTTCATATCAAAGTTTGTGTTTGTTTGTTTTTTTAAAGTGCGTGTTCGCTTCGCTTGAGTTCAATACGGTATTTTAAGACTTAAATGAGCTTGCGCCTACTGGGAAACTTTGCGGTATATCAGACGAAACACAATTGTAATGACGCAATAAAAAAGCGCAGCCAGCACACGGTTATCTGGATAAGAGCCAACATGTCTGCGGTGTGCGCATAGCGATTTGCAAAACATGCAATGCTGAAATTTCAAGAGGGGTTGTATCTGCAAAGAGTTTCTCCACGGGTTTAATTTATCACCTAAAATCCAAACATCCCGATTGCCATTCTAAATATGAGAAGAACGCGACGCAGAAAAGTAAAGTCAATCCGAGCATGCGTACTCCGTCTGTAGCGGACGTTTTTGAAAAGGCAGGAAAGTTTTCCAGTGATGGTGCCAAGGCAAAAGGCATAACACTAAAAATTATGGATTTCATTGACTTTTGAATTGAATTTTCATTTCGGTGCATCCCTAAAATATTATCGTTGGTGTGGCCCTCTGACACAATTCAGGTTCAACACGCACATAAAAAAACACAAACAAAGTCCTTGTTTTCTACCCTGAAACACGTGAAATTAAAGCATCGATCTGTTCTGACTGACACCCATGTGAAAGAGTTGCTTTGAGTGGCAACAACGGAATACGAGGCAGATTTGAAGGGGATTGTTCAAGGCAAGAAATGCCCCACTAAGTAAAAGTCCCACTAAGTAACATGCATAGTAAAAGAGAAACGCTATTGTAAATTATTAGATTTTTGTTTGTAGATTTGGTTAAACTAAGAGTTTGTGTGTGTGAGGCAGTGCAGTGTTCATTGTTGAAAATGACTGTCCTGTGGTCTTACAACTGTAGGATTCAATTTCTGTCATTCTGTGTGTGTGTGTGTGTGTAAGAGGAAGGTATGGGTAATGTTCATGTGTGCCCATGTGTATGATGTGGCTCTTTGCGGTAACACAGTAAAAAATGTGGCTCTCGGTCTCTGACTGGTTGGCCACCCCTGATGTAGGTGATGAAATTTGTAAAAATATAGTTGAATTCTATAGTTTAATAGGTTTGTAGATTTATGCTCTAAGAGTAAAATATCATTAGCATTTAGGCAGATTTTGCTTTAATAATTTATTAATATTTATTTTTGCTTTATTGACACATGCTAGTGGTTCTATAAACATGATAGCTGTGGCCTTGGCTGATTTGTAGACAATTTCAATAATTCACATTTTAATAATTGACTCAAAACTAATTTATTTAGGTGGGTAAGTTAAAAAAAAAGTTTTAATTCTAGCAGTTAGAGTATTATTTATATAGTATTTTTGTTTATGACTGACAGTGGCTGATACCTGATAGATAAGGTGGGGTATTTGTTGTATTTTATGTAAAATGGTGCTGTTGGTAGCGCCCTATATGGTTAATAGTTTTATTAGTAATCTACAATATATTTTAATGATAAAATAGTTCAGTTGTGTTTATAGAACAAGTCAGGCAATCTGTTGGGACCTAGTGCATTAGGGGCATTATGTACTGTGTGTCTTTATTCTATTGGTTTATTGCTTTTTGCTTTTTCTTCAATTAATTTTGGATGCTTGTTATTGTGTAAATGTGTTGTCTGCTCCTTGGTCCTTGTGCGAAAAGTATATGTCCTAAAAGGTCTAAAATATTATTAATTTCCTCTGGGATGTGTATGGTATTTCCTGCTGAGCTTTTGAATGTGATTATTGCTCATTCTTTATTTAATTTAATAAGGTTTGTTAGAAATGTTCTTATTTTTATAATGTGAGATGCATACAGGACATTAAACACAGAAAAAAGCAATACATAAAACATGTTTTCTAAACTGTAAACTTTTGTAGAGTAGCAGCAATATGTTTAGGGGCAATACAGTGTGGATGCAGCTTTATATAATGCAGGTGTGCAGTTGTTCAGTTATTCATATTAGGCATTCGATTAGCTCAGGTGAGCATTGGAAGGTATCAGGGAGTTGAGAGCATGGATGTCTTAAGTAAGAAAATGTTGCAGTTTGTTGCTGGTGGCAGAGATGCTTCTGTATCTTCTGTCAGATGGCAAAAGAGTAAAGAGTCCATATGATGGTGGTAGGAAGAGAAAACTATTAAGAAGAACCTTTGCAACTCTTCACACAATAAAACTGCTGCAGGTTAGAGACTATGCAGTTCTAGTACCGCATGGTAAGATAGCTGGACAGGGCATATTGTCCTTTAATTTTATCAACATCAAGAACTCTTTGTCCATACATGCTCCTGGAAGCTGGTTCTGTTGAACTGTAGATGAATGTGACAGCAGTGTGGTGGTGCTGAAGATAAAGTTACCAATCCTGAAGAGTCTTCCAGTCAGAGTTTAGGATCCAGCTTCAAAGAGAGGTCATGCCCAGTAGGCTTAATTATTTCTGTCAGTTGTTTTAGGATGATCATGTTTTTGTCCAACTAGACCAGAGAAGTGTTGATTTAGCATACTCAACCACCCAAAGATGTAGTAGGTGTCTTCCATGGATGGGTTGGCATAGAAGTGTTGGAGGGGTTTCTGGATTATAATTTAAATGAACAACGCATATTCTATTTTCCAGATCAAATTCTAGTGATGATTTAATTGAATTCAAATTTTAGATTAAATCTATTGGTAAAAAATTTATTCTGGAATTAATTTTCACCACTAGATTGAAAATAAGATGGTAGGTAATGTATTAATTAATTTCTGTTGAAATGATTGTCATCAGCCATAACCATCTACAAATTTACATGATTATTTCTTTATTATGTCTATTTTTCAAGATGTTTTCTAGGTCTATGATGAAGTTACAGATTATTCATGGGTTATCACTGTTGAGCAATATAGAGTACAGTGGATATTAAAAGTTTATCACCCTTATAAAATTGCAGGTTGTTTCAAATATAAACACAGAAATAACAAAAACATAAATGTCAGACTTGTTACATCTTTAATGTGATCTTCCAACGAACAAAAAATCCAATAAGGTTTATTAACTGAAAACATTTAAAATAAAAAAAGGCTAGTCTGCACATCCTTTCATAATAGAGGATCTAACTGGCCTCAGCATTAACCAGTCACTTAAAAAAATAGGCATACTAAGAGCCATGGGCCACAAAGAGCTGCCAAAGAAACTGTAAGATTTAATTGTTAAAAGGTACCAACCAGAAGAGGGATATAAAAGAATATCTAAGGCACTAAATTTCACACTGTAACATTACAATGACCCAAAGCACACATCTAAACCTACAAAGACATAGCTTTAAAATCAGATATTTAAATTTTCTGGAATGGCCAGACCTCAATCTCATCAAAAGGAATGGCCTAAAAATAAGAGTGGGATGAAATTCCAAAGTCTAGATGAGTGAAGTTAATAAGGACTTATTCACAAAGACTGTAATAAAGGCAGAATGTAAACTTTGAGAATGGATATTAATTTGATTTTTGATTCTCGTTCAGTGTTTTTTCTTTTTATATATATATTTTTTAACATTGAACACTGATAAAGGTATCCTAACCATAAGATCACATTTGGAAATATATAGTAAAGAAAGAAAAATTTATCAACCCAGAATGTTGTTTATATTTTGGATTGTACAAAGTAGCTACATTTGACAGTTTGGTACACTCATTGCATTCTAATAAGATTCATGGGGAAGTCACATGGAATAGTTTTTAAATAACAGGTATGCCTTGTCATTAATACATTTTCTGACATTTCTTGCCTCTTTAATGAGCTTTAGATTATCAATTGCGTGAGTACAGAATCAATATCCCTACTAGTGCTGCACCAACTACTACACAAATTCTTATTATAGCAAGAAACACTCAGTTAAACAAAAAAAAACCAGTCCATCATTACTAAGAAATAAAGGTCAGCCAATCCAAAAATATCAAGAATTTTAAATGTATCCCAAAGTGCAGTCACCAATACCATTAAACACTATGATAAAACAGGCATTCAAGAGGACTTCCCCAGATCAGAGGAAAAATGTCCTTCGATTGGATGAGTAAAAACTTTAGATTTTTGGTTCTACATGCCATTAGATGTAGTAGTGGGAGTGGACAGATGGTTCCTGAATGTGTGGTTCCCACTGTGAAACCCCCACACCTGTGATGGTATGGGGGTGATTGGTTGGTGACGGTTGATCAATTTCGTCAAAATTGAAAAAAGTATTAAGTTCACTTGTCATATGTACAGATATCAGTGATAGTTTGTACAATTAAATGCTTAAGTGAGGCTACAGGCAAACTACAGCAAACTTTAGCAAATATTTTTAATTAAATAGTAAAGAGAAGGGGAAATAAAAAAAAATAGTAATAATGAGGCATAAAAATATTTTTATATTATACATTATTTACAAGTGTGTGCAGATGTATATGTATAGACATAGAGCATTTTTATAGATAGAGATGTATAGATATAGTATCTATGTAAGAGGATGATTCTTTTATACACATAATGAGTTGAAATTAAAAGTACTTTTCTAAAGGGACAGAACTCATATGTTTGCCTTATGTTTTTTTTGTTTATATTCTGTCTCTATATTAAAATAAACCTACCATAAAAATTCTAGACCATTCATTTCTTTGTAAGGGGGTAAACTTAAAAAATAAACTTAAAAATCAGCAGTTATCAAATAATTATTTCCCTGAATGTATATAAAATACATTTTTGCATATATGACACATATATTAGCTTAGAGAAGGTGTGCAAGTAAGATGCAATGTTGAAGTCAGTTGGCAGTTATGGTCTGCAATGAGATTGTATTACAGTTTGTTGAGGATTTTGATAGCCTGAGGATGAAAAAATATTATTCTGCCTATTGGTTCTGGAATGAATACTCAGTTTGTTGAACAGGCTGTGTGCTGGGTGACTGGGATCAGCTGTGATTTTTCGAGCCGTCCTCAGACATCGTGTGCAGTAGATGATCTGTAAGGCTGGGAGTTTATTTCCAGTGGTGAGTTCCGCTGCTCTTACAACTCTCTGTAGGGCCTTGCGATATAGTACTGTACAGCTGCTATACCAGACATTACCCAGCATGGCGACCACATCATTTTACTGGTGCATGCCATTCCATTTGGTTTGCACTTATTGGGGACATAATTTATTTTCCAACAGAAAAATTACTCCAAATATATCTCTAGGTTATATAAGTGCTGTTTGTTGAAGAAGGAGAATGATGAATGCATTAGATGACCTGGCTTCAAAATTACACAATCTAAATCCAGCTAAAATGGTTTGTGATGAGTTGGACCAGAGAGTGAAGGAAAAGCAGCCATCAAGCATTAAACACTTCTGGGAACTCTTAAAGATTGTTGGAAAACTGTACCAAGTAACAAATGATCTCATGGGGCTGATTTAGAATGCCAAGAGTATGCAGAGTTGTCATCAAAGCAAAAGGTGGCTACTTTAAATATTACAAAATATGAAACATTCTGGGTTATTTAACGTTTTTGTTTACCACATAATTTTATATTTCTTCTGTCATAATTTAAAAGTCTTCAATATTCTTGTACAATTTTACCAGCTCCCTAGCACCTGAGATTATTCTTGCCACCCTACTTGCTCTGGATCCTGTTCCTAACCCCTGTTCTGCTCTGCTTCTGGTTTGGACTCTGGACTGTTTTTCAGTTTTGTTTTTGCTCTGCCTATGTTGCTCTGTTTGCCAGCTCTCTGAATCTTAGACTGTTTTTGATTTTGTCTTGCCTGCATCGCCCTGTTTGCCTGTGTTTTTGACCCTGGACTGTTTTTGTACTGTGTTTTTGCTTTGCCCCATTGCTCAGTTTTTTTTTATTTATTAAAGCCTGTATTTTCCTTACCCCTGTGTGCATCCTGCATTTGGGTCCTTCCCTCTGATTCACCCACCTAGTCACCCACTTTCGCTAACAGAATAATCTGTCAGTGCATAGTGTTCTGTGAGATTCCTGACAGTTAATTGTTTATCAATTAAAAAATGGAAAGAAATGAACATAAGAGAAATCTAAATCAAATCAATGTATGGTGTGACTACCCTTTGGCTTTCAGTTCTTTCTTTGGTACAGTTTGTATGCTTGAAAAAAGTCAGGGAGTTTGCAGGATCAGAGTCAGGTATATGATTAACCACTTATACAAAGCAGGTGCTAATGATCATCAATTTCATATGTAGGTTGAAACACAGATTTTAGTTGAAATAGAAACAGCCGTGTCGGAGGGTTATAACTGGTTGCGGAGCACCCAAAAATTACAACTAAGATGGGGTTATGGAAGATAGTTTCATGTTATAGGTCATACACCATGGCAAGACTGAGCCCAACAAGAAGACACAAGGTAGTTATATTGCATCAGCAAAGTCTCTCCAGGCAAAGATTTCAAAGTAGACTGGGGTTTCAAGATGTGCTGTGTAAGCCATTTTAAAAAAGCACATACAAACAGAGAGTGGTGGGAAAAGGAAACTTAACGGAGCATTTGCCATCACCAAAATTCTGGCAGAACCAATGGGATCCAGGCACACCATTTACCTTTTGGAGAACTCAACTGGTAAACAAGTGCCTCAACTATTGATAAAAACATAGGAATTGTGGTGGAGAAAATGGCAGCAGGTGCTCTGGACTGATGAGTCAAAATAAAATATTTGCTGTAGCAAAAAAAATAAACTTTTTCCTAAGAGTGGCTAAAATTTTTGCACAGCTCTTCTGGAGGAGTCTGATGACTTACTGCACAGAAAGAAACTGGCCCAAAAGCTTCCGAGGTTTTTCCATATGAAAGAAGGGTGAAAAGTGCGTGTGATTTTCAGAGAACCGTGTTGACTGGGTGACTGGAAAAAACAGCCCAGAGTCCAAAGCAGAAGCAGAGCAGAACAGGGGTAAGGAACAGAAACAGAATCCAGAGCAGGCAGGGTGGCAAGAATAATCTTAGGGGCTAGGAAACCGGTAAGATAATCTGGCCCTAAACTAAAGTCTCGATGTCCTTATATACCGGGTGTTGCGTGGAAAAATGGCAAGATGTCCACTGACCGGGAAGTGGTGCTGCAAAACCGGAAGTGTGTGCCATGTCCGATCTGGAAGATCCTTACAGTGATAGGTCTCTGTTTTCAGCCACAATTCTGGTGGCTTTGAAGATGCAGCATGTTGTGTAAATGTCATTATTTTCTCTGTTGTCCTCACTACCTTCTACTAAGTTTTGCAATGCAATATGGCACAATTCCCAAATCAGGAAGCAATACAGCCAATCAGGATACTTTCAGCAGTCCCTCTGTAGAATATGGTGGTGATTGGTGGTCAGAGCTGGACTTTCCTCAGCCTTTTCAGGAAGCAGCTACTTTCTTGTCTATATAATTTGGTGTTGAGGATCCAAGTGAGGTTCTCAACCATGTGAACACTAAGGAATTTAGGTTTTCTTGACAATTGATCCATTAATGTTTAATGTAGAGTGGTCACTTTTGTCTGACAGCTGTATGTCCTCTTGTAGTCAGCATGAATCTCTTTTGTTTATATTTGTTTTCCACTTTTCCTGCCCCTCTTCCCTCCGTGGATCTTTCCACTTCATCCAGGCCTGCCTCTGGATAGTGTCCTCTTTAATTTGAGGCCACTCTGTGCAGTTGGGTTCGGTTTCTCATCAACGCCTTGGGTGGTTTCATGAAATTCCGGAGTAAGAACGGGAGCTTTGAGGATGGATTTTTGCTGTAGATAATGTCAACAGTCTGCTACACTGACTCAGGACTACAGTTTGCTTCTGATCACCATCACTGTACCCTGCAAAATCGCCTATCAGTAAAAAAAAAAAGACATTCGGTTCAACCCAGATGAGGATGGGTTACCTCTTGAGTCTGGTTCTTCTCAAGGTTTCTTGATTATGCCACCACGTTCTTCCTTGCCACAGTTGCCACTGGCTTGCTCATGAGGGACAAACTTACACTTATAATTTTGATCACCACATTATCTGTGTAAAGCTGCTTTGATACAATGTTCATTGTTAAAAGCGCTATACAAGTAATAATGAATTGAATTGAATATTTAGAGACAGGTTGTTGGCTTTTCACTTCTCTGCATGTTGGATTATCATTCTTGTTTGAGAGACTCACTACAGTCATGCAATCTGCAAACTTGATGATGGTTGTGCATTGCTGTGATGTTATAAGTCAGCAGTGTGAACAGCAGAAGACTGTGTGCTCAGTGTGGTAATGCTGGAGGTTCCCAATTTGGACTGACTGAGGTCTCTTAATCAAAAATTCCAAGATCCAGGAGGGAGGAAGGTGTTTAGGCCAAACATGCTCAGCTTCCCAATCAGTTGCTAAGAAATGATGACCTGATTTAAATAAATAGCATTTTAAAGTACCTGTCAGTTTTAGAACGCCTCCATTTTTCCAGTTGCTATAGAAATGTATGCAGTTTAATGCCTCATTGTCATATCTTCACAGTTAAAACTGAAACTTTGTTGTTGTTCTGTGAGCCGCCTATTATGGAAGCTGATGACTCCTCAGTTTCCTCTAGATCCCAAGTGCCTTTTGACAGAGGATTTGTAAATAATGAAAAAAGGTTTTGGTAACCTAAGCTTTTTTCACCTCTGCCAGTTTAGCAGTTACTTTTGTACGTTTCAGGTAACAATAAACGCTAAAAAAAAC
Organism: Silurus meridionalis; assembly: GCF_014805685.1. Lineage (NCBI taxonomy): Eukaryota > Metazoa > Chordata > Actinopteri > Siluriformes > Siluridae > Silurus > Silurus meridionalis. The sequence goes on from NC_060888.1 coordinate 11,361,885, forward strand.
AAGATCTGAATGCCTGGTCCCCATAGAAAGCAGAGATAGGACACAAACACTGGTTGCTCTGATGCCCATATGCCATTCATAACAGCATACCACACAAATATAGAACACAGACAAAGCACTATTTTGGACCCCAGAGAGGCCACTGGGTGCTGCTGCTATGGCAGGTTGGATCTCTAACCAATCTGGGGCTATATATATATATATATATATATATATATATAAATATAAATAAATAAATGTAGCACTAACACTTTCCACACTTTGTGCTAAAGTAGCTCTTCTGTAGGATTGGATCAAACAGGCTAACCTTCATTCTTTACCTGTATCAATTAGCCTTGACACCCAGGTTGTGTTACTGGCTCTTTCTTTCGGCTGTTACTAAACATTGCATGATGGAAACACCTGACAAGACTTTATTAAAAAAAAAATGCTCTTATAATAAGTTTGCCATCATATATTGGCTCTTCTCATTTGTCCTCCTTCAAATTCAACTTTGAGAACTTTGAGGTGCAATTGTAACAAGATAATCAATTTTATCCCCTTAACCTCTCTGTTATTTTATTGTTATGGCTAATTTGTGTATGATATGGCTGAAAAATTGCAGACATGCAAATACACTATTTCAGAATTGTTTGGATGGGCCTTATTTCAATCATTTTATAGACACTCAAATGCCCATTCACTCTGCTGTAGTCCTTACAGTATGCTGGATTGGGAAAAGAAACATGTTAGAAGCACAAAAGCATTACATACCAGTACATCTGGCTTGAATACAGATTAAACCCCTGTAAATTGTTTGACTGGCCTTCTTTACAAATCCAGTAGATATTTTTTCCTTTTTGCTAAAAAGAGAAATACTTTGAATTGCCAACTTTAACATTTTTATAATGTTAGATAGCTATTGGCCGAGTTGGCAAAAGTACACACATCCTTTACTTAAGTAGAAGTACAGATACTCATGTTTTAAAATATTCAGGTAAAAGTTGAAGTACTGATTATACTTTTTTACTCAAGTGAAAGTAAAGAATTCTTGGCTCTGACATGTACTCAAGTAAAAAGTAGTTATTACTTCTACCTGTTTTAGCTGTTAACTGGACCTCACATTATGATAGACAGAGATAGATGGAGATAGATAGAGTGAGGAAAATAAGTAGTTGAACACCCTGCTATTTTGCAAGTTCTCCCACTTAGAAATCATGGAGGGGTCTGAAATTGTCATCGTAGGTGCATGTCCACTGTGAGAGACAATCTATGAAAAAAAATCCAGAAATCACAATGTATGATTTTTTAACTATTTATTTGTATGATACAGCTGCAAATAAGTATTTGAACACCTGAGAAAGTCAATGTTAATATTTGGTACAGTAGCCTTTGTTTGCAATCAAAGGTCAAACGTTTCCTGTAGTTTTTCACCAGGTTTGCACACACTGCAGGAGGGATTTTGGCCCACTCCTCCACACAGATCTTCTCTAGATCAGTCAGGTTTCTGGCCTGTCGCTGAGAAACATGGAGATTGAACTCCCTCCAAAGATTCTCTATTGGGTTTAGGTCTGGAGACTGGCTAGGCCATGCCAGAACCTTGATATGCTTCTTACAGAGACACTCCTTGGTTATCCTGGCTGTGTGCTTCGGGTCATTGTCATGTTGGAAGACCCAGCCTCGACCCATCTTCAATGCTCTAACTGAGGGAAGGAGGTTGTTCCCCAAAATCTCGCAATACATGGCCCCGGTCATCCTCTCCTTAATACAGTGCAGTCGCCCTGTCCCATGTGCAGAAAAACGCCCCCAAAGCATGATGCTTACATCCCCATGCTTCACAGTAGGGATGGTGTTCATGGGATGGTTCTCATCATTCTTCTTCCTCCAAACACGTTTAGTGGAATTATGACCCAAAAGTTCTATTTTGGTCTCATCTGACCACATGACTTTTTCCTATGACTCCTCTGGATCATCCAAATGGTCATTGGCAAACTTAAGATGTGCCTGGACATGTGCTGGTTTAAACAGGGGAACCTTCCGTGCCATGCATGATTTCAAACCATGATGTCTTAGTGTATTACCAACAGTAACCTTGGAAACGGTGGTCCCAGCTCTTTTCAGGTCATTGACCAGCTCCTCCCGTGTAGTTCTGGGCTGATTTCTCACCTTCCTTAGGATCATTGAGACCCCACGAGGTGAGATCTTGCATGGAGCCCCAGTCCGAGGGAGATTGACAGTCATGTTTAGCTTCTTCCATTTTCTAATGATTGCTCCAACAGTGGACCTTTTTTCACCAAGCTGCTTGGCAATTTCCCCGTAGCCCTTTCCAGCCTTGTGGAGGTGTACAATTTTGTCTCTAGTGTCTTTTGACAGCTCTTTGGTCTTGGCCATGTTAGTAGTTGGATTCTTACTGATTGTATGGGGTGGACAGGTGTCTTTATGCAGCTAACGACCTCAAACAGGTGCATCTAATTTAGGATAATAAATGTAGTGAAGGTGGACATTTTAAAGGCAGACTAACAGGTCTTTGAGGGTCAGAATTCTAGCTGATAGACAGGTGTTCAAATACTTATTTGCAGCTGTATCATCTCTCACAGTGGACATGCACCTACGATGACAATTTCAGACCCCTCCATGATTTCTAAGTGGGAGAACTTGCAAAATAGCAGGGTGTTCAAATACTTATTTTCCTCACTGTAGATAGATAGATCAAATTTTGTCATTGCATAGTACAGGTTCACAGCAACGAAAAGCAGTTTGGCATCTACCAGAAGTGCAAAAAGTAGCAATCGTGCAAATAGTGCAGATAAACATGTATCATATTTTACAAGGAGATGTGGCAGCAGGTAAAGAGGGATGTGGTGAAAGCCAAGGAAAAGGCATATGAGGAGCTGCATGAGAAGTTGGACACTAAGGAAGGAGAAAAGGATTTATACCAATTGGCCAGGCAGAGAGACCGAGCTGGGAAGAATGTGCTGCAAGTTAGAGCAATAAAGGATGGAGATGGAAATGTGTTGACTAGTGAAAAGAGTGTGTTGAGTAGGTGGAGGGAGTATTTTGAGCAGCTGATGAACGTGGAAAATGAGAGAGAAGGTTGGGTGGTGTGGAGTTGGTGAAGAAGGAAGTGGATATGATTAGTAAGGAGGAAGTGAGAGCAGGGATTAAGAGGAAGAAGAGTGGAAAGTCGGTTAGACCAGATGACATACCATCATCAGAAGCATGGAGATGTTTAGGAGAGATGACGGTGGAGTTTTTAACCAGATTGTTTAACAAGATTCTGGACGGTGAGAGGAGGCCTGAGGAATGGAGAAGTAGTGTGCTGGTACCAATCTTTAAGCATAAGGAAGATGTGCAGACCTGCAGTAACTACAGGGGAATTAAGTTGATTAGTCACACCATGAAGTTATGGGAAAGAGTAGTGGAAGCCAGGCTGAGAGAAGAGGTGACCATATGTGAGCAGCAGTACAGTTTCATGCCGAGGAAGAGCACCACAGATGCCTTATTTGCTTTGAGAATGTTAATGGAGAAGTATAGAGAAGGACAGAAGGAATTGCATTGCGTATTTGTGGATTTAGAGAAAGCGTACAACAGAGTGCCAAGAGAGGAGTTGTGGTATTGTATGAGGAAGTCAGGCATGTCAGAGAAGTATGTGAGGGTGGTGCAGGACATGTATGAGGACAGTGTGACAGCAGTGAAGTGTGCAGTAGGAATGACAGACTGGTTCAAGGTGAAGGTCGGACTGCATCAAGGATCGGCCCTGAGCCCTTTCCTGTTTGCAGTGGTGATGGACAGGTTGATGGACGAGGTCAGACAGGAGTCTCCCTGGACTATGATGTTTGCGGATGATATTGTGATTTGTGGTAAAAGTAGTGAGCAGGTTGAGAAGAGCCTGGAGAGGTGGAGGTATGTGCTGGAGAGAAGGGGAATGAAAGTCAGTAGGAGTAAGACAGAGTACATGTGTGTGAATAAGAGGGAGGGCAGTGGAGTGGTGCGGTTGCAAGGAGAAGAGGTGGAGAAGGTGGTGGAGTTCAGGTACCTGGGGTAAACAGTGCAAAGTAATGGAGAGTGTGTTAGGGAAGTGAAGAAAAGAGTGCAGGCAGGGTGGAGAAGAGTGACGGGAGTGATTTGTGATAGAAGAGTATCTGCAAGAATGAAAGGGAAAGTTTATAGGACTGTGGTGAGACCTGCGATGTTGTATGGATTAGAGACAGTGGCATTGAGTAAAAGACAGGAGGCAGAGCTGGAGGTAGCGGAGCTGAAGTTGTTAAGGTTTTCGTTGGGAGTGACGAGGGTGGACAGGATTAGAAATTTGTATATTAGAGGGACAGCCAATGTAGGACGTTTTGGTGACAAGGTGAGGGAAGCAAGATTGAGACATGGACATGTGCAGAGGAGGGACATGAGTTATATTGGTAGAAGAATGCTAAGGGTGGAGCCACAAGGAAGGAGGAAAAGAGGAAGGCCAAGGAGGAGGTTCATAGATGTGGTGAGGGAAGACATGCAGGTAGTTGGTGTGAAAGAGGCAGATGTGGAGGACAGGGTGGTATGGAGACTGATGACCCACTGTGGCGACCCCTAATGGGAGAAGCCAGAAGAAAAAGATGAAGCATGCATCATATTTACAGCATGTGATATACATGTAAGCATGTGTACAGTGATTAAATATAAAGGCTATAACAGTGCATAGATGTGTGGACATCATTAAGAGCCTTTGCTATGTTTCCACACAGACAGTTAATGAAGTGATAGTGGAGAAACTGCACCGCTTCAAGTCAAGTCAAGAAGCTTTTATATATATTTAATCATAGACATTTTACAGATTTGAGTGATGTATTGTTCTTATCTGTACGATCAATAAAGACAGTAATTTAAGTTTGTGTCGCCACTATGAGGGTTAATTGTGTAAAACATGGCGGTTTGGTGTTTGATTTGAGACTTGGTGCAGAAATAAAACACTTTACTGATTAAAAATATTTTTATCTGTAGTTTATTTATTTATTTTATATCCAAGTAAAGAAAGGACGTTGTGAATAAGTGTATTTTTGCTGTAGGTTTTAATTTATTTATGCATTTACATTTTTTATAAAAATGGTAAAACAGAAATGTTCGCTGAATTGATAGCGCGTTAATACAATTTAGTGACATATAAAATAATAAAAATTTTGACAGCCAAAAAAATGTTACTGAATGAATGTGTCCTGGCTGAAGATCCACATATAGAACACAAGCAGAGAAAAGATGATGATCATGAATGTATCTGTTCTCAGTCATGTTTACATCACTGACTCCCTCTGTCTCATCCACATCAACCCCAAACTTCTTACTGCCTTCTGCCTGCTCATTCTTACCTTTGTAAGCTAGTCTACATCTGTGGTGAGTGAGAGACAGGACATTATACACCAGTGGATTGAAAAAGACGCACAATGACAGGAAATCGGTTGTTCGGCTGAAATTGGCGCGCAGTGAAAATAAAAAAAAAATATATATTTCACTAAATCAATGGATTAAAACTAAAGTAACGAGTCTGTTTTGAAAATTTAAGAAGTAGAAAGTACAGATATTTGTGTAAAAATGTAATGAGTAAAAGTTAAAATTAATAATGGAGTAAATTACCGATACTAAAAAAAAAAAATCTACTTAAGTACAGTAACGAAGTTGTTACGACTTCTTTTTATGTGAATAGGCCGGGGAAAAGGACACGTAAACCAAGTATAATATAAAAAGATTTATTCAAACTGGCTATGGGCAAACATAATAGTTTCAGCTGAAAATGCCTCAGAACTTATGAAATGACAGTACAGCAGATAAATTCTTAACCTCTCTCATAAATCGGTTTGTGTCAAACTAGGATTCTTTTTTTTTCGGTTGCTCTCATTAAGGGGTTGCCACAGTGGACCATCTGCCTCCATACTACTCTGCCTCTCAATTTAACTACCTGCCTGTCTTCCCTCACCACATCCATAAACCTCCTCCTTGGCCTCTTCCTTTTTCTTCTGCCTTGCACCTTCATCAACAGTGGTACCTCCCTCACCTTGTCTCCAAAATGTCCTACATGTGCTGTTCATATAGGAAGCTCATTTCGAATCCTGCCCATCCTCGTCACTCACAATGAAAGATGATTGTCATTAATCAGCTTTTGTGTTTTTTAGTGTTATTACTTGTATTTATTGAATGACTGAGTGGGCAATGCTAAAATGCTAAGATTAGCTAACCATTATACAGATCCTATCATTTGCTCAGGCCTTGAGGGGTGGAGCTTTGTGATCAGTAAATGGGTTGGGCTCAAGAAGTAAAAAATAATCTAATGTTTGTTTGGCTACAAACCTGTCAGAGATTTAAGGTACATTTATGTCCACCAGAAACTGCTTTATCTCACATTTAAGCATTTATACAAACTCAGCCATTTGAAATCTGAAATAAAACAGATATTCATTGTGGGCTGTCTATATGTTGTGTATGGGATCAGAAAACATTCCTGGCAGAGTGCTCAGAGAATGTGCGGACCAGCTGTCAGAATTAAAGGTAAATTTTGTAAAAAAAAAAAAAAAAAAAAAAATACAAACCATGGTGTAATCAATGTTTTGTCCATGGTGTAATCCAACATTTGATAATTTTAAATCTAAACATAAACAGGAAGAACAAAATTTTCACATTACACCTTTGAGATATTGGCGAGCTGTTATGAGTTGGAGAGTGGTTTAAACATATCTTTTCTACTGTGAAGTCAAAAGATTTCCCAGTTCATATACTTGCTCATGAATGTAGCATTAATTAACTGTAGGATTTTTTTAAAGACAAATCTTCCCTGATATTCATTTAAATGTTTGGTTTTATATACAGTAATCCCCCATTTATTGCGGTCGCTACATTTCAAAACCACCCAGGATAAACGAAAAATTGTGATAAATGGACACCACCCCAAAAATGCTATTTTATGTATACAGTACTGTATTAACATTATACTTTATTTTATAATTAATAATTATATTTTTATTAATAAATGTAATTATTCCAACATAAAACTCCCTATACGTTTTTTGGTCTATCGTGCTATCCGTGAGAGGCCGGGAAAATCAGCGAAACAGTTATGTGGCAAACGCAATTCCACGATAAACAAGGGGCATGAGATTCAAACTGTGGTAAAGCGGGGGATTACTGTAATTTTCACAGGCTTAAGTGTACGTAATTTATTCCTCTTTTGTGGATTTCAGTCTGCTGTTGTTCACTTGCAAGGCCAAGAAACAACCATACTAGGAAGAGAAGGTAAGGATAATTTCTTGCTTACGAGTTAAAGGTTAAATATCCTTTAGGCCCACAAATCCTCAAAAGATATTTCAGAAGTGACTATATAACAGTAAAAAAATAATAAAAATATGGTTCTGTGTCTAATATTGAGGGTTTTTTTGTATATTGAGATCTTCGAGAGAGTTTGCTGAAAAACTGGAAGATGGTCTTAAACCACCACAAGGTTTTCAAGTTGCACTCACGCTCTGGAGAGTTAGAGGTGCTCATGGATGGCATCTACTTCATCTATAGTCAGGTAGAAGTGAGTACACTCCTGGTCTTTTTATTTAGGTATGCATCTCTTTTTTTAAAATGTAAAAAAGAAATGAATACATTTAAAAAATATTTATATATATATATATATATATATATATATATATATATATATATATATATATATATATATATATATATATATATATATATATATATATATATATATATATATATATATATATATATATACAGTGCCCTCCACAATTATTGGCACCCTGTTTAAGATGTGGTCGTGGACTTCAAAAATTCTGCTTTTTTTAAACAACATAGAACCCAAATGCAAAAAAAGAGAAAAATCCAACCTTTTATTTAAGTACATTACTTTGGTGGAAAAAAAAAAAAAAAACCTTGAAATCATGTGTGCCACAATTATTGGCACCCCTGATGTTAATACTTTGTACAACCTCCTTTTGCCAACAAGACAGCACTTAATCTCCTCCTATAACATTTCACAAGATTGGAGAACACAGAGAGGATTTTGACCATTCTTCTTTGCACAATCTTTCTAGATCATCCAGTGTCCTGGGTCCTCTCTTATGCACTCTTCTCTTTAGCTCGCCCCACAGGTTTTCGATTGGGTTGAGGTCTGGGGACTGAGATGGCCATGGGAGGACCTTGAGTTTGTGACTGCTGAACCACTTTTGTGTAGATTTTGCCACATGTTTTGGATCATTATCCTGCTGAAAGACCCAATGACGACCCATCTTCAGCTTTCTGGCAGAGGCCATCAGGTTTTATTTAAAATATCCTGGTACTTCAAAGCGTTCATAATGCCATGCACCCTAACAAGGTTCCCAGGGCCTTTGAAGAGAAACAGGCCCACAGCATCACAGATCCTCCACCATACTTCACGGTGGGCATGAGGTGCTTTTCGGCATACTCATCTTTTGTTTTACGCCAGACCCACTTAGAGTGTTTGTTGCCAAAAAGCTCAATCTTAGTCTCATCTGACCAAAGCACACGATCCCAGTTGAAGTCCCAGTACCGCTTAGCAAACTCCAGGCGTTTATGTTTGTGAGTGTTAGTGAGAAAAGGCTTTTTCCTTGCATGCCTCCCAAACAGCTTGTTGGCATGTAGAGAGCGTCTGATGGTTGTTTTGGAGACTCTGTGACCCCAAGATGCCACTCTTTGATGCAATTCTGTGACGGTGAGCTTGGGAAATTTTTTTACTTCTCTTAACATCCTCCTCACTGTGCGTTGTGGCAAGATAAACTTGGGACCTCTTCCAGCCTTGTTTGTCACTGTTCCAGTTGTTTTAAACTTCTTAATGATTCCTCTGACTGTAGATACCGGCAAGTTAAGGCGAGTGGCTATTCTCTTGTAGCCATTGCTTGACTTATGAAGGTCGACACACATCTGCCTTACTTGAATGGTGTGTTCTCTTGTCTTTTCCATGTTGACAAATGGGTAAGAGAATTAGGCCTCTGTGTCACGTCATATTTATACCCCAGGGAAACAGGAAATCATGAATTACTAATTAAAAGTCCCTAGATACCCTGACCAACCTTAGCAACTACAGAAAAATATATAAAAAAAAAAATAAATTAAATTTTTCAGATTAATTGTTAGGGGTGCCAATAATTGTGGCACACATGATTTCAAGGTTTTTTTTTTTTCTAAATGTATGATTTTTTTTACCACCAAAGTTATGTACTTAAATGAAAGGTTGGATTTTTCTCTTTTTTTGCATTTGGGTTCTATGTTGTTTTAAAAAAAAGGAGAATTTTTAGAAGTCCACGACCACATCTTAAACAGGGGTGCCAATAATTGTGGAGGGCACTGTAATTAATATATATATATATATATATATTATACACACACACACAAGCTTTAAAGATTTAGTTTGATTAATTATTGTGTAAATATGAGGCCACTGAATAAGTTTCACCATGGCTTATAACAGAAACAGTTATTTTTATAACAAGTTTGTGCAATAGATCTGTTTTGTTCATGTAATTGCTTTGTTTTTAATTAGTGTTTATGTTAACAAAAGCTAATAACTAAAGGTTTTACATATGGTTACTACACACAATCATATGACTTGTTCATTTACAACATCCTCACCTAAGTTTGTCCTTACACTCATGAAAACATTCCTACAGGATAATTCTTTTGTGTGTTTTGGTGCTAAACAGATCTACTATCTCAACTTCATGGACATAGCAAGCTACGAAGTGCTGGTGGATCGCTTACCATTTCTGCGCTGTACATGTAGCTTTGAGACGAGACAACGCAAGTTCAACACATGTTATACAGCTGGTGTGAACATTCTGCGTGCCCACCAACGCATTTCCATCCGCATTGTTTATGAGGACTTGTTCATCAGCATGACAGATCATTCCACTTTTCTAGGCAGTGTGCGCCTGGGAGATGTGCCTTCTTCTGGTCACTTTTAAATACAGAGAACATTATCGCCTTATGAGTCATCATCCAGCCAATGTTTACATTTATTTGCACTAAAATGCCTAATAATACTGCTGTCTGTGTTTTACCAGCTTTTATATTAAATTGGATAAATCACTTTGCACTGTACATTCAATAATTTACTCAATGTATATTTGTATATAAAATTAAAGATATTTTTGCATATTGAATTTGAATAAATGCTTATGTATTCATTATTTGGCCTGTGGCTTTTAAAAAATTGCATTACTATGTATCTCAAACATAAGATGCTAAACAACGTGTCAGTGAAAATCTTAAAAAATAAAATTTACTCTTAAGAACTAATAAAATTATATTTCTGTCTAATGTAACTTTAATATGATTTTCTGGCTTGTGACTAAAAAAGCCTAATATAAAATAAAGCCAAAAACATAATCAAAACCTTAGTTAAAAGTCTTCCAGAATATTTATTTTGTAATAAAATGTATTAATTCACTTTTCTTTTTCTTTACCTTGTTCTTCAGCAGATACCAAGTTCTACACAATGCTTTCAGCAGTGTCAGCAGCAGTGGAATTTAGCCTTAATAGTTCAAATAGAGTGAATGGCAATATTACAATACTTACAGTGGCATGCGAAAGTTTGGGCACCCCTGTTCAAGTTTAAGCAAGTGGAAGACAAAATGATCTGCAAAAGGCAACACAATATTACACAGGTGGCCATAAAGTTATGCCTGGTCTCTGTGTGTGTGTGTGTGTGTGTGTATGTGTGTGTGTGTGTGTGTGTGTGTGTGTGCGCTGAACAAAACGATAAACACTTTTGTTTTTGCCCCCATTTTTCATGAGCCGATCTCAAAGATCCAAGACATTTTATATACACACACAAAGGCCCATGTCTCTCAAATTTTGTTTACAAATCTGTCTAAATCTGTGCTACTTCCCCATTGCCAGGATAATCTATTTACCTCACAGGTGTGGCATATCAAGATGCTGATTAGATAGCATAATTATTGTACAGGTGTGCCTTAGGCTGGCCACAATAAAAGCCCACTCTAAAAATCTGCACTTTAACTGTATTGGGGGGGTCCAAAAACAGTCAGTATCTGGTGTGGCCACCATTTGCCTCAAGCATTTTGCCCTGTACAGTGAAAACAGAGATTCATCCATGAAGAGAACACCTCTCCAAAGTGCCAGACGCCACTGCGAACTGCAGCCAGGCCGACGAGCATGCAGATGAGCTTCCCTGAGACGGTTTCTGACAGTTTGAGCAGAAATTCTTTGGCTATGCAAACCAATTGTTGCAGCAGCTATCAAGGAGGCTGGTTTCAGGCAATCTTGTAGGTGAAGCTGCTGGATGTGGAGGTCCTGGGCTGGTGTGGTTACCCGTGGTCTGTGGTTGTGAGGCCGGGTGGATGTACTGCCAAATTCTCTGAAACAGCTTATAGTCGAGAATTGAACATTCAATTAACAGCTCTGGTGGGCATTCCTGCAATCAGCGTGCCAATTTTACGTCCCCTCAAAACTTGACATCGTGGCATTGTGCTGTGTGAGAAAACTGCATATGTTAGAGTGGCCTTTTATTTGGGCCAGCCTAAGGCACACCTGTGCAATAATCATGCTGTCTAATCAGCATCTTGATATGCCACACCTGTGAGGTGGATGGATTATCTCTGCAACAGAGAAGTGCTTACTAGCACAGATTTAGACAGATTTGTAAATATTTGAGAGAAATAGGCCTTTTGTGTACATAGAAAAAGTCTTAGATCTTTGAGTCCAGCTCGTGAAAAATTTGGTCAAAGACAAAAGTGTTGCGTTTATATTTTGTTTAGTGTGTGTATTTATATATATATATATATATATATATATATATATATATATATATATATATATATATATATATTCCTCATTTAATAAGATGAATTATTTAATAAAAATTAATATTATTCAAAAGGAACCTAACAAAATGTGAAAAAGGGAACAAAGTCTTTAAATTTGCGACAACAATAGCTGAACATAGCTTCCTCAAACATTTCATTTTCCCATAATTCTGTTCGGGCAGATCACATGACGCATTAACTAGGGCGGACGTTTTGCGAATCAGTACCGTTAAAGCCGTGTTCGCGACAACTGGGAACTCGGAACTTCACAGCTTGGAACCTCTTTTTTTCCCCAACATTAGAGACATATATATTAAAAATCATACAACATAATTAAAATATAAACCCAAACTCTAAATGATACACGAAATCTGTAATCACAGATTTCTCTTACTTTCTGTTCTTATTTTTTTTTTACTATCCGCAGAAGGCGGAAGTGTCGATATTTCGAAATTGCGAATTGGAGATACAACTGGGAGAGGAAAACATTTGCAGCTGACACTTGGTGATGAATGTAGCAATGGTCTTAGTATAACAGGCAGTGTTTTGTGCGGTCTTGTTGCCGATGTGGTTATATACTGACCTAAAGAGACACTCGGGACGAATTACGACACGATGTCTGAGCATAAAGTTGGGTTTTGGGGAGGAAGAATTCCCAGAGAAGTCGTCAGCATGGCTAAACATTTAAAAGATTTGGATAAGCAACTCTTCAGGCAAATTCTTAAAGGTGAGAAAGCTAGCAGAGAGCATCATTAGGAGTTTGAACATCATTAGGACAATAAAATGTGAGTTGTTAAATATTTGCACTATTGATTTGCAGTTGTGGTAAATGCCCTGGAGGAGAAGGAGTGCAGTGTGTCCATGACAGACATTATCGAAAATAATTCCCTCTCAGAAGAAAAACTTGGCTACATTGTTTCAGGCATGTATGAGCTCCTGAAAGAAGCTTTTCGTCAACCGTCAACTTCAATGAAACAAGAGGTACGTGTATTATGTGTTTGTACAGAAATGGGGCAGACATTTAGCCAACCAAAATCTTGCATTTGGGTTTATATTATACCGTTTGGGGTTTTACTTTGGCAACTTGCAACTATATTTCCAGTCTCTTATGAGTTATGACCATGTCATATTTAAATAGCAATATTAATTACCACGTTTGCTTTTTCACACTGCGTTGCGTATGCAACCTGCCCAAAACCTATAAGGAATCGCTATTCCTTTGGCATTTGCATTTCCGATGCCTTCATACATACAGTTCATGGTCTACATGGATTAAAGTGAATGCAGTTTTCATAAATGTATAAACAATGGCGCACTAGCTTGTCAGACATAGCAACAGTAACTAAGGAGAGCGGGTTTTTGGGTCAATTTCTTATACTTTACGAAAAGGGTATTTACCTTTCATAAGTGAAATTTAGAATAAAAAGCTGAATAGTCTCTTCTGGTATGTTGTCAATAATAATAATAAAATTTGTGTAGTGAAAATATTATTTTTGTATTTTTTTTAATCAGATCTATTCATTATTAAAATAATGTATTGTAGTCTGATTAAATGGAGAAAAGGCATAATATGATGCAAAACCAGTTTCAAACGTGTGCAGTGTGTATATCATTATAGATTTACTGTCCTCTGACTACTGACTTTTGAATACTGTCCATTTTTATATATAATTATGTATAATATTTCATATAATAGAGATGGTCCCCGAGTTACGATGTTTTTCGGCTTACAATTTTTCGATCTTACGATAGCGATTAAACAAAATTATAAAAATATTGACATTTCTATGCAACAAGCACAAGCAGGTACGTAAGATACGTTGGGCGCACAGCTGGGATGAGCGTATCTCTCGCCCTGTGAGATGTAAAGTTGTCTGTTTTTCTGTTCCAAATGGTTTTAAACAGCAATTTAATTCATAAAAGCACCTAAGTATGTCTCCTGCTGGTAGTGAAAAAACGAAGAGAAAAGCCATCACTTTAGAGCAGAAAATTTTAATTTTAAATCAGCATGAAGCAGGAAAGACGGTCATGGTCATAGTACCATCTTCGACTTACTATATTTTTTGTTACTTACGATAGAGTCGTTGTAACATATCTCCAGCATAAGTAGAGGACTACCTGTGTATATGTATTACAGTTAGGCCCAGAAATATTTGGACAGTGACACAATCTTCATGATTTTGGATACGCATGCCACCACATCGGATTTGAAATGAAACAACTGAGATGCAATTGAAGAGCAGACGTTCAGGCTTAATTAGAGGGGTTGAACAAAATATCTTATGGCATTTAGGATTACAACCATTTTATTACAGTGTTACCTCATTTCAGGGGCTCAAAAGTAAATGGACAAATTAAGTCAAGTCAAGTTTATTTGTATAGCGCTTTTCACAACAGACATTGTCTCAAAGCAGCTTTACACATATCAACAGTGATGGTGAATGGTGTGAATTTGTCCCTGATGAGCAAGCTGTGGTGACTGTGGCAAGGAAAAACTCCCTTAGATGTTATGAGGAAGAAACCTTGAGAGGAACCAGACTCAAAAGGGGAACCCATCCTCATCTGGGCGACATCAAGGGTTTGATCATAAATCTTTCAACAATACAGAACACTGGACAGTGAGAACTAACATGAGTACTGGAGTATAAGATTATAAGTAATGTTCTTTCTGCAGTCTTAAACAGTCTATATGGTTAGTAGCTCCGAGTTTTATGAGCTTAGCATTTGTGATCACCACAGATCCAGCATCAGCTTCTCCATGGCAGAGCCTTTAAACACTCCAGAAAGGTCAAAAACTCCACACATGTAGCGGGATCCAAATGGCACTGGTACGTCTCTAGATGGTTCGGGATGTTTGCGAGTTCGGCATCTACTTCTTCAAGGTCCGTAATCATCACGAGGTGGGACGTGACTGGAGCTGGCCAAACCTCAGGGTGTCTCGGGATGGGGAGAGAAAGAGAAGCAGTGGAGAGGAATTAGCGTAGCTGCTGTTCATGATATTCACAGCACAAGTTGATAATGTGCATGTGATCAGATGTTCTGGAAGCACAAGGTTATGATATGCGATGTGTGTTATGTGTAGGCTTTGCTAAAAAGATTTTTAATCTACACTTAAACTGGGTGAGTGTGTCTGAGCCCCGAACACTGTCAGGAAGACTATTCCAGAGTTTAGGAGCTAAATGTGAAAATGCTCTACCACCTTTAGTGGACTTTGCTATTCTACGAACTACTAGAAGCCCAGAGTTTTGAGATCTCAGGGAGCGTGGCGGATTGTAGCATGTTAAAAGACTGGATAGATACATGGGAGCCAAACCATTTAGTGCTTTATAAGTGAGAAGTAATAGTTTGTAGTCTATTCGAAACTTAACAGAAAGCCAATGTAGGGACGATAGGATTGGGGTTATGTGATCATATTTTCTTGACCTTGTAAGAACTCTGGCTGCTGCATTCTGCACTACCTGAAGCTTGTTTATCAATGACGCAGGACATCCACCTAGTAATGCATTACAGTAGTCTATTCTGGAGTTCATGAACGCATGGACGAGCTTCTCTGCATCGGATATAGACAACATGTTTCTTAACTTAGAAATATTTCTAAGGTGAAAGAAGGCTGTTTTTGTAACTTGATTGATGTGATTTTTGAAAGACAAGTCGCTGTCTAAAATAACACCCAGGTCTTTTACCGTTGAACTAGTGGTTACAGAACATCCGTCTAAATGCAGGTTGGGATGCTGGAGCGTCTGTATACTAGTTTTTGAGCCGATGAGCAAAATCTCAGTCTTATCAGAATTTAAAAGTAGAAAGTTATGGGTCATCCAATCTCTTATTTCCTTAACACACTCAGTTATCCGGGTTAATTGAGCTGTATCGCCTGGTTTAGATGAAATATATAGCTGAGTATCATCAGCATAACAATGGAAGCTAATTCCATGCCTTCTAATAATATTTCCTAACGGAAGCATGTATATTGTGAAGAGCAGGGGTCCTAGAACTGAACCTTGCGGCACGCCATAATTTACTTGCATTAGCCTGGATAGCTCTCTATTTAAATCTACGAAATGGTAACGATCGGACAGGTAGGATTTAAACCAGCCTAATGCCTGTCCCTGAATGCCGATGTAATTTTGTAAGCGATCTAGGAGGAGATCATGGTCTATAGTGTCGAATGCAGCACTAAGATCTAGTAAAACCAACAGCGAGATGAAGCCTTGGTCTGAAGCTAAAAACAGGTCATTAGTTATTTTAACTAGAGCAGTTTCTGTGCTATGATGGGGCCTAAAACCTGACTGAAATTCTTCAAAGATATTGTTCTCTTGCAGGTAGGAACATAACTGTGCAGCAACAATCTTTTCTAAAATCTTAGACATAAATGGGAGATTTGAAATTGGTCTGTAATTTGATAACGTGTTTGGATCCAGATTAGGTTTTTAATGAGGGGCTTAATAACTGCTAACTTGAGGGATTTAGGGACATGTCATAACGATAGTGAAGAGTTAATAATATTTAGAAGAGGTTCACCAGTTGTATATAACACTTCCTTCAGTAATTTAGTAGGAATTGGATCTAACTGACATGTTGTCGATTTAGCTTTGGCAATAACATTATACAGCTCTTCCTGTCCTATACATGTAAAACAGTGGAGTTGTGGAGTTGAAGGTAACACTGTCTCAGGAGATGCTGTCAGAGGTTGAACTGCCACAATTGTTTTTCTAATGTTATCTATTTTTCAGTGAAGAAAATCATAAAGTCCTCACTACTAAACTGTGATGGAACACAATTTTCAGAGCCCTGATTTGTAGTTAGTTTAGCTACTGTACTGAAAAGGAACCTGGGATTGTTTTTGTTGTTTTCTATGAGTTTGCTCAGGTGTTCAGCTCTAGCAGCTTTTAGCGCCTGTCTGTAGCTGAGCATACTGTCTTTATACGCAATTCTAAATACCTCCAATTTAGTTTTCCTCCATTTTCTCTCCAGATTACGTGCTGTTCTCTTGAGGGCATGCGTATGACTATTATACCAAGGTGCAGGTGCTTGTTCTCTAACCTTTTTAACCGGATGGGGCAACGGTGTCTAATGTGCTAGTGAGGATAAGGTCTATGTTCTTAGTTATCTCATCAAGATTATTAGTAGTTATGGGTTTAGTGAGAAATTGAGATAAATCAGGCAGGTTATTTATGAATCTGTCCTTAGTGGTTGGAACAATAGTCCTACTAAGTCGATAACGTGGTGCAACACGGCTAATCTGCTCTACCGGTAGTGTGTACAGTATGAGGTAATGGTCTGTGATGTCATCACTCTGAGGTAAAATAACTATATCAGTGACGTCTGCACCGTGTGATATTATTAAGTCTAATGTGTGGTCAAAGCGATGAGTTGGTCTGGTGACGTTTTGTTTAACCCCAAAAGAGTTTAATAAGTCAACAAATGATAATCCTAGAGCATCGTTTACATCATCTACATGAATATTAAAATCTCCTACAAGCAGCACTTTATCAAAATTGATCAAGAGGTCTGATAGAAAACCAGCAAACTCTTGAAGAAAATCAGCGTAGGGCCCTGGGGGTCTGTACACGGTGACCAGAGCGAGTTTTCTATGCATGTCTGAAAGTACAACTTTGAGAACGAGCACTTCAAATGATTTAAAGCTGAATCCTAATATCTGACTGACATTAAGAGAGGCAGTATAAATGGTTTCTACACCCCCCCCATGACCAGATTGACGGGGCTCATGCTTATAAAAATATCCTGACGGTGTAGACTCGTTTAGACCCATATAATCACCTGGTTTAATCCAGGTCTCAGTGAGACAGAGTGCATCGAGATTATTCTCTGTGATCATCTCATTTATAATCAGTGCTTTGGGTGCAAGTGATCTAATGTTTAAAAGACCAAACTTTAGAACTTTTTGGTGTTTGCTTATCTGGCATTTTTCAGTTTTAACTACAATGAGATTGTTTCTGGATCTTGTGTATTTAATTTTTGGTTTTACTACACGAGGGATAGATACGGTTTCTATAAAATGGGCTGTGTGTGAACTTGTAACTATTTGGTCTGTAATATGCGTGTTCTCATTGTTGAAGATTTCCTGATGTCTTACCAGTCAGATGGTGTGAAGTATCCTAGAGATGTTATCTGATAGCACTGCTGCTCCAACTCTGCTGGGGTGCAGGCCATCAGGGCGGAAGAACCTAGGACGCTCCCAGAAACAGTTCCAGTTATTAACAAAGAGAAGTTTATGTTCTCGACACCATGACTGTAATCATTCATTTAGAGCTAAAAGTCTACTAAACTTCTCAGCCCCCCGCTGGTAAGTGGGAAGAGGTCCTGACACTATGATCCTCGTTGTGGGTGATGTGCTGCGTACTGTCTCCACCAGGATCCTGAAATCCCTCTTCAAGAACTCCGTTTGCCTCAGCCTGGTGTCGTTCGTTCCGGCATGAAGAACAACCGCTCCGAAGTTCTCCTTCAGGATCGCGGGTACCTGCGCAGCGACATCAAGAACACGAGCACCAGGAAAACAGCGAGTGTGCACCTTACCTTTAGCTCCAGTAGCGCGGACATGCCGGACGATGGAATCTCCGAGAATCACAGTGTCGCGTTCCGTCTCGCGGAGAGGGGCGAAGCGGTTCTCGGTCGAGATCTCGAAGGCCCGTAGTGGTGGTGGGGGAGACGTCTTCGACCGGGGCTTGGCTTGTCTCTTCCGCCGCTGCTGAGTTGTAGGTGCGCTGGGTCTGGGCAGAGAAACACGCGGAGTTGAGGTGCTGGGAGCGTTGGGTTCAACCCGGGAATTTACCTGGGACGAGTGCGCGTCCGCCCGGGATGTTTCCAGCGCCGCTTTCCGCTCTCGCAGCCGGGCATGCTTTTCATGCAGCTCGCGAATCTGTTTCTCCAAAACCTCCATCTCCAACGCCACCGTTTGCAAATCGAACAAGTCCTCACCTGTGCTCAAAGTCAAACACACAGCCGGCATAGTGCTTATAATCATGAACAGAGTTAAGATGCACAAATAAGATAAAGTGAGAGACAATGAATATAGTGGTAGTCGAGTTTAACTGACTACAGGCACAAGTCAGGAAGACAGAAACAATTTAGGATTATTAAAAGAGAAAAACACAAACAAACACGGAACTCGCGGCAAACAAGTCAAACACCAATTAAGTCTGGTTCCTCTCAAGGTTCCTTCCTTATGCCATCTCGGGAAGTTTTTCTTGTCACAGTTGCCATCGGCTTGCTCATCAGGGACAAACTTACTCTTATAAAGAACATCTTGTTAATTTTTATCACCACATTATCTGTGTAAAGCTGCATGTTTATTGTTAAAAGCACTATACAGATAAAAATATATTGAATTAAATTAACATTACCGTAAATAAAATGTCCATTCTTAATACTTTGTTGAGAGTGCTTTGGGGCAATGACTGACTGAAGTCTTGAACCCATGGACATCACAAAATGCTGGGTTTCCTCCTTTGTGATTCTTTGCCATGCCGTTCCTGCTGTTGTTGCTTGTTTGTGGGTCTTTCTGCCTTAAGTTTTGTCTTAAGCAAGTAAAATGCATGCTTTATTGGGTTGAGATCTGGTGATTGACTTGTAGGTTTACAACTATTTCAAATATTTTTGACTTTTGGCCACTTGATAAAGAGTCGGCTACATATTAAGGAGCTGTAATGCCTAAACCCTTCTTCAAATTTTGATGTACTCAAATTACAGAAGAGTGTCTGCACTTTAAGCCTCTGTTAATTATATAACTGTATTCTGAATATGTTTTGGTAAACAGCTAAAATAACAAAACCTGTCACTGTCCAAATATTTCAGCGCCTGACTGTTTGTGTGTGTATATATATATGTATCTCTTACTAAGTTTAAGAAGAAGGAGGATCATAGGGTGACGTATAAGAGTGGAGGAAGGGGCTCACAGGTGGACTATGTTCTATATATGAGATGTAACCTGAAGGAGATTGAAGACTGTAAGGTGTTGGCAGGGGACAGCGTAGCAAGACCGCATCGGATGGTGGTCTGTAGGATGGTTTTGGAGGTGAAAAAGGGAAGGAGAGTAGGGACTGAAAGAATAATAAAATGGTGGAAACTAAAGGAGGAAGACTGAAGTGTAAGGTTCAGGGAAGAGGTCAGACAGGGGCTCGGTGGTGGTGAAGAGGTGCTGGATGATTGGGCAACTACTGCAGAAGTGATAAGGGAGACAGCTAGAAAGGTACTTGGTGTGACATCTGGAAAAGAAAGGAAGATAAAGAGACGTGGTGGTGGAATGAGAAATTGCAGGAAAGCATAAGGAGAAAGAGGTTGGCAAAACAGAATTGGGATCGACAGAGTCATGAGAAAAGTAGGCAGGAGTACAAAGAGATGCAGCAGCAGATAAAGAGGGATGTGGCTAAAGCAAAGGAAAAGGCTTATGAAGAGCTGTATGAGAAGTTGGACACTGAGGAAAGAGAAAAGGATTTATATCGATTGGCCAGGCAGAGGGACCGAGCTGGAAAGGATGTGCAATAAATTTAGAGCAATAAAGGATGGAGATTGAAATGTGTTGACTAGTGAGGAGAGTGTGTTGAGAAGATGGAGGGAGTATTTTGAGCAGCTGATGAACGAGGAAAATGAGTGAGAGCGAGCGAGAGGGTTGGATGGTATGGAGATGGTGGTGAAGCAGGAAGTGGATAGGATTAGTAACGAAGGACTGCACATGTAGGACGTTTTACAGACAAGGTGAGGGAGATGTTTGGACATGTGCAGAGGAGGGACATGGGGTATATTGGTAGAAGAATCCTGAGGATGGAGCCACCAGGAAGGAGGAAAAGAGGAAGACCAAGGAGGAGGTTTATGGATGCTGTGATGGAAGACATGCCGGTAGTTGTTTTTAAAGAGGCTGATGTAAAGGGCAGGGGGGTATGGAGACGGGTCGCCACAGCGTTTCGCCCTTTTGAATAGGGAGAAAGGCTTTCATTGCTTAAAATTTTGAGCAGTATTGTGGGCATTTTCTATGTTCTATGATAAAGGTAATGCAGATATGGAGCCACCAGGAAGGAGGAAAAGAGGAAGACCAAGGAGGAGGTTTATGGATGCTGTGATGGAAGACATGCCGGTAGTTGTTTTTAAAGAGGCTGATGTAAAGGGCAGGGGGGTATGGAGACGGGTCGCCACAGCGTTTCACCCTTTTGAATAGGGAGAAAGGCTTTCATTGCTTAAAATTTTGAGCAGTATTGTGGGCATTTTCTATGTTGTATGATAAAGGTAATGCAGATATTGCTTAAGGTGAGACCTTAAAACAATTAATGGTTGCATAATGTCCTAGCCATGTTTTCATTAAAGCACATTGAAATACCAACTGCTTTTTTTTTTTTTTTCCTATCTCTTTAGAGTTTTGAAGAAGATCTTCGTGAGCTCAGGTAAGAGGTTCAGTTGGCTTGCCATTTAATTAGTTTTAATACAATTGTTTTTCTAGTTGTTTTTAACTGTACAGCCAAAAGTTTTAAGAATGACCCAAATATAAATTTTCACAAAGTCTGCTGCTTCATTGTTTTTAAATCTTTTTGTCAGATGTTTACTATGGTATACTGAAATATATGTTTATGCAAAGAGTAAATGTATGCAGTGTTGACCCTTCTTTTTCCAAGCTCTATGTTATCCACTTAGTTATCACTTTTGCCTTATAGCAAGGTGCGCCATCATGTTGAAGAAAGGCATTCCTTGATCAGAAAAGGTGCTCTCTGAGGATGTTTTTGTGCCATTCTTTATTCATGGCTGTGTTCTCAGGCAAGATTGTGAGTGAGTCCACTCCCTTGGCAACCCCTAGAAGCAACCCCTCTCAGGATGCTTTACTGTTGGCATGACACAGGAGTGATAGTAGCGCTCACCTTTTACTTTACCCCAGTCCTCAGCAGTCCAGTCCCTACACAAAGCTTCACTTTGTGTGTGTGTGTGTGTGTGTGTGTGTGTGTGTGTGTGTGTGTGTGTGTGTGTGTGTGTGTGTGTGTGTGTGTGTGTGTGTGTGTGTGTGTGTGTATGTGTGTATATATATATATATATATATATATATATATATATATATATATATATATATATATCTTACATACAGTGCATTTCAGCCACCAATTGTGCAAGTTCTGCCACTTAAAAAGATGAGAGAGGCCTGTAATTTTCAACAACTATGAGAGACAAAATGAGAAAAATTATGGTGGAAAATAAGTATTTGGTCACCTACAAAAAAGCAAGATTTCTGGCTCTCACAGACCTGTAACATCATCTTTAAGAGGCTCCTACAGCATCGCTACAGCAATTGATTTCCAAATGAAATGCAAAAATTTCTTTCGTCAAGACGACTTTGGCCAACTGAGCAACAGTTCAGTCCTTTTTTGTCCTTTGCCCAGGTAAGACACCTCTGACGTTGTCTCTGGTTCAGCAGTGGCTTAACACAAGGAATGCGTCAGTTGTAGCCCATGGATACGTATGTGCGTGGTGGCTCTTAAAGCACTGACTCCAGCTGTAGTCCACTCTTGGTGAATCTCCCCCACATTCTTGAATGGGCTTCGTTTCATCTTTTTCTACCACATTTTTTCCTTCCATTCAACTTTCCATTAATGTGCTTGGATACAGCACTCTGTAAACAGCAGCTTCTTTAGCAATGACCTTTTGTGTCTTACACTCCATGTACAGGGTGCCAATGATCGGCTTCTGGACAACTGTCAAGTCAGCAGTCTTCCCACATGATTGTGTAGCCTGAACCTTTGCAGGTGTTTTGAGTTAATTTGCTGATTAGAGTGCGACACCACGAGTCTCCAATATTAAACTTTTCACAATATTCTCATTTTCTGAGATACTGAATTTTGGGTTTTCTTTAGCTGTAAGCCATAATCATTATAAACACTTGTAATATCAGTCTGTGTGTAATTAATCTATACAATGAGTTTCACTTTTTGTATTGAATTACTAAAATAGATCAACTTTTTAATAATATTTTAATTTATTGAGATTTATTGTGTGTGTGTGTGTGTGTGTGAGAGAGATCAAAAGACATCATTATTTCTCAATTACTTTGTATATTGTTTTAGAAGGGATAAAAATTACAAAGCGTAAGAAGCAATCTAGGATTAATGATGTGCATATCTGGTAAAAACTTCCATGTATGACAAAAAAAATATTTTCGCCATTTGCTTTTGTGTCATTTACAGGATTTCTGATGAGTTCATTGCAGACCTCTCCCATGTTGTCTTTGGAAATGGGTATGAAGTAAAACTAATTTTTATGTAATTTCTGCTAAGCAAATTTAAATTCTTTATTAGAAGTTGTCACTTGCTTCATTTGTGCTGTCACCAGCTATGCCTATAGGCTATAACATTAAAACCACTGACAGGTGAAATAAATAACATAAATGATCTTATTGCAATGGCATCTGTCATGGGGTGGGATATATTAGGCAGCAAATAAAGTCAGTTGATGTTAGAAGCTGAAAATTGGGCAAGCACAAGGATCAAGGAATTAACAAGGGTCAAATTGTGTGTAGGATGACTGGGTCAGAGCATCTCCAAAGCAGCAGGTCTTGTGAAGTTTTCCGATAGTGGCTAGTACCTGCAAAAAGTGCATCAAGAGAAGACAACTGGTGGCAGGGTCATGGGTGTCTAAGGCTTATTGATGTGTATGGGTAGTCAGCCTGTCTGGCCCTGGGACTATTAATTCACCAGACTTTAATCCAATGGAGCATCTGTAGTATTTGCTGAATAAACAATTTTGATCCATGGATGCTCCTCCACAAAATCTACATGACTTTAAGGATCTGCTACCAACACCTTGCTGCCAAATACCACAGCATAACTTCAGACCTATTGTGAAGTACATTCCTAAATGGTTTTATGTCTAGTTACTGTGTGTGTAACATTTATAAAATGTGAATGTTGGTGGCACAACAGTGACCTATATACTATTAGGCAGGTGGTTTTAATGTTATGGCTGATAGATGAATAGTTTTAAAGCATTCAAGAAAACGATGAGTATTCAGCTAGATCCTTTTCTGATTTCTCCTTTAGACGACCAGCACTCAATGCTTATGCTATGCAGCATGGCCCAAGATTACCTAAATTAGAAAAATTAAGATGGAGAGTGGATGTTGCAATTTCAACAAGGTACAGTAGTGATGCACATAATAAGCTCAAAGGTGATATTGAATATTGAGGTAATAGAGTTCTTATCTCATTCCATTTAAAAAAGAAACCTTAAACAAAAGCTTATATGAATGTGGAATTGAATATAAATAAAAGCAAATAGAGCATTTTCCTGTGTCCTTTAATAGCATTAGAAGTGTATATACATATTAGGAGTGTAGAAAGTGGTATAGTTTAACTTTTTTTTTTTTTACAATTTCCAATTAAATGTCTGCTTAGTTATATAATAGAAAATATTTTATAATATTTTATAAAAATAAAATCCAAAAATTAAATTGAATAATTTACATTTGTTAGACCCCATTTGGATAATACAGATGCGTATGTAAGTGTGTGTGTTTTGCATTTAATATTTAATTTTCTGAAGATATGACAATAGATTTAGGCATATCTTTGATTATTATTTAGGTTTACATATTTCTTAGTAGTGTAATAGTAGTTTACCTTTTTGAAGATCAAAAATTAAAAGTTAATAGAAGTACATTTTAAAGACAAACAAAACTTATCGTGTAGTAACTTATATGCTAAAGGCTAAACCTTGTCACCAGTATGAAGGCCACAAAGCCATATGAATGTAGCCTTTGTAATAATTGCAATGTTATTATCATATTGTTTACAAAATACAAATAGTTTTGATCATTACTGTCGACCTACTCAATAAAGCCACTGGAAGAGTATACTAGAACTAGTTTACCCCAAAAAGTGTGTCTGAAAATGATAAAATCCTAACACTTGCCTTGGGTCCTTTTAGCTAGTAGGAGCATGATACAAGTTAATTATATTTCCCATAAATGCTTAGCTAAAATGATTAATCATTATTTCAACAAAGTTCACTGTCCTTATTTATTTCAGTTCCTTGTCTCGAGCTCTACAGCCATCTATTCTAATGCAGTTAAAACTTTCTGATGGGAATCTTCATCAATTTGAGGTAATTATGTTGTCTATAATTTTTTACATAGAATTTATTTATAATGAGAATGAACCTATTGCTACAAGGCATACAGGTTTTTCTTAACCAGTTTTATTTGAGTATATCATTCCAAACAAGATTGTCCAAAATGTCTTGGTAAGATTTCCCTTCACTGGAAGTAAGGGGCCAAGCCCAACCCCTGAAAAAACAGCCTCCTACCAGTATCTCTCCTTCACTTAACTTTACAGTTGGCACAATACAGTGAGGTAAAGTTCTCCTGGCATCTGCCAAACCCAGACTTGCTCATCAGAGTGCCAAACAAATAAAAAATATAATATAATAATGTAATATGTAATATAAGGCTTGCATGAAGTTCTCAGCCATGGGAATCCCCTTCTGAACTGTGCAGATTTTGTGCTCATGTTAATGCAGTGTAAATTTAAAACTCTTTAGCTATGGAATATCCTTTGCATTGGGGACTTTTCCCACACCATCTACCTCAACACTCAGTTCTGTGACTTTATGTGGTCTTTTGCTTCTACTGGGGTGCTGTTGTTTCAAAACGCTTCCAATTTTCAATAATATTTATGGTTGATTTACCGTGGAATAAATGCAAACTGTATGGCTAGGTGCTTGAATTCACACACCTGTGGCAATATGTCTGATTTAACCTGAATTTTAGGAATTAAGAGGTGTGCTCTAATACTTTTGTCCATTTCGTATATGTCCAGTTATTTCAGGGTGGACCTCTGCTTAGTATCATTTAGCGAATGGCTATCATTTCAAACATGAAAAAAAACCACTCCCTGGCATTAAGTGATAATCCATAAAAATATATGAATAACTAATGTCACAGTGATTACTAAATATGCTTCTTGATAGATAATTTGGTTCGATTATAATAAAGTTTATTTGATATGAGAATCATGTCTCATTCTAACCAGATTATCATTTTCTCTCTGTCTTTTTGTGTACACGCAAGTGATCTCTACACCACAGAAAAAAAGATGTATATTTAAATGTGCAACCAGCGCAAGATTTGACAGTAGAGTTAATCCATTGATGATAAAGAAATTGCTGATTCTGTCTGTTTATTGCACAAAAGAGCTGACTTAGGAGTATTATGTCATTACCGTTGTAACTGCTAGTAAGATGGCTAGAAAGGCATTTACATAACAGTAGGCCATCATGCAACATTGCCAGCTAACATGATGGTAGCTCATGTGTAAGGCTCAGTGTAAAAAATTGTTGTTTCTTGCTGCCACAGTTCTTCAGTATTTCACTCTGAACGTCACTGTAAAATTCACTAAAAATACTTATCCTTTGAGTCATTTCTGTCACAATTATTCATTTAAAATTTTTTGCTTATTATTAGCTGTAGCCACCTAACTTATTTTACTGAATTTATTGATATTTACTGAGCAACACTGCATCCCTCACTGCTTATCCAGTTCCCGACACAAATATCTACCATAAGCATTGTTCACATTTTGAATTCATCTAGAAGACATAATTGTAAATAGGAGTTCCCCAGTACTTAAAAAAGGAAATCTTGCTACAGAGCCCACTTTGTCATTGCTATATGGTATAAAAAGGCATGTTTTAACAACTGTATATTTTTATAGATTTTGCCTAATGCCATTTTGAGTGTCCTTTTAGCTTATACTAAAGATGCATACTTGTGGCTGACCCAAAGACACTATTACATTTTAATCCAAACTCCAGCCTTTAAGGGCAAATGAAAGGCTATCTTTATATTTCAGTCATACATATGATTAATATTTTAACCTCATTTGTTGCCTAGGAATATGAAGTAACATCTGTCAAGCTCACAATAAATGTCTTTTTGTACTCAAAATAAGTGTATCGTGTGCAGTGCAGGAGTTACTGAAGCTTAGCTTTATATTTACAACCTAACTACATTAACTCCTTTACATTTGATTTATAATATATTTAATATCCTTTTTTCATAGGTTCCTATGTCGAAGTTCCAGGAGCTGCGCTACAATGTAACACTCATTTTAAAAGAAATGAACGATTTGGAGAAACGAAGTGTTCTTAAGATCCAGGATGTAAATTGAGTTTAGTTATAACAGCATTTGTTAATTCAGTAAAATGTTTGATTATACAATAGTTAATTTGATTAAATTACTGTGTTGCATGGTTTTGGATATACACATACAGACATTGTGCAATGAATCAGCTTATTGTTTTTTCCCCTTTAGCAGAAAGGACATTATATTTACATCCACTTAATGTTTCTGGAATATTGTAAGAAATAAACTGTGATTGTAATGAAGTAAGAAAATTGGCTTTTTTTTCTTTATTTGGCTTAATTAACTTGTGTGTAATTGGCTGCTGATTGACACTCAATATAGAGCAATGCAACAGAAAAGCTGTGGACCATACCATGTTGCCTCGCAAAAGTATTTACTCCTTTTAAGTCATCTGATTGAGCTATATTACAAACAGCAGAATTTGCAAACCAGTGTGTTTTTCAAAAAGGCTTTAGTTTTCTGCTTGGTTGACTCAAGCAGGTTGTACTTTCCTATTGTATTCTTTTTTTTTCTCTGTCCATTTGCACTTTGATTTCAACAAGAAACATAGTCTACTCTGCTTTTCTAAAAGTGCTAATCATATAGTTTTTGATACATTTTGTGCCTGTTAATACAAATCAGTCTTTGCTTTATGTCACCACATTTAGTTTGTTAGTTAAAATCCAAGCACTGCCCCTGCTGGGCCCTTGACTCTTTTTCTTTCACTCTCATCTGCTCAGTTGTGTAAATGAGATCTGGGTTGGTTTTGTCTGCTAAATGCTACAAGTGTGTGTGTGCGCTTTTAATGATGGAATAAAAATATACATTTTCATTGTGGGCAGAATCAATGAAGGTGAGATGTGTCATTATTAAATTTTTAGTAGGTTGGAAAATAACAGTCCTATCTCAAATGTCTCTTTGAAAAGTGCCCATAAATAAGCCCTTGAACAGTGATTAATTAGAACCATACTATGCAAATTAAATCTAATACTGAGCCACCTCTCATTCTTAGAATACATCTTCTATGTTGTGCTCACGATTATTTGCTGTTTACATATGCATTAAGGCTGATTTATTTTAATCAAGTGCAACAGCACAATCAATTGTCTTAAACACTTTAACGAATCTAACCTTGAACTATCATATTTCTAGCCAGATTCAAGGAAACTGCCATTATTAATAATTCCAGGTGGTTACACAAGTAACATGATCCAGATTCTGTGCATTAGGGGGTTAAGACCTGTTAATTGACAGACAAACATCTGTAACACACTGTAAACAAGGTGTATATGCTAATATCAAGTTTTTCATTCTTGTGTCATGTAGTGATTTAATAACATGGCACTAAGCATTTTCTTAAATGCGGGTACTGTATGTCCTGACATACTATAAAAGTTTACTTCTAAACATATTAAACAAAACTATATTAAAATAACTAATGTGTAACCTTAAATATCTAAACCATCATAGGTAACATTCAAGTGTTAATAAATTGCACTGTGCCTTACAGTATCCTTGCTAGCAGTTCAGTTGCACAACTGATACCAATAATAAGTGCCAGCTGATTAAAAAGTTTAAATGTCAAGGACATAAAAGGGACTGATGACATATTTTCACTTGACCGCCAGGTTCATATAAATATATATTTCTATTTTTTAAAATTCCACAGTATAAAAGTTGGCCTAGTGCTATAAACATTCTTGTTATAGTACTATAAACCACTTTTATTGTTTTGTATATTTGTTTTGTTCTCTAAAGGGTGTATTTCTTCAGCACTTCGAGAAATGGGTTGGGCACTGTGAATGTTATCTTACTCAAATAAATCCTATCTTAGCCTGTGTTCAAGGTCCAGAATGATAAGACCAGCTCCAGTTGACGTAAAGCAATCTTGGATTACCTGGAGCAATATCTGATTACAATTACCTACAGGTACAGAGCAACACTGGACAGCATTACAAAGCACATCCGGATTGTTTACCTGGCTCTGGAAAATGAAAAGTGACTATAGGAGAATACATGGGTTAACTTGGACATGGCTGGCATTATGGGTTTTTCAGTCTCGGACCTATTCAGTTTCTTCAATGATATTTTGGACCGCATATGTTGAGGTGTTCTACATGAACCAAGAAACTAATCAAACGATGAGCAGTATGTGTGAGTGCGGAGTGTATGGATCAAAATCACCTTTGAAACAGGCCGCTGGATTAGTGGGGCTTCCAATTTCAGATTCACTGGCCTGCCAGCCGAATACCACATTCAACAAAAAAGACGAGCCATGGATAGCTCTCATCAAAAGAGGCAACTGTACCTATTCAAAGAAAATTCAAGCCGCTAGACGAGCGGGAGCATCGGCCGCAGTCATTTACAATGTAGATGGGCCTGGAAATGGGACAAACACAATGTCTCACGCAGGTATGACTGTTCTTTTTTGTAATCCAGTGATTGGTTGAAATCAGGACAGAAATAATGGCTATTGTTTAAATACCTAATGTCCTGAATGTTTATTATGTATTTTTTCCCATTATAAAAGATTAGGCTCATACAATGATTGTTGTATTGCATACAGTACAAACATTTTACAGTTTCAGTTCCATGCTCAGGCTGTTTCTTAGCACTGTGCTTTATCTTTAGTGTTTTAGTGTAAATAAAGAAACATTTATTTATGAAAAGGTTTTACTTAATAAAAAGACATGTAGAATATGTAATACGGTGCCTTCCACTAATATTGGCACTATTGGTAACTATGAACATGGTGACTATTAACACTTGCACTGCACTAATGGAGAGCAAACAATTGCAAACACAACCAATTATTATTTCTATGTGGCAGAAGTAATTGGCACCCATCTGAATTCATATAAGTAAAATATATTTGAAGTATATTCTTATTGATATTTGAAATATTTTAGTATACCTAGGTGTACAGGAACAGGAAATTATTCAACCATGACTTCCTATTTTACAGGAGTTTAAATATGAGGTAACACACAGGCCAAATTCCCTTAGTCATTCATCACAATATTAAGCTTTACAAAATGGAAAGTATCTTATCAGAAAATAGTAAAAACAACAACAACAAAAAAACACAATGCATATTTAGTCCATCCAGTCAATAATTAGGAAACTCCAAAACTTGGAAATGTTATGAACTATTAGGAAAAGAACTCTATAGTGTGTCTATATAGTCTCAATGCACTGTGAAGAGGATAGTTTGAATGGCCGAAAAAATGGCACAGTCACAAAAAAAGTCACAGCTTAAGAATTTAGATAGTTTGAAGCAGAAGTTATTTGCATCTTGGTGTCAGAAAGTCTCCAAAATGACAATTTTTACATGAATTACCGAAAAGTTGTTTGGAAATATTTCAAGAAAAAAGCCTATACACTAATTAAAACACAGACTCAAGCATCTTTTGTTTGCCAGACACACACCACTCGAATTTCAAATGAGTTTGGGTGCTTTGGTTACATGAAACCATTAGAGAGCTGTGTTTGAAGCACACAGAAAAGTACCACAGCATATTAAATCCATATTAATCCATATTAAATCCATAACCCAGTTCATTGTTCTTAGCTTGCCTCCTATGTCTTCATTTCCCTCTGAACTTACAAGTCTGTTACCCTATTCTTATAATTTTATAACAAGCATATGCATTTTAAATTGTTAGTAAAAGTTTATATAAATTAATAAATATAAAACAATATTAAAAAAGACCACCAAATTATGCATTATTTATTTAAATATATTTTTTAATTCTGTTCTGTTTTGAATACTTTATTTCTATTACACAGAAACGGAAGGCATAGTAGCAATTATGATTGGACATAATCTGGGCAGAGACATTATAGACCTGATTGAGAGTGGGACTGATGTCTATATGAACATAGAAGTGGCTAACCGACATGGTCCCTGGAACCCTTTTTGGATTTACATCATGTCTTTCATCTTCTTTGGTATAACAGCTATTATTCTGGGCTACTTCATCTTTGTAGTCCTTAGCCGGTTCTACCAAAACCGACAGCTTCGGATCCACCAGGTTAGGCATTTACCAGCTTTCAGCTGACTAATTAATATTAATTTACAGATGTGTGAAAATTAAAGTACTCTTTAAATTCTATGGTTTTATATATCTTTAAAATCATCTGGCTTAATACAACCTGATATAAACACCACCACATATTACACTGTGTCATAATTTATTGTCATTATTAAACCCATCTTATGATCCAGTAGCTTATAGAACCACCTTTATCAGCAATAATGTAATCGTTTCGATATAATCAGTAATTTCTTGATGAGGTTTCTCACATTATTGTGGAGGAATTTTAGTTCATTCTTCTTTACAATGTTGCTTAAGTTTATTAAGTTGCACACTAATTTGCTAACATACAGCTCTCTTAAGGTACTTCCACCACATTTTAGTTGGGTTGACATGTGTTCTTTTACTGGGCAGCTGCAACACCTTGATTCTGTTTTTTTCAGCCATTTTTTCAAGATTTGCTGGTTTGCTTGGGATCATTGTCCTGTTGCATGAGCCAGTTTTGGCCATGCTTTAGCTATCAGACAGATGGCATCATATTTGACTCTTAAATACTTTGGTATACAGAGAGGTTCATGCCCAACTCAATAAATGCAAGGTGCCCAGGGTCTGTAACTGCAAAATATGCCCAAATCATTTTCTTTAAATTGCTTGAAAATGGCCTTACATTATAACTCTTCCACAATTGATGGGCAGCAACAATTATTTCTCTAAGTTCATTTATGATGTCTTTCCTCCTTTGCATTGTTTTAACACTTTACTGAATGATCCAGACCAGCAAATTAAAGAGACTTGTGTGAAGTGATTTTCTAGACCTGGTCACATTTGCTGATGATCAAATAATAGTGGGCATATAATTCGCAGCACCTGACTGCTACTTAGCCTCTTATGTCCTTCAGAAGGAGTAAATGTGTACTTAGTTTTTCACAAATGACATTTCCATTTTGGCTTAATTGTTGTAAAATAAATAATTACAGTGTAATATGTTATATGTTGTTCAAGTGAGGTTGTATTTACCAAAATTCAAAACATGAAAAGGACAGATAATCTTTTTACATTTTCAATACACTATAGAATTTAAAGAGGGTGTACTTCCAATTGATACAAATCATTTTTTATAATTGAGCCTGTAATTTGTGAAATAGCTATTCTGCTTAATTTTTATCTGTTCACAGAACTTGTCCTACAGTTAAGAAAAAAATATATATAATGTACTATAGCAGTTGTGAATGTACACTATATTAGCGCCATTATTTAAGGATGGAAGTTTTTATTATGTTAAACATTTAAGTAAATACAACCATTTAGAAAACTAATAAGTTAATGTTCTCTCAATAATTTACAGAAAAAGCTTAAAAAAGTGGCAGAGAAAGCTGTTGCCAAATTAGAAGTTCGGACTCTTCGGCGAACTGATCCGGTACTTTTTAACACAATAGACAGTTATTAACTAAGTATTAAGTATTTATTTGTGAAGTATTAATAATAATTAAATAAATGTCGTTACAGGAAGTTGAAGCAGAAGAGAGCAGCTGTGTTGTTTGCTTGGATGCCTTTATGAGGTGTGATGTCGTGACAACTCTGCCTTGCAGGTAGTTAATGGCTGAACTTTAAAGAACAGTGTGCTTTGACATATGTAAATCAAGTAGTTCACAGATAGAAATATTCCAAGCTGAATCCCTTCCAATGTTAAAATTCAGACTTTCTTAGTTTATATATTTACATCCAATTTTAGATTTTGTCTTATAATATTGAGTTAACTGACAATCAATTTTTATTACATATTTATATACAATTAAGCTAGGAAAACAGAGACAACTTGGTAAGAATGCAGTAAGATTCCAGAGATTGATGGTTTGTATCTGAGTGATATTTACTGCAAGTATTGTATCATACAGCAGTATGTAACACTATCAATTACATTTTATTTGTATAGTCCATTTAACAGTGGGCATTGTCCCCAAGCAGTTTTAATGTTAATCCCTAATGGGCACACCAGTAGCAACACTGGCAAGGATACATCCTCATACTATCTTTGAGATATTATGAAGAAGAAACCTTGAGAGGAACCAGACTCAAAAGGAAACCCATCCTCATCTGGGTAACACTCATTGTTGTCAACTGTTCACTAAATGGCAGGTGAATGGCAGTTCATTGAAATTGTAGCCCTAAGCCATTGTAGCAGACTGTTTACATTAAATACAGTCCAAATCCATCAGCATGGTTCTTCAGTGTAACCCTCCACAGTAATTTCATGGATCTTTAGAATGAATTAGCAGCAGTGAGTGGTCTTAAATTGAAGAGACCTCTCTCCAGAGGTAGAGTGCCAGGATAATTTAGGCAGGTTTGTAAAGAAATAAGAAACAGGATCATTAATACCTGTTTACCATGTTACCATGTTTAACTTGTTACAGTGGACCCCACTGTATTTGATGTTTCAACACAATTCGATGTTAACACAATTTGAGCATATTTTCAATTGAAAAGTGGAAAGGGGCTTATCTTATAAATTAAAATCTTTAATGTATGCACCTGTATATTTTGAGCATTTGGCAGAAGCCCTTATCCAGAGTGACTTACAAGTGAGCAGTTGAGGTTAATAGTCATGCTCAAGAGTCCAGCAGTGGTAGCTTGGTGGTGCTGGGATTTGGACTCATTAACCACTGAGCTACCACATCACTATATGTAAATCTTTATATTTCATCTGTAAATCTATTAAATAAAGTGGTTAATGTATAAACTGTTCATGGAACAGTATTGTCCTAATTTCTGTAATGTGCCTTATGATATGTCGCATGATCTGAGCAGAGTTCAGTTCAAGATCATAGGTCTTTTATAAAATGATTATGTGATTGTCAGCTTTATGAGAATTTTCATGACACTTTTAATTTTATTATGGTCTTTTATTGCTTTTGCAAGCCATATTTTCCACAAAACGTGCATTGAGCCATGGTTACTGGAACATCACACCTGTCCAATGTGTAAATATGACATTCTTATAGGAGAGGTAAGTTCCTTTTATACACTTTTGACTTAACCATTTAAATCTCCAGTGCCTGTAGACAGGTTCAGGCTTATTTTAAGTTTGAGTTTAAGTTATTTAAAGTTTGATCTTACTAAATAAAAAATGTTTACAAGAACAAATAATTCATATTATGTTCTTTACGGTGGCTAATACATTTTAAGGTCATTAAATCTACTCTTTCTTATTTGACTACAGTTTATTTATGGTAAAAAGAAAAAAAACCTTTTTGTCTGATTTTAAGTCCTAGCATTTTTAACATTTCATATCATATTTAAAACACTTGAATAAAGTTGCAAAGAGGTTAACTTAAAATTCTGGAGACATTAGGATAGCTCAGTACAATTACAAATTTAATAAAAAAATAACAAATGTTTTTTAAACGCTGCCATGAAGCCTGGCCAGGAATCCCCTATACCACCAGCAGATGTCAGATTTTATCCAAGTTCTGTGTCAGGTTTACTGATCAACTCCCCAGGGGTGGTCACGTCTACAGAGCAACAAGGATTCCAGACTACTGAATGTAAGTAACTTAAATATGTTTTTATTCACCTTGAGTAATTTCATATTTCACATTCCCTTTAGCCCAGTTTTCCTTAAATAATATGTTGTATGAAATTACTGCATAATAGTAATGTGAAATTGTAGTTAAAGGTATAGATAATGTCCAGCCATTAAAGGGGCCAAGCCTATTTAACCAATTTATACAAAATCTACTATTTTGTAATGTTTTGGCTCTTAAGACTTATCCATCTTCAGATGCACACATATTTGATTGACATTATTGGCTGGATGAGAGAAGAAAATAACTTTGAAATTTTTAAACGGTTTAAATAAAAAATTTAATGAGTAAAAAGTATTAGTTTGTATGAAATGTTTGTTTAAATAATAAAACATATTAAATTTCAAGAACTCAAGTAAAATATAAATTTACCCAAAAAATGATTTAATGTTGAGTTTACATTCAGAAGGTAATAATGCTGAAATATTGACCACATTCTGAGATATCTGTTGTATAATGCTTTTACCCCACAGTTGCTGCTGAAGAGCAAAACAGCAGCCGAATGGATCACAGCTATATGAACCCAGCATTTGAAGAGGAACACCAGATCACTGACATTTATTCGCATCAAGTTTAAAGATTTCATGCAGTTTCTTAAATTGAAGTGTATTTCCTATTTTATAGCATGACAATAAAGGATCTGTGTACTTATTTGTGCCATTTAGATCTATTTGAACAAGTAGTACTAATAACCATATTGCAATGGTTTGTATGTATTTGAATGATAAAAAAATATGAAACTGAAATCCAGCAGATATTTAGAATGAAGTGTCACTATAAAGTTCTTAATTTAGAAAAAAAATATGCACATTGCAGGTTTTCAAAAATGTGTAGTTCAAGATCATTTGCTTAGTGGTCTGCTGTGCAAAGAATATTTTACTTATGAAGAACCTCAATAGATTCTAAGAATCTGCAAGTGATTTATGCATGTTTCTGCACTGTGCAATCAAATAATTTATAGTTTTTCCCACGTACTAGTGTTTAATCATTATTATTGCTTACTGTTCATATGTTCATTGGCCAGTGAGATTATATAAATAAATACAAATATTTTAATGATGCAAGACCAATGTAATTTTATAATTGCAAGGTAGATGTGTTAAAACATATCTGGTACAGTAAATACATGCAATTGTTTACTTTTTAATACACATGATTTACTAACTATTTTATCCAGCCAAACAGCTTAAAATATCACAAAATATCATAGATGAAATAGCATGAATCCTCCTTGACTCACTTCATACCAACGAGCAAAAAGACAGAAATTAATAGAATCCCCCATCAAAAATATCATAAAGAAAGAAAAAGGGGCCTAAAAAGCTAACAGAATGAAACAGCCAGAAAAAAGAACTTAACATACTTTAAACTGCCTTCACTACTAAATTGCCAAATTTATTATATAATTACTAGAGGTGTAATGGTACATGTATTTGTACTTAACTTTTCCGGTACAGGGTGTTCGGAATGCAATCCTTTTGATGTGCTGAACATCTGTGTTAAAATCTGAGTTCCCCGAGAAACATATTTAGTGGTGGACCGCAAGTTTGTTTATTTTCGACACGCCACTTTGAGCACATTTATTTTATTTGAAAACGTAAACAACAATGCCAGGGGTATAAAAAAAGAAACTTGAGTAAGCGCAATGTCACTGTAGCTACTCATTCCATACATCAATATGATAAAAATGTGTATTGTATTAATTTAAGTATTATATTTTATTTGTATATCTATTATTTTTATAAAATATTATAAAATATAATTTTATATATTATTTAACCATGCAGGTATTTTATTTTAAATTGTTTTAAAAATGTAAACTGTTGATGTTCCCAAAAGTTAATTATAATGAACTGCGGTAATAATAAATATAGCAATTTAAAATTTTGCATTTCTTCCCCCTGATTGTACCGAATATGTACCAAACCATGACTTAATAACTGAGGTATACTTAAGTACCGAACCATGGATTTTGTGTACCGTTACACCCCTAATGATTACTTATGCTTATTTTTAGTAATAAAAAAAGAAAGCACTGCTTTTGTCCGATGTACACATAGATGTAATATTACCATGACAAATTTGTGCATTTTATATAAGGTGTTAAAAAAGAATCTACTAGAGGAAAGACCACTGAACATTTTTTTTGTCATTGTCCTTGCATTTGCACTCCTGTTTTTGTAATAAAACTAAAGGTTTTTTTAGTAAACCATTATTTATTTTCTTACAAATGGAAATGTAATATAATTGACAACCATGGTTTGCACACACTTGACTTGCAGACATCCAAAATCTTTCATAGTGAAAGTCGACATCTCTGACAGGAATCATAATTGTTCCTAGAAGAGGAGGGGTATGGCCCTGAGAAACAGTACTGGATTCTGGCCCATGGAATCCTCAATCCTAATCTATGCCAATAACTCCCTCATACACAAAGTACTGTTTCCCAGAACATGTCACAGCCTACAAAAATTGGACTACACTTCCCAATACACAAGCACCAGTTGCAGATAGCTCAGCATTATCTTGTGTTTATCTGTTTATATATATATATATATATATATATATATATATATATATATATATATATATATATATATATATATAATGATATATAATGATCAGGAGAAAGCGCTGGTGATGCAAAAAATAATAATAATAATAAAAAACAAGCTCAAGAAATTGCCCAAAAAGAGGAGACAGGCATTCTGGACAATAAACAACAACCCTTCATGATCTACTGATAAAACAGTGATCCTTTTGCAGAAGATTCATTCAGCATGGATGCGGAAAGGAATGCGTTTGTTCCAACAGTAGTCACACTGCATCACACTGAGTCAGTCTTAGTATTAGCCAATATTTTAACCTACCATCCACTATTCACAGCCATACAGACTGCTACATTTATTCCATTTATGTCTGTCTGTCTGTCCGTTTTACTGGTCCTTTTTTGCTGCTAAAACAGTCCTGACCCATCAAGCATTAACATCATTAACTTCTACAGCAATTTTGATCTACAGTATCTCATCTGTAGGATTGTGCCATATAGGCCAGCCTTCACTCCCTACGTGCATCAATAAGCCTTGGCTGCCCATGATCCTGTTACCAGTTCACCACTGTTCTTTCTTTGGACCACTTTTGATTGATACTGACCCACTGCAGACCAGAAACACCCCACAAGAGCTGCAGTTTCTGAGATGCTCTGACCCAGCGGGCTAGCCATCTCAATTTGGCCCTTGTCAAACTTGCTCATATATATATATATATATATATATATACACACAGTACAGACCAAAGGTTTGGACACACATTCTCATTCAAAGAGTTCTCTTTATTTTCATGAGTATGAAAATTGTAGAGTCACACTGAAGGCATCAAAACTATGAATTAACACATGTGGAATTATATACATAACAAAAAAGTGTGAAACAACTGAAAATATGTCATATTGTAGGTTCTTCAATGTAGCCACCTTTTGCTTAGATTACTGCTTTGCACACTCTTGGCATTCTCTTGATGGCTACTTTGAAGAACCTACAATATGACATATTTTCAGTTCACTTTGTTTTGTATATAATTCTACATGTAAATTAGTTTGATGCCTTCAGTGTGACTCTACAATTTTCATAGTCATGAAAATAAAGAACTCTTTGAATGAGAATGTGTCAAACCTGGTCTGTACTGTATATATATATATATATATATAAACTTTTGGTCTGTACGGTGTGTATATATATATATATATATATATATATATATATATATATATATATATATATATATATATATATATATAGTACAGACCAAAAGTTTGGACACACCTTCTCATTCAAAGAGTTTTCTTTATTTTCATGACTATGAAAATTGTAGATTCACACTGAAGGCATCAAAACTATGAATTAACACATGTGGAATTATATATGGAATTATATACATAACAAAAAAGTGTGAAACAACTGAAAAATGTCATATTCTAGGTTCTTCAAAGTAGCCACCTTTTGCTTGATTACTGCTTTGCACACTCTTGGCATTCTCTTGATGAGCTTCAAGAGGTAGTCACCTGAAATGGTCTTCCAACAGTCTTGAAGGAGTTCCCCGAGAGATGCTTGGCACTTGTTGGCCCTTTTGCCTTCAGTCTGCGGTCCAGCTCACCCCTAAACCATCTCGATTGGGTCCAGGTCCGGTGACTGTGGAGGCCAGGTCATCTGGCGCAGCACCCCATCACTCTCCTTCTTGGTCAAATAGCCCTTGATGCCTTCAGTGTGACTCTACAATTTTCATAGTCATGAAAATAAAGAAAACTCTTTGAATGAGAAGGTGTATATATATTATAAATATATTATATATGCTCACATCCCAAATTCAAATGAATTCAAGTTCAGCAATTAAAGGAATGGTGTTACGGGCTAGAGGACACAATATTTAATGACCACAATAATCTAGAGTACCTCAAGATAACGTAGTTGAATTTTTACCAGGACCTGAAGGCTCTGTTTTTCAATTGCATTCAGTGGCATGGCAACATTTCCAGGAGAACTGCTTTGCAAGAAAAACAAATTTAGATTTAGTTACTTAGAACAACTGGGAAGAACATTTTGGGGTGAAAAAATGGGTTGACAATGGTAATTGTGCCAAAGGTGGGAAAGGCGATTAACTTTCATAGAGAAGAAATGCTGTCTTCTGTTTAAAGTTTATACAAAAGGTTTTACCTAATTTAATGAGTTTATGTTGAAAAACAGTGCTAGCTTGTAACTTTAGAAAGTTAAAAAGTAATTAACTTTTATTAAAAATTATACAAACCCAATTCCAAAAAAGTTGGGACACTGTACAAATTGTGAATAAAAAAGGAATGCAATACTTTACAAATCTCATAAACTTATATTTTATTCACAATAGAATATCGATAACATATCAAATGTTGAAATTTAAACATTTTGAAATGTCATACCAAATATTGGCTCATTTTGGATTGCATGATAAGATAAGATAAGATATACCTTTATTCGTCCCACAGCGGGAAAATTTCTTGAGAGCTATACATTCCAAAAAAGTTGGGACAGGTAGCAATAACAGGCCAGAAAAGTTAAATGTACATATAAGGAACAGCTGGAGGACCAATTTGCAACTTATTAGGTCAATTGGCAACATGATTAGTATAAAAAGAGCCTCTCAGAGTGGCAGTGTCTCTCAGAAGTCAAGATGGGCAGAGGATCACCAATCCCCCCAATGCTGTGGCATAGTGGAGCAATATCAGAAAGGATTTTCTCAGAGAAAAATTGCAAAAAGATTGAAGTTATCATCATCTACAGTGCATAATATCATTCAAAGATTCAGAGAATCTGGAAAATTCTTGGTGCGTAAGGGTCAAGGCCGGAAAACCATACTGGATGCCCGTGATCTTCGGGCCCTTAGACGGCACTGCATCACATACAGGAATGCTACTGTAATGGAAATCACAACATGGGCTCAGGAATACTTCCAGAATACATTTACACATTTGTATAGCTTACACATCTGGAAAGGCACCATCAATGCTAAAAGGTATATCCAACTTTTAGAACAACATATGCTCCCATCCAGACGTCGTCTCTTTCAGGGAAGACCTTAATTTTCCAACATGACAATGCCAGACCACAAATTCTGCATCAATTACAACATCATGGCTGCATAGAAGAAGGATCCGGGTACTGAAATGTCCAGCCTGCAGTCCAGATCTTTCACCCATAGAAAACATTTGGCGCATCATAAAGAGGAAGATGCAACAAAGAAGACCTAAGACAGTTGAGCAACTAGAAGCCTGTATTAGACAAGAATGGGACAACATTCCTATTCCTAAACTTCAGCAACTTGTCTCCTCAGTCCCCAGACGTTTGCAGACTGTTATAAAAGAAGAGGGGATGCCACACAGTGGTAAACATGGCCTTGTCCCAACTTTTTTTAGATGTGTTGATGCCATGAAATTTAAAATCAACTTCCTTTTCCCTTAAAATGATACATTTTCTCAGTTTAAACATTTGCTATGTCATCTATGTTGTATTCTGAATAAAATATTGAAATTTGAAACTTCCACATCATTGCATTCTGTTTTTATTCACAATTTGTTCAGTGTCCCAACTTTTTTGGAATGGGGTTTGTAAATAACATTTTTAACAAAGCAAAAGATTGGATCAAAAAAAAAAAAAAAAGACTTCCACTTAGTATGGAAAGGTGCAAAAGGCTACAGTTACAGACTGATATTAGAGTAGCTGCACATATAAGGTTAAACTATTCTCTGTCTGTCCGGACAGAAGTAAGAAGAAGAAGATTTAAAATTTTTCTCTCTCACTACACTTTATACCAGCTGCCTAATGATACATTCTGTCCTGCCTTCTGAACCTGCCTGGCTCATCTTGATGCTTTACTAAATAATTTTGCTGTATGATTGCTGTGCTTCATGGAAACATAAAAATAGCTATAGGTTTCAGCTGGATGTATAAATGATTGCATTTACTAAAACTACAACCTACATTCTTTATACACAGAATAATTAAAGTAGATATTAGAATCTTTACCTTGGTGTTTGTGCTTTCAACACACTTAGCACTGCTTGAATTTATATTGTACAGTTAATATATAATTCTAATATATACTACTTTTTAAACATCTAACCTAAATATTGAAGCCACAAAACATTTTATTATAATTCAGAAGAAATTCATAAGGCAGTGCTTGTCCTTTTCATTCATTCATAAGTCATTCAGTTCAAAGATAGTTCTCTCCCTTCAGCTGCCAGGCACAATAAATAATGTTGCTGAGGCCTTTGTGTCCACACAGATTCATTCTTTTGCCCTGGGTAGGCGGAACTTGAGGCATTTGAAATGAATTCCAGTCTTGTTAGCCTCAATAAGGGACA
This sequence comes from Silurus meridionalis, assembly GCF_014805685.1. Classification (NCBI taxonomy): domain Eukaryota; kingdom Metazoa; phylum Chordata; class Actinopteri; order Siluriformes; family Siluridae; genus Silurus; species Silurus meridionalis. The sequence continues at coordinate 11,403,300 of NC_060888.1, forward strand.
CCATTGTATGTAAATGACTTATACAAGAGCATATGACTTCTATGGTGCAGGGCAGCGGCTAGTGTTGAGGAAAATATTTGCATTTCCAAATGGCATGGTGTTCTTCACGGCAACATTTTGTGTAGTGTTTCAACTATTTTCTGGACATATTTGTGTACCACTACTACTGAAGGTAAATGACTAAATATTTGTTGTAGGTGATTTTTTAGAACACAATGTTTTAGTGACTGTCATTATAAGGCAATACTATATCTATATTTCCTTTATTTCATACTGTTTTACATATTGTTTTAGACCCTATACTTCTTTAAATCTCCTTGCCCTGTTTAATCTAGTTCTTGGTATTCTATACAGTTAGTTGCATTACAGTCTAGTTAGGTGCTTTAAATACAGCTAATCTGCTTTTTATAGAGCTGGAGAGGCTGTCACATGGCCTTGCCCAAAATATTGCGATTGGCTTTTCTTTTTGCATCAGGTGACAGCATGTGGCAATAGAGCATCGCCCATGCTCTTTTATTCAACTCCAGGGCACACACAATTTGCACAAAGTGTCCAAATGCCCAAAGTGTCCAAATGTCAAGACTGCACCTGATGGTCGATATTTTTGGACCTGGCAAGGCTTATGCTGCTTACACCACGGGCTGAGCTGGTAAACTTTGAGTTTATTATTAATATAAAGGGCTTACATTATTGTCTTTTTTATACGGGTATGTCTGCCTGTTGTTTATCATGTTTTACATTTAGGTCTTATTATTAGGATATGCCAAAACTAATTCAGGAATTGTAATAGTTTTTTTTCTTTCTTTCACAGACCTGGAATCAAAAATGAATTGGGCGTCTTTTTACGCCGTTATCAGCGGTGTAAATAGGCATTCGACAGGCATTGGTCGCATCTGGCTCTCTGTCATCTTTATCTTTCGCATTATGGTTTTGGTAGTGGCTGCTGAAAGTGTTTGGGGCGATGAGAAGTCTGGCTTCACCTGCAACACCCAGCAGCCTGGTTGCAACAGTGTGTGTTATGACCAGTTCTTCCCAATTTCCCATATCCGTCTCTGGGCCCTGCAACTGATTCTTGTCTCAACGCCAGCACTGCTGGTAGCTATGCATGTTGCCCATCGTCGACACATTGACAAAAAGATCCTCAAACTATCAGGACGAGGTGCCACTAAGGAGTTTGAACAGTTAAAAAACCAGAAATTCAAGATTACTGGTGCACTTTGGTGGACGTATATGATAAGCATAATCTTCCGCATCATTTTTGAGGTGGCTTTCTTGTACATATTTTATGTAATATACCCTGATTTTAAAATGGTGCGTCTTGTAAAATGTGATTCTTATCCCTGCCCTAACACAGTGGACTGCTTTGTTTCTCGTCCAACAGAGAAGACCATCTTTACGGTTTTTATGCTGGTGGTATCTGGAGTTTGTGTTTTGCTAAACATCGCAGAGGTGCTGTATTTGGTAGGAAGAGCATGTGTCCGTTACTTTCGGAAACCAGAAGGGGATCCACAGGGACCTTGGCTCACTCAAATGCTGTCCCCGTACAAGCAAAATGAAATCAATCAGCTCATATCGGAGCATTCTTTTAAGCCAAGATTGAATTTAACTAGAAAGAGCCCTACTGACAAGGGCGAGAGATGTTCTGCTTTTTAGCTGCTACAAATTGGGAGGTTTCACTAATCAGTGGTAACTAACTCGGATCTTTAGTAATCAAGTTTCATATTTATTCATTTATTATGTTAATCTACACAAAAATGTTGGATTTATGCAATTTTAAAGAGTTTTTTTTATGATAAAAGGCAACATTTGCATATATTGTCCAAATCCTTCAACTTAGAACGTGGGGGTCCAGGCAACAGAAGAACTACTGTTGATTCAATTTATTGTCTTCCCCAGGATATTTTTAGTTGTTTGTGTGGGTGATTCTGTAAAATGTTATGTTTAATATGTAAAAGCACCCACATGCATTAAATGTTATGTTAATGCTTGAAATACAGTAAAATTAAGAAGCAATCTAGCCCAAATTAAGTTTTAAATATTATAATAGGTATATATATAAATGTAATGTAAATTTTATTATGTGAAGTAAAGTTTAATGATATTGCATAAACTGCAAGGCTATTGTATTTGTTCAGTGTTTGCATAATGTAACTTGATGTTCAGAGATTTCCTATTTTGTAGATTAATATCCTGGCACAACAGGACTATTAATAGGATTTTGCTTACTGCCTTTTTCTGCAGTCAAATAAATAAAACATAAAAACATTTTGCTTGTTAGATCATTTTCAATTTTTTTTCCACAAGGAATAGTGTTGTGCTATGGTAAGAAAGTCAAAAATGCTACATTTAGCTATGCTTTTTGGTTAGGTTATGGATGTTTCACCTGCTGGCCACCCTGTCACTTGACTAATAGTTTACATTAGAGGGTATGCAATATAGCATATTTAATCTGAGGAAAACATTGGAAATGAGCAGAAACCTTTTTGTCGTGTTTTCAGAAAGCTTGAATATGTGAAAATGTGAACAAATAATGACAAAAGGTAGATAATAGGAGATTTCTACCTAAAAAACAGTCATTTAAATATGGACAAAATTAGATTAATTTCTGCTCATTAAAACCCCACCACAGGCAGTGTGGATTTTGTTCTCAATCAAGGACCCATTTTTGGCTTTGTGTGAATAAATAACATGGATGCATACAGCCTCTCTTCTACCATTGCAGTGTATTCATTAAAAAGGTGAGTCACAACTTGTTCAGTATTATTGATCAAAAATATGCTTGAATAAGTATCCTAGTCACTCTGATATTAGGTGACAAGTGATTAGTACACATAATATATATTTCCATTTACAATTTTTAAAACCAGTCTATTGGTTAATCTGCATTATTAGTCATTAAAGCAAAATATAAATAAATTATATTTGTACTTATATCTACCCAAACTGGCCCTAAATGCCATGATTACATTATATTTAGCTGTGTTAATGTTTAGGGATTCTGCTTGAATAAATTGAATGAGATAATAGGATTATACAGTCTTCTGTAAAAAAATGTATATCATGACTGTCAAAACATAACTTTCACTAAATCATAGCAGATTATTTTCCAACATTTCATGTTATAACCAACAAAATTCAAGTAAACTATTTGTGTGCACACTGCCTAACTAATACTTTTGCTTGCAATACAGCACTCACACTTTTGAGATAAGAATCTACAACATAGCATCTTCATTTGGCAATTTTATTCTATGCTTTCTTACAATAATTCTACAGCTGTTTCAAATGGTGGTATCTCCTGTGTACAGCCATGTTCAACAGTTTTTTGATAGGATTTAAATCTGAAATCTGACCAGGCCATTGTAAAACATTGATCTTATTATGCAGCCATTACTTAAAATTCAGATACTTATTAATTATTAAAATACTTATTTACTTAAAATTGTTATTTGAATCATTATCATGGCAGAAGGTGACATTTTTCAGCCTTTAAGATTTTTATTGTTTTTACTTGACAAGATTTCCAGTGTCAGTTGAAGAGAAGCAGCTCCAGTGCATGATAGTGCCACCACGTTTCCCTGTTCTATATGCAGATGTTATTAATTAGAAAATGTGTCTTTCTAAATACATTACCACTGAACCAATACATGTTCCACACTACATTCAGCTGGCTAAATAACATCTCCAGATGAAGTTGCCATGGATTATTTATTCATACACACATTTATGGCTCCCTTGCTGTTAGTACCATCTGACCTTTCTCTACCACTTTGGGTGCTGGCTTTACTTTTGTGGGCAATAATTGTTTTGTCTTTGGATAGATTACCAGGATATGAACTGCTTAACCATTAAAATCAATACACTTGCATCTCTGTAATTTGGCTTTTAAGCCTCTGCCTATGACTAATATCTTTACTAAACTGTATTTTCACACACCCATTGGGCGACTTTGAATATTTGATCATGCGTTTAGGCCTCACTAATGCTACAACAGTGTTCCATGCCATGATCAACTACAGTATCCAGGGTTTCCCAAAAAAAATGTTTGTACTTGGATTTCACCTTGACCTTCTCTCACGCACCTGCTAAGCATGCTCTTCATGTCTATCAAAGCTTTCAGAGTTCTAGGTTTTTGTTTCCTATTTTGTTTTTCTGCTAAAGACAGTTCTCTGGTCTTCATGTAGGTGTATCTTCTGCAACAAAAAGTGCAGTGTTTTTATGGCACACTAAACCAAACAAAGACAGCTTTCGGTCATATGTCCCAATATTTTGGATCACTTGGAATGCGAAATGGTTCAGTTCAACAAACAATGTAATGTTGCATGTTGTTTAGGAAATGAAATATGAAAATAATAATTTTGCATTCATTTCAAGGTATAACAAAAACCAAAAGACTTGGTCATTTACTCATTCCCATTTTGCAAATAAATGTGATTTTTGTGATAAAAAAAATAGATTTTTTTTTTATTATTATTAAAATATACTGTATTGTCAATATTTCTACCTATCAGCTTCTTTATGCATTCTGTAAATATACTGTGCACAGCATTCACAGATTGTATAAGGATGCTGAGGAGCAGATCTAGGAGAGCCAGAGGAAGCTTGACTGGCTGAAATTGATCCTGTAGCAACTCCAGAGGTCCGAGAGCCTAAGGAAAAGTTTGGGAAAGTGGCTTCATGAAGGGTTCCTCATGAACGAATGGCATCGAACATCCCAACCCTGCTCTCAGTTCCTGAGACAGACATATTAATCAATTATTTAAAAACGTGTTTCATCTTATGCGTATTAAAACCAGGATATGCACATTTATTTATTATTTTTTAAATTAATTTACATGTATCTATATATTAATTCACAGTGTGAAGTGTGTGACTTTGTAATCTATAAAAAAAAATTCCAGTTTCTTGCATAATTCAATGAAGCACTAAAAGTGTTCATGAGAACAATGAAATTAAAAATATTTACTTTGCATTTCATTGATTCGATAAACACTGGGTTTTATTGTCTTGTTAGGCTGTATCTTGACACCGTATGTATAATAAAACAATTTAATTTTTTTTTCATTATTGCAAAATTTGTATTACAATTTAATGCCAAATTAAAACGATTCACAATAAAAATGCGATTTCTTTGATTTGAGTTAAAAGTAGTTTTCACAGATTTAATGAAACGTTACCAAACGCAGCACAACATCTTGATGTGCTCTACAGGTCCTCTGTTCACGTGTGTCTGCGCCAGAAAGCAGGCAGGTGCGCCGGGAGAGTTCAGATTAAACCTGGATTTGGTAAAAAGAAAAAAAAAAAAAAAAGACATGGTGTCTGCCGGCTAGCACTGTCCTCAAGACAAGACAACTTCACTTATTTAAAAATGGCTCCTAATTAAACCGAGCAGAAACAGGCTTAACGAAGCACTGAACCATTTCACGGAAACGGTAGGGTAAACGACTTTGTTTTTTAAACAGCTAAACTTGTTCGCGGTAGGTTTTGCTAGTTAGCATACTGCTTTCTTTTTGCTAACAGTAGTTTTGTTGCCTAGTTGCAAACTTTAGCACAGCTATTTAGCTAAACTAGCCATAAATAACCTTATTATAATAAACGTAATGATCTTTAAAGTTAACGTAGTGTTGCATAAACGAGTTTTGTAATTACGCTCATTTGACGGGGTGTGAAATCTGCCTACCAAACGAAATAAATGTTTTGGAGAATTAGATTTTCAATAGCTAGTGTTCAAGAATGTGGGAAAATCCCGTGTTATCAGGATTTTGGCTCCTGCAATAAAGTAAGCTTTGTATTCAGGATTTTGGAAGGACCTGCATTAGCAAGAATGCATGATTTGAATTTGTCATTTAAATGTAATATAATTAGACATACTATAAAATCCGATAGAGTATGTCGCTCTGAATCCCAGGAAAAAAAAGGCAAATGTGATGAGTGACATAACCGCCTGATTGTAACAAGTTTATACGAGCTACGAAATACAACTCATTTCAACCATCTACTGAATTCTAATAGTGAAATATGGAATTAAAATTATTGCTTATAAAAAATACATGCGGTTATTCTATCTAACTTTGTAATGAAAATATGACGGATTAAAATATAACACTAAATGAAGATGTCATCAGCTTAAATAGATTTTTGTTAGTGGTTTTATGAAATGATGTACAATTCTATAGAATTTAATACACTTTTCTTTACTGTTGCATAATTTGTATGAATTTATATTTGGTTTAAAATGAGCTGACTTGCAATCAACAACTGACTGCACACCAGAATGCACACAATTTTGCAATATTATGCACTATGTTCTGTAGTTTGCAAGTTTTCACTCTTACAGATTATTTTTAATTTAGACAAAAAAGTCTTCTTCATCTTCTTCTTCTTTCAGCTCCTCCAGTTAGTGATCGCCACAGTGGATCATCCGTCTCCATACCCCCCCTATCCTCTACATCTGCCTCTTTCAAACCATCTACCTGCATGTCTTCCCTCACCTGCATAAACCTCCTCCTTGGCCTTCCTCTTTTTCTCCTTCCTGGTGCCTCTCTCACTTAGTCTCCAAAACGTCCTACATGTGCTGTCCCTCTAATAAACTAATTTCTAATCCTGATCCTGTTTGTTGTCATTCCCAATGAAAACCTCAACATCTTCAGCCGCTACCTCCAGCTCCACCTCCTGTCTTTTAGTCAATGCCACTGTCTCCAAACCATACAACATCGCAGCTCTCACCACAGTTCTATAAACTTTCTCTTTCACTTTACCCTTCTATCACAAATCACTCCTGCCACTCTCCTTCACCCACTCCACCCTGCCTGCACTCTTTTCTTCACTTCTCTAACACACTCTCCATTACTTTGCACTGTTCAAGCCCAGATAGATGGGGAGGGTTGCATTAGGAAGGGCATCCAGTGTAAAAACGTGCCAAATCGAACATGCGGATCATGAATATGGATGATCCGCTGTGGCGACCCCTAATGGGAGAAGCCGAAAGAAAGTTATATACAGTGGTGTGGAAGTGTTTGCCCCTTCCTAATTTTTTATGTTTTGCATGTTTGTCACAAGCGGCCGAGAAAGCACCTGACGCCGAAGGGGGTGTGGCAGGTGGATTACTGACAGATAAACATGTACTGTATGTATTTTTATAGCATGCCTTCATCAAACAAATCGCGGCAACACTGTTGTGTAAAAAAAACCTTCAAAAACACGTGCATGCACATTCTCATTTATTAACGCACATCATGTACATAAAGAAATTTCAAGCACGTTAATATATTGCCGCCATTTTGATTTTCGTTTATCTCGATCATCGGTTATCTCGATGCTTTTTGGCGACCCCCTAGGACATCGACATAACCGGGTTCCACTGTATATACACATACATGCGTGTACAGTTTTCTTTTTCCCTATTTTTTCCTTTCCATTTCCTTACCCCTTCTATACCCATTCCCTTCCCCCCAGCTCACAACAGAATAGCTAGTCAGTAAGTTATTAAGAAATAAGAGAAATGGCTTCTGCTGTCGTGTTGAGCTCTTAAAAATGTTCCTTTCACAGCTGATGTATGAAAACTCTCAACAACAGAACACTGGGTTAGCTTCTAGCTTCTAGCTTCTAGCATGGGGTTCCTGGAGCAGTTTCAACAGATTGGAGTTGCTGTTTATCGCAGTAGATACGATCTTCGAACCAGAAAGACACAGCTTACATTTGACCTAAAAGTTTTTGTCTTTATACTCAACTAAAGTGAAATAATGAGCATATTTCAATAATGAGAAACTCGTCTTGCTCTCGCCTCGACTCGCCATTACTGCCACACAGACCTGAATAAACGGAGACACGCCCACAGCACGTCTTCTTCCTGTTTACAGAGGGTAATCCACCAATCCTACAATGCGTCTCTGCTGTAAGCAAGTTAGACTGTAGTCTACACTTCAGCCGAAATTAACAACAAAATTGGATGATATGAAATGCAGTCAAGAGGTTTTTTTTCCCTTCTTTAAGATTAAGGAGATGGCTGATTGGCACATAGTTGGAGGTAACGACCCAGAGGAAAAAGATTTTTGAAAAACTGATTTACCAGATTGCATACTTCGAATTGCTAAGGCTATTTGTGTATCAGATATAAACTCATCTAATTGTGATGCTGTATCTACACTTATTGTAGTAATACATAAATTTTGAAAAGAGGCCTCTAATGTTGAAGTGTCAGCAGAAGAAGGAGCTTTATAATTTCAGAAGAAAGAGCCATTGATTGTTAAATTATCAGTACGCTTTGTACCTTGATAATTTTTTTATTTCTGGTATAGCCGATCGTTGCCAACTGATTGGCCAAAAGTTGACCAGATTCCCCCCATGCTTATAAAATGAGAAGCTTGATTTAAAAATCAGATACTTCGCTTGTCTTGTCGAGATTAAATGATATGCTGTTTGTAATAGTAGGCATTATTTAAGTATAATTGGTGTAGGTGATACACTGCATACTGAATCCAATTCTATTATTTTATCTGCTAGTTTTGTAAGCCGTTCAGTGGTCTCTTTATTTTGTTTTGCGCAAAATGGAATAATCTGCCTTTAGATATGCCTTTAGGGATTTACAGATTGTTAAGGATTACATGCCTGGAGTTTGATTGACGTTTAAAAAAAACTCTGTTCTCATAAAACTCACAAACTTTCATCTAAAAGAAGTGAGTTAAATCTCCAAAGACGATAGTTAGATCTAGCCTCGGGAATATGGATTGACAAAGTCAGTGGAGAGTGGTCTGAATCTGTTATCAGAGCAAGAAGTCTTTTATCTAAAAGAAAATAATCTGTTTGTGAAACAGTATTATGTACTGGAGAATAAAATGAGTATTTTCTTGTACAGTGGTCCCCCGGTAATCGAACGGCTCGGATATCGAACTATGGCAAGGAAAAACTCCCTTTGATGTTATGAGGAAGAAACTTTGAGAGGAACCAGACTCAAAAGGGGAACCCATCCTCAATTAGGTGCATAAACATTGGCCAGAATAAGTGTGAGCTTGTATATTTTCCCGACTACATTTATATGACGGCCCGCAGTATCTGAGTCTACAGTTGTTGCTATAAACAGTAGATTTTTATTCATCAAAATAGCAGCCCCCCTCGCCTTTGAGCGGAAATTTGGCGGGGGGGCTGGTGACTGACTTGAGCCCTACCCCGATCACACATTATAACCAGGCAATTAACCCAACCCTCACGAACATATCCACCCATATTTTGGGTGAGCCACAGATCTATTTAACCAAAGATCAGGCTTTCACTGGCTTTCATATGAACTTGAAGTATGTAAATTACATAAACTGATCTAAACATTAACTAGTCAACATCAGCCTCAATACGGTTATAAAGCATTAATTTTACACAACATTCTACCAAAATTAAAACTCAAACTTCAACATAATTACACTAATTTTAAACTATTCCAACCAGCACTGTGATTACCGTCCAGGTGGCAACATTAAGGAGTATAAACCTCCTTCAGGAATTTTACTGAAAACAGTAAAGTTCGACAGTTGAGATCTGGCTTCTGCGGGAGTGATACTATATTTAACGTACTACATGACTTTATCCAAATCTGTGAATATCTAATCTTTGCCCTTATAGGTGATATGGAATCACGCAGGATGCAAAATCCCAGGGCATACACCGTCCCTGGTTCCTAGGAGTTTTCTGACCTCTGTAAATGCCGCCCGAGCCTTGGCCACGCAGGGAATATAGTCGGGAAATAAAGATATTTGCTCCCCTAGAAGCAAAGTGGAGCTCGAGACCAGGCATAGCACAGTACCTCGACAGTCCTGATGGTAGTGTAACTTAGCAACAATTGCAATCCCCGTTGCTTTTTAGAAGCGGGACTTATACAAGTGGTTGATAAGGAGGTACTTATCCATCTGCAGGATTTCGGTCAGTAATTTAGATACGGACACGGTGGAGCTTGACAGAATTCGAATGTTACCTCTCTGCATTTCCCCTTTAGTATCATTAACTTTGCTCTCAGCTCGGTCAGTTCTGTCTTTATTATGCAGTAAGCTGTGTTTGCACAGAGACTGAACTAGCAGCTTATAAAATATACAAATCAAGCCTGCACAAGCATTTAGAGGTTATATAATATCTGTACTGCTGCATTGGTAGTTAAAAGCATGTTTTAATATTTTAGTAAAAGCCTTTGTTTAAATTAACCAAAAATAAAATTTTTGTAACATTGCTTGTGGGGTCTAGCGCTAGTAACCTGTTGTTATCTAGTTATTAATTATGCAAGCTAGTTATTAATTATACTATGTACCTGTTTAAATGTAGATTGGTATATAACTTAGGATATTAGGATATAACCACAGTCACTTTTTTGAAGTGGGGATGTATTTCTCCCTATAGCAGGAACGCAAGTAAATTTAATTTGTTACTTTCCACCTCTGGATAATTGCATTGTTAATTCTTCGACAATATAGGCTTAATGATGTTTAATGGTTTTCAGTGGCCTTAAAGCAATTCCAAAAGCAGCTTTGGAAAATGGTGATTCCATCTATTTTCACATTTAATGATGCAACAAGACTGTATCTGATAGTTTTTTTTTTTTTTTTAAATCAAAAGCTGTATATCAACATAGCACTGGTTCTAGTCCTATTATTTAACATGCAATCTTCAGGAAATGTTTGTGTTTTATATGTAATGTGGGAAGCATGAAATAAAAAAATTGAGATTTTAGCTTGACAAAAAACTTCTTTTGTAGAAAGTGCCTTAGAAGGATTTTACCTGTTGTAATAGTGATGTTGGCTAAACTAAACAATATTCTCCTTAGCTGTAGGTTCCCAGTGGATGAACATGAATCTTGCACAAATATCCAGCCTGTCACCACAACACTTGTTCCAGTTCAGTAACTTAAGACGTCAGACTGGAGAATGTGTTCCACGTGTGTTAAAGTTTGGGTCCTCGCTACAAAATGCTGTCTTGGCAAACTCAAAAACAAAAGCAGTACTGCCCCTCCAGCAACTAGCTTTGTTACATGGTGCTGAAAAAAAGTCACCTGACAGTATTCCACCAGAACATTCTACAAAGTTGTTTTTGAAGCAGGAATCAAAAGTGTGTAAGGTGGAAAATGGCAAGTATTTAATTCCTCAGGACATAATTCCAACAGAAACTGAAAAGAAAGAAGCGGAATTCCTGAGTATTACCAACAGCATAACTGAGCAGCAGTTTGGAAATAACTTTAGAATTCAACACCAGAAACAAACTTCTTCTCAGCTCATACATTTTCTAAGAACAAACAGAAATATGAAGTGTTTCAGTTTTGCAGGCTCTGAGAAGGGGGCTTTTGAGTTAAAGCAACAATTAAAAGGCAAAACTGAAACAAATATGGATCAGGAGTTCATACAATGGCAGAAAACACACAATAAGCCGAGGAATAATTCTGCATGCATTTTCACTGTGAAAAACAGCTGTGCAGGGTCTGTCACCTACAGATGTGTGATTGCTACAAACTCTGAATTGTGGGATATTGGGGATATTTCCACAGAAGTGAAAAACCCACTTGCTTCCATAATTGAAAGTTTGACTTTTGCTGACTGCAATTACTCCTGTATCATGGATCCATTTACACAGAGCTTCTGTATTTCAAGCAATGAATCGATGGCACACCAATGTGGCATTAAAGGAGTGAGCAGTAAATCAGTGGATCGCAGCAGTAAAATAGAGGCAACAGGAAAAATACCTGAATTTCAGATTAAGAAATTTGAAGAGATTCCTATTGTTGTCACTCATGTGGTCAGCCCAAACAACTTCTACATACAGCTTAAGGATAACAGCCTACAGGAACTGTCTGAAATTATTGTGTAAGTAGTAGTGTGGGTTTTATCCTTGTTTTCCACATGCTTGCTAATATTTCCTAATGTTTTATTTGTTTTATTTAAAACAGAAAGAAAAACAGTAAGTCCTATGGTGAATTAAACTGCATCCCAGATATTGGTGCTTATGTAATGGGCTGGTACGCAGAGCAAAAGTTGTGGTGTCGTGCCCAGGTGACAAAGATATGTGGAATGAACCATGGTGAGACAACAAAACAAATAAAAATGGCTAAGAATTAATGGACCATTATATTAAATATTTTTATTTTTTATTTAGGAAGTGGTCACTTGTGCATCAACATTGAAGTGGAGATCAGAAGGATTGATTATGGAGATTTGACTTGCCTTTCACTTTGGAAAATTAAGCAGCTTTGTGGTGAAGTTGCTAAAATACCAGCTCAAGCTTTACAAGTCTCTCTGGCAGATGTAGGTATTATTATCTTATATCTTATTTCATCTGGTGACATTTCTTACAAAACAATTAATATTATATATATTTTTTTCTAGGTAAAACCAGTGAATGGAAAGAGCTGGTCCACTGAAGCTGTCAGTTGGTTTAAAGACAAAGTAAACAAGAGGACACTGTATGCTAGGCTCTATCCAGCAGAAAGCAGAGTTATTGTGGAACTCTTTTTGGAGAAAGGGAAAATTGGGGCTATGAGGTAGGTTTGATATAAATTCGATATTAGATATGTAAAGCAGTAGTAACTAATATTACAAGTTTATTTATATAGCTTTTATTGCTATATAAGAAGCCTCCGACAACAGTGGTGTTTTTTTTTTGGTTTTTTTTTGGTTTTTTTGCACAAATATGCTACATTTTAATTCTTCAACGGCGTTTGTACCATGTTAAAAAAAAATTAGATTACAAGAATAAAGTCGTGGCACTATGCGAATTAACTGGGAATTATGAGAATAAAGTTGTAGCACTACAAGAATGAAGTCATAGCAGCACCGTAGCAGCACATATTAAATATGTAAATTAGTATTTTCTGTACAGTTCAATTTGCGCATTTGCTTCTCTGCTGCATGACTACAAACTGTTCGTCAAGCGAATTCAAAGTAAATTGCACTGCGCCAGGTGCGTTCTTGCAAAAACATCTACATGAGCAGTGGCCGTTGATGTTTGAAGTTACACTTTTTGTGTAGCAAACTTTTTTCTGTGTCATCAAATATTTAAGCTCTATTTGAGCAACATAGATCACATACTGTTTGGTCATTCTAATTGAATTTTATACCAGTCAGATTTGTATTAATTTTTGTACACTCTCCATTACTTTGCACTGTTGACCCTCCGGTACCTGAACTTTTCCACCTTCCCCACCTCTTCTCCCTGCAACCGCACCACTCCACTGCCCTCCATCTAATTCACACACATGTACTTTGTCTTACTCCTGTTGACTTTCATTCCCCTTCTCTCCAGCATGTACCTCCAGCTCTGCAGGCTCTTCTCGACCTGCTCCCTACTCTCACCACAAATCACAATTTCATTCGCAAACATCATAGTCCATGGAGACTCCTGTCGTTCCTACTGCACACTTCACTGCTGTCACACTGTCCTCATACACGTCCTGCAGCACCCTCACATACTTCTCTGACACACCTGACTTCCTCATACAATACCACAACTCCTCTTTTGGCACTCTGCATACACTTTCTCTAAATCCATAAACACAATGCAACTCCTTCTGACCTTCTCTGTACTTCTCCATCAACATCCTCAAAGCAAATAAGGCATCTGTGGTGCTCTTCCTCGGCATAAAACTATACTGTTGCTCACAGATGGTCACCTCTTCTCTCAGCCTGGCTTCCACTACTCTTTCCCATAACTTCATGGTGTGACTGATCAACTTTGTTCCCCTGTAGTTACTGCAGGTCTGCACATCTCCCTTAATCTTAAAGATCGGTACCAGCACTCACCTTCTCCATTCCTCAGGCATCCTCTCCCCTTCCAGAATCCTGTTAAACAATCTGGTTAAAAACTCCACTGCTATCTCTTCTAAACATCTCCATGCTTCCATCGGTATGTCATCTGGTCCAACCGACTTTCCACTCTTCATCCTCTTAATCGCTTCTCTCACTTCCTCCTTACTAATCCTATCTACTTCCTGTTTCACCAACTCCACACCATCCAACCTTCTCTCTCTCTCGCTCGCTCTCTCTCTTATGTTCCTTGTTCATTAGCTGCTCAAAATACTCCCTCCATCTTCTCAACACACTCTCCTTACTAGTCAATACATTTCCATCTCCATCCTTTATTGCTCTAACTTGCAGCACATCCTTTACAGCTTGGTCCCTCTGCCTGGCCAATAAGTATAAATCCTTTTCTCCTTCCTTAGTGTCCAATTTCTCATACAGCTCCTCATATACCTTTTCCTTTGCTTTTGCCGCATCTCCTTGTACTGCTGCCTACTTTTCTCATGACTCTGTTGATCCCAATTCTGTTTTGCCAACCTTTCCCCTTATGCTCTCCTGCACTTCCTCATTCCACCACCACGTCTTGTTGCCTTCTTTTCTTTTCCAGATGTCACACCAAGTACTTTTCTAACTGTCTCCATGATCACTTCTGCAGTAGTTTCCCAATCATCCTGCACCTCTCCACCGAACTCCTGTCTGACCTCTTCCTTGAATTTCACACTTCAGTCTTCCTCCTTCAGTTTCCACCATCTCATTATTTCAGTTCTCACTCTCCCCCTCTTCTTTACCTCCAAAACCATACTACAGACCACCATCCGACGCTGTCTAGCTACACTGTCCCTTGCCAACACCTTACAGTCTCCAATCTTCTTCAGGTTGTATCTCCCACATAGAACATAGTCCACCTGTGTGCCCCTTTCTCCACTCTTACAGGTCACCCAATGCTCCTCCTTCTTTTTAAAATACGTATTCACTACTGCCATTTCCATCACAACATCATGCCTTTTTGATTTTATGTATCAATCAGTTCATAAAGAAGTCATCCAAAGCAGAATCTTGCTTGCTCTTTGAAAAAACTCGTACCAAACATTTCAGTACAGGGCTTTCGGTTGCAAACCTTTTCATGTGCTGAACATAGTTAAAATTCCCTCAGGAATGTATTAAGTGGTGGACTGCAAGTTTATTTATTCTCTGCCTCACATTTTGAGCGCATTTAAAAAAAAAAAAAAAAAAAGTATTATTAAAAATTCAAAAGAAACACAACAATGACCAGGGTAAAAAATTAACTAAAGTTAGTGCAGTGTCACTGTGACAATTTGTTTTGCGCAAGCTTGAAAATGATAAAGAATTTATATGGATTCGTTAGCATTTTATGTGTAGCTTCAAGAATTTATCTTAAAAGGAGAAAATAATTAGAACAGTTAAGTAGAACATATCTTTAGAAAATTAAATATAAAATGTAAATCGCACACAGACACACACACTTATGTACATATCTCTATTACTCTAACGGGGTCAAATGTAAACTAATTGATTTAATTTTATTTATTCAATTCAATTTGTTCCAATTTGATTACTCAATTTGATCAATGTAATAAGTGTATTGCATTAATTAGATATTTATAAAATATAAAATATTTTATTTAAAACTGTTTTAAAAATGTAAACTGTTCAAATGTTGATTACAGATGTTAATAATAAACTGCGTTAAGAAAAAACAAAAAGCATTTTATGTTTTGCATTTCTTCCCACAACCGTACTGAAATTGAACCGAACTGTGAGAGAGTGAAATACTTTTACAGTGCTTAGCATGCTACCTTTGATATATCCACAAAAAAACCCTGTAATGCATATAAAAATTATAATTAACATATGGAGGGTTACTTAGCTAATTTTATTTTAGTTGCCTCTTTAACCAAAATGTGTTTCTGTTAGCTGTGATGTTTTGACTTTGCCTCAGAAGTAGGGTTGAAAAATTCTGGGAAATTGCAAGACTGGATACTTTCCATGCAATTTATCAGAAAAATATGACTAACAGGAAAATATGGGAATAAACCGTGAATTAATGGCAATAAACTGGGAATTTACATAATTGCAGGTTAGCCTATAACAGTGAACTTAAAAGGAAAAAAAATCATACTAATAAAAAAATTAAAAACGACCAATCCTCACAAACAATTCCGCTTAGTCAACTGGTTCCCACCGTCTTCAGACTCTGACTACCACAGGAATATTAAAGAAACAGTTTTGCATTTGCATCTGAAGATTACCGTAATTTCCGGACTATTAAGCGCACCCATATATAAGCCGCACCCACTCCCAGTCGCTTTCATGACTTCGTTTTTTTCTGACTTGTTCGGGAATAGTGCCTTCACGAGGCCCTTAGAAATTGATCGCGTGCACCGCGTTGTTCAGAAACCACAACCAAACGCGTATCCTAGGCATATGCTTGTCCGACTCCACCATTAGCAAACTAAGGAACTTATATTGAAACGTAGTCGTGAACGGGGCTCTCTGGAATTCAACGGTGATTCGTATTTTCCCGGACATGCTGGCTGAGGTGGTGAGGCGCCGTGCTGAGTTTAAAGACGTGAAAGCTTCTCTTCGCAGCATGGGCGTCACCTATGGAATGCTGCATCCTGCTAAACTCCGTGCTGACTTTCAGGGACAGCGACATGTTTTCCACACTCCGTGGGCAGTGATGGATTTCCTCACTGTTTCCATCAAGACTACAGGGAACAAGGCCTGACGAGCAGAATTTACCCGAAGCTTATAAAGTAAAGTAAAAGTAAAAAAAAAAAAAAGGAAAAGAAAAAATAAGAAAAGTAAAATTTAGTGTTCTGTCTGTATTTGTTACATAAGGCCACGTTAATTTAGTCATATGTAACATACTGCTGATAATGACTTGTACATATCGTAATTCAGTTCACGGAGCACTGCCGAAAGGGCAGCCAATAATTGAATGAACCTGTTAGTTGTTTTCTTTTGTATCTGACTGTTTCCAGTTAGGTTTGTAGTAGCTATGGGTGTTAGACCCTATGTCCACTCTGGATGTTTGGAGGGGATAGGGCTTGTTTATGCTTTTATTTTTGTTTGTTTGTTTTGTGCACCTTCGATCATCTTGTTTTTGATTGCTCTTCTCTTTAATACTTTCTCTTTAAAACCCCCTGACCAATTTTTGACTCTATTAAACCTTTGTTGACTAAGAATGCCTAATATGCACCAAGCAACTGGGGGCAGGGTTAAAATGATTAGTTGGAATGTCAAAGGCTTAAATAATAAGGTAAAGAGTGTAAAAGTATTTTCTCAAATAAACAACCTAAAAGCCAACGTATGTTTTTTTACAGGAACTCATTTAAAGATCTCTCGCCAAAAAAGCTTGTTTAGGTCCTGGGTGGGACATGTCTTTCATTCAGGATATAATTGTAAAGCTAGAAGTACCGCTATCCCAATCAATAAGAATACCCTGTTTAGCCCCTCAAATGTTATTTCAGATCCCAATGGTAGGTATGTGATTGTCTCAGGCTCCCTTTATAATTGCCAAGTTACTTTGGTAAGCATTTATGTGCCTAACTGGGATAATCCAGACCTTTTTATTAAACTTTTCTCTAAACTTCCAGAATTAAATCTTTATCAACTGATTATGGGAGGTGACTTTAATTGTGTTTTAAACACTGTTTTAGACAGGTCATCTCCAAAATCAGCTCTCCCATCCCAATCTTCGAAAATAATTAACTCCCTCTTAGAGTTGTACGGAGTAACGGATGTGAGATGTCTTCTGAACCCCCTTTCTAGAGTCTTTTCCTTTTTCTCTCCAGCTCACCACACGTATACATGTATTGATTATTTTTTCATTGACAGTAAATTCATCCCTTCAGTAAAGTCTTCCTCTTATGAAAGTATAATTATCTCCGATCATGCTCCAGTAACTCTCGAATTGGCCCTCCCTGGCTGCTATAGGTCCTTATATGCTTGTAAAATGAATGTATTACTTTGTTCAGTTTCTCTCAGAAAAGATCTCTACATTTCTTGAAATGAATTCAACAGAGGGAATCTCTACATCTTTACTTTGGGAAACACTCAAAGCTTATTTACGTGGAGAAATTATTTCTCGCTCTACTCATATTTAGAAACTCCGTAATAAGAGGCTTCTCGAACTCTCTGAGCAAATTGGCATGTTAGATCAGGATTATGCAAGCCACCCAACTCCTTCGTTATATAAGGAAAGGGTTTAACCTTCTAAATAAATTTAACCTTCTTTCCACCGCTCAAGCACTGGCATTACAACTTAGACTTAAAACGGCAAAAAAAATTATTATCCAAACCCAAGAAGGTGGTATTTTAACAGATCCTCAAGAAATTAATAACAAATTTAAATCTTTTTATTCCTCATTATATCAGTCAGAATCTTTTAAGGATCCTAACGTTATCAATAGTTTTTTTGATAATCTTAACATCCCCCAAATTGATAGCGAATCAAAAGCCAAATTGGACGAACCTATTAGCTTAACAGAAATTATGCAATCTATATCACAAATGCAGAGTGGAAAATCTCCGGGCCTAGACGGATTCCCGACAGAATTTTTTAAAAAAGCTTTCCCCTCAGCTTTCTCCACTGCTCCTCTCGGTTCTTTGAAGAGTCTCTAAACGACGGTTACCTACCCCCCTCTTTACGTCAGGCGTCAGTTTCTCTCCCATTAAAGCCCGATAAGAATCCGTTGGAGTGTGGATCGTACCGCCCAATCTCACTCCTCAATGTAGATGTAAGAATTTTGCCAAAAGTTCTCTCTCTCAGATTAGAAACTGTTATCCAAGACATCATTCACCCAGACTAGACCGGCTTTATTAAAAATAGGCAGGTTTTTTTTTTTATATCAGACGGCTGATGAATATAATTTACACTTCATCTGACTTTTCTATGCCTGAGGCCTTAGTTTCTCTCGATGCAGAGAAAGCATTCGATCGAGTTGAGTGGGACTATTTATTTTTTTACATTAGAAAAATTTGGATTTGGTGATAGGTTTGTGTCCTGGGTAAAACTCATATTCCTCTCCCTTGTCTTCGTGAGAACGAACGGTGTTAGCTCAGGTTATTTTACTCTTTACCGTGGCACCAGACAGGGTTGCCCACTATCCCCTCTTCTGTTTGCATTAGCTATAAAACCTCTCGCGATCTCCCTTTGTAATAACCACAATATCACTGGTATTATTAGAGCAGGAAATGAACAAAAGATTTCTCTTTATGCGGATGACATAGTGGTGTATGTTTCAGATCCAGAATCGTCTCTTCCCTACGTTTTAGATATTTTGAATCAGTTTAGTGGTGTCTCTGGCTATAAATTAAACTTGCATAAGAGTGAGCTTTTTCCAATTAATTATTCTGCAAGATCTATTCCAATATCAACATTACCATTTAAATTAGCCTCGGACAACTTCAGATACTTGGGAGTAACAATAACACGGATGTATGTTGACTTATTTAAGCATAATTTTATTGCATTGTTAGAGAAAACCAAGCAAGATCTTGCCAAATGGACGACTCTTCCGCTCTCTTTGGCAGGTTGAATCAATAGTATAAAAATTAATATTCTTCCCAAATTTCTTTTCCTGTTTCAAAGTATTCCACTTTTTCTACCAAAAACATTTGTTAAGACCTTAGATCAAGCAGTATCTAATTATATTTGGAACGGAGGCCCAATAAAGATCCAAAAATCGTTTTTTCAACAGCCCAAAAAAATTGGTGGGTTTGCACTCCCTTACTTTTTAATATATTACTGGGCGGCAAATATCCATAGTATTCTCTACTGGAGCCAGTCACACTATGGCCTGTGCCAATGGGTTCCGGCATGAGTTGAGATAGAATGTAGTTCCTGTACTCGTGCCTCTGCATGCTTTATTATGCTCTTCATTAGCGTTGAAGACATCCAATTACTCATCCAATCCTTTAGTTCTACAAAGCCTTAAAAACAATTTAGAAAACATTTCGGTTTCCGGGCAGCATCAGGTCTCTCCCCTATATATAAAAACCCCTCCTTTCTACCCTCTATTTCGGACGGATCCTTTGCACTGTGGTTTAGAAGGGGCATTGTAAACATTTATGATCTTTTTCAGGAGAATAATGTGTACATACCTCGTCTATATGCGCCCGTCATTCGTTAATACAGTTTAAATTGTTTCATAGAGTGTATTGGACAAAGACCAAACTATCTAAAATTAACCCTGGTTTGGATCCAACTTGTGACCGGTGTCGGCAGGCTCCGGCTACTCTCTATCATACTTTTTGGCTTTGCCCAGCCTTGACCTCTTTCTGGACATCAATTTTTAAATAAATCTCTGAATACTTCATTTTAGATATTAAACCATGTCCCCTAATAGCATTATTTGGACTCAACCCCACAAATCCCTCCTTGTCATCCTTACAATCAAACATGCTTGCCTTTTGTTTAATAGGAGCAAAGAGACTTATATTACTGAATTGGAAGAATCCTCACCCACCCAGTTATTCTCTTTGGATACATGACTTGTTGCAATTTATTCAAACAGAAAAGATCAGATTTACATTACTTGGTATTACGGAAAAGTTTTACACCACCTGGCAACCATTCTTATCAGATTCGACGCATTACAACGGCTTGTATCTAAACAGTATCCTACCAAAAAAGTCATTGTTCACTGTCTTCCTCCTTCCTTTCACAACAATCGTCATGCGTTTAAAAATCACCACTGGTGGAAGTTTTTTCTCCCATGCCGTGCAGCTCAGAACACAGCTGAAGTGCGTTTTTTTTCGTTTCCGTTCGGAAATTTCTTGGTCTAATGTTATGTCGCTCAGTTTTTTGGCTTGAAGTTTGTGAAACCGGGAAAAACCCAGGACAAATCCATAAATTAGCCGCTTTGTTGTTTAAGCTGCGGGGTTCAAAAAGTGGGGAAAAAAGTAGCAGCTTATAGTCCAGAAAATACGGTACATCTATTCAAGTAAGTTTTGATATTACTCGGGAAATATATTTTATCTATGATATTAAAGTTTAACTAACAAATCCCAAAATGTATTTATACAGTAGCTAGCCAGCCAGTAAATCAGATATGCTAAAGGTAAGCTATTACTATTTTATTGACAATTTATGATGCTAGCTAGTTCTTTATGATGTTCTTTCTTTTACCTTTTGCTAGCCAGTTTTCTGTTATTATACAGAAGTACAGCACTGTTATTGGAAGAAGTATCTTATGCCCATCATTCAAGCCTGCATTTATTTGATAAATACAGAAGAAAACTGGCATAATGGCTGATGAGAATTCAGCTTTGCATCACAGAAATACAATATATTTAAAAGTATAACAGAAAACAATTGTAATAATATTGCACAATATAACCATTTTGTTCTGTATTTCTGATCAAATATGATCAAGTTGATCAAATGCAAGCTCAATGAGCAAAAGTGTTTTTTAAAAAACAAAAACAAAAAAATGTTTAAATTAGTGTCCAAACTTTTAACCAGTACTGTATATACTAGCTTTTAGTTTGTTTTAGCAAGCATGCTAATTAAGGAGTATTTATTCAAGTTCTACTTACAATTTCATATTTTTTTTTTATTATCTGTATGTTTGCATGCATGTCAGCTTATAACCAAACAAAATGTTGATATTTATGTTTGTATATGATACAGTTAATATACGTTTTCCTGAATTTCTAATTCATTCCCATATATTCCTAGTAAGTTTCCAACTTGGAATACTTCCATAATTTCTTCAAATACGTTCCCAGAAAGTTTTCCACCCCGTTGCAACCCTAATCACAAGTATCAAGCAATCCTGGCTAGTAGGCATACAAGATGTAATCACTTTTACATCAAAGGATACCATTGCAGTTTAACATTGTATAGTTATGTTAATGACAGTTGTATCAACAAAGTCAAAAAGTACATATTTGGTGTGTACTAATTACATAATGTGGAATGATGTATTAATTACTTAACATGGAAAAACTGTGTCTGTGTTGGGGCAAATGGAAACTGTTAAGTGAAAAATTACCCCACAAATAAAATGTACTTATAATTTTGGATACTTTTAATCTGGATTTTGTATAATGGTTCTCTGTTTGTTTAATTCTAACAGAAGAAGTTCTTGCTTGTCTTTGAGACTGACCCACAATGGTCATGCTAGGCATGAACGAATGAACAGCATGCATCTGAAAAAAAGTAAGTAGACTATAGTATTTAACACTAAACATTTGTTAATAATGGATGCATTTGATTCATTTGATAATAGGGGTTTATGATAAAACTGGGTGTATAATTATCTTTTAGGTTATGCCCACAAGCAATCAAGAAAACACTCTGCAGTTTGGGAGAAGTATATGAGATCCTGTATCAGAATGGACATTCACACATCTTAGCAATATAAGAATGACAGTGATTCCTGCTTTATGTTACTGATGAGCTTGATCTTTTTGTAAGACAGGTTGACATTTTTTAATAAGATTGTTCCTTGTCTTTTATTTAAAATTATTATATTTTACATTTTTGTCAATGACTTAATCAGTCAAGATTGTTAAACTATAATACTTTTGTGTTGGGCCCATGGTAATGCCAGGGTTAGATGACTTCCTGAAGTTGGACACTGCAAACTTACAAATTATTAATTAAGCAAAATAGACGTTTGAGGCAAATTTGCTGTATTGCTGTGTATTTGTGTTGTAGCGATTTGCAATGTTCATATGTGTTCATAATTTTCTGCAAATTGAAAAAAAAAATGCCCTTATATACAAATAAAAATGACTTTTTTCCCATGCAAATGAGATTGGTTAAAAACAATTCTTGTCAGTTTTAAAAGAACCTGTAAATGGGCAACCTAGGCATTGTGCTGGTGTTAGAATAACCTTAAAACGAAGATCAACCCAAAGTTATTCTACTTGCATATGAATCTTTACACATGTACTTTATGGAATTCAAATACTTTCCAATGTGGTATACTTGAATTATTTCAAATAATTTTATAGTTAGGGGAAATTATAATGCTGCAGCATACAAGACTTCTCCATCATGGGGAAAGCCCACATATGGGTCTGATGTATAGGTATCCACATATGTGCCTAAGAGTATACATTTCTTCAGATATCCGTCACATTCTTTTCCAGAGTCATAGTGCTCAGGTGTGTTTGGCTGTGGAATTGCTTGAACACTTGTAAAGGCAAGCCTTGAAGACTGGTCAGAGTGCCTGTGCTTACCCCTGTCCTCTGCTAAATAAGAATATATTGTGCATGTAAGCATCTTCGCTGGACCATGGAAAAATGGAAGAAGGTGGACTGGTATGATGAATCAACTTTTCTTTTACATCACATGGATGAAAGCTGGCATCAAGATTCAGAGCCTAATTCCCTGGGCATTCTCCTGGGATTTTGTGATACATGCGGGTATTACTTTGACACATACAGTATTACCATACTTTGAAATGTATTATGTAAACATTGTTGCAGACCAAATATACAGTGTTAGTGTTTTCTGTCATCAAGTCAAAGATCTCATCTGACCGACTCATGCGCTTATGGGATTGGCTTATCTGCTTATCCCTTGCTTATCTGTTTAATATTATTGGAATCAAACGTTTTGAGCGACTGGGTTGAATTGAAAAAAAATCGCCGTTAATAACTAAAGCACTTAAAAGTTAGTATTGTTTAAGCATATAATATAAGGTTAAACCCACGTGAACACGCCTAACGTCTTCAGTGGGCGGAGTTTATGGCTGACGCGTTGGAGCGACTGGATGGGGGGGGGATTGTTGGTCATGTGACAGAGGACAGGCGTAAACTGTACGAGCGGATGTGTTGCTGCAGTGAGGATATTAATACAGGTATGTATATACGCTTCAGAATAAGGCTATTGTTTATTGTTAAATCTTTATTATCTTTTGGAGTCGCGAGTATTCATTTAATCAGCAGATATAAGCAGCTACGCTGTAGTTGGCTCATGATTGCGTATTGTACCATGATAGCATAAGCTAACTAAGGTTTTGCGCTTCCTCGAAGGCCTGGTGTGTTGAGACCCAGCAACGATCGATGGTTCATGACGAGTCAACAAGTCTTATATCGCGTTTATACACTGACAGTTAAACAGCAGCTTGTTTTTTTTTCTGGCCTGATAAGTGAAAAGACTTGGATTTTCTAGTCCGTAGCAGCGGGTCTGTTTGATAGAACGACGTAAGTCATGTCGTCATTTTAGGGGTCCGCATTAAACTGGAGCCAGATACCAAAAATCGTGTGGTAGGAAAAAAATGACCGATGTTTATGCTGTAATGTATGTAATGTTTTGCTCCAAGAGGTTTTAAAATGACCAGGCCTTAAAAATAAAATAAAATTAAAGTAATCATAAATAAATCACTAGAGACTGTGACTTACTGTGCCAACAGCAAACTCTACAGACAAATGTACATTTTACTGAATTTAGCGTTGATTAAATGTATACTATAAAGTATCATTTCTAACATTTCATTTCATTACCGCTTTAAAAAGAAGGAAACGTGTAATTGAATAATTTCAGAATAAAATTCCCGTTTCATGAAGTCGGGGAAGAAAACAAATCTTATGGGACTCCCATTAAACGAAATGAACACAAGTCTTTCACACACAAATATATACACTCTACCCTTTGCTTTCTATATCTGTATATTAGAGCAGACATTCCTCAACTGTTTCGTTTATTTAGAGAAGCCTTTACCCTGAACTCTCATAACATTACAAAATGGGAAATTGTACAAATGAGAAACATTAGGCAGGTTATTTAAACAACACAGATAGCATGTAAAATATAAGGAAATTACAGGCATTAAAATGCGCAATAAATGATTAAATAAAGTAATATATTCGTTAAATATCAACTTCTTCCAGTTTTGATATCCTGAGCATGCAGTGAGCACTGATTCTGTGTGCTGGTGAGTCTGAAATGTCTACAAGCAGAACAGGAGGTAGAGTCTGCATTTGTGGAGAAACAGGGTGAATTGTGCACCACTCACGCTTAAAGCTTCTTCTTCTGTCTACCTAAAGAGAAACCTTAGTTGTGATTGGACTGAAGCTTCACCTCTGTACTTTGTAAAATAACATAATATCCAATCCGTATTCCACAAGTATTCTACATTGTATTTAGATGCTAATGATTTCAATTGCGTACTGGAATTTTATTTTATTTTTGCAGGCACAACTTATGTAACCTGCATACCTGGTGGGCAATTACTGACTACAGGAGTGTTCTCGTTCATCTCTGATACTAGTCTGATTTGTGGTGTCAGTTTAGAGCTCTCCACATTTCCCCTGTTTCTTCCTTTTATGTAGCATTCATTTCCCCTGCCTCTTTGGCATTTGCTACTACTACTCAAAAAAAAAAAAAAAGGAATATATCTTTCTATGCTTTTTTTTTTTTATGTTCTCCACAATTTAAGCAAACACATCAATCAAGAAAACAAAACAAAAAACAGTGAGAGACTTAAAATGCTATCATGTGTGGTCATGTTTATGTGGAAACATTATTTAAATAGCAATTATTGGTAAGCTTTTATTATTTTAAAACCTAGAAATTATTTATTTATTTTTGTGTGAATAGGCTTTAGTTTTGTACAATATTCTGCATGAAATATTTAGCTGTAATACAATGTTTATATATTATTTAGAAAAATCTATTTTTTAGGTTCTGTATTCAGTTCAAGGCACACACTGATATTACAAACCCCTTGCAAAGACTCCATATTATTATGTTTAAAATGTATTACTCTATGTATTTTAACTCTTGTGAAAATACATTTCTGAGTTAGCAAATAGAAATTCAAATAAATGATGTATTAAAACTTAAATT
Organism: Silurus meridionalis; assembly: GCF_014805685.1. NCBI lineage: Eukaryota > Metazoa > Chordata > Actinopteri > Siluriformes > Siluridae > Silurus > Silurus meridionalis. The sequence goes on from NC_060888.1 coordinate 11,428,893, forward strand.
GAATTCAGAAAATAATAACTACACATCTGATGGTTTGGAGTTATTAAGGGCTTGTATAATATTTGCAATGTTTATAAAGCATTGACAGAAATCACTTTAATTATTTTCCCCTACAGGTATTCAGGTTACAAATGTCTGATAGCATTCATGAGGACTTCCTTTCTCCTGAGGAGCCTTTTCCAATGCTCTTGCAGCAGGGGAACCTCAGTGAAGATGGCACAGTGGATGTTAGTGACTTTGGCTATCGACTGTCCTCTTGTCATCGGACAGACCCTCTGCACCGCTTCCACAGCAACAGGTATAACAATAATTAAATTTAAACACATTGTCTTGTTGTTTGTTGTATTTAAACAAAAGGAGCATGTATGTGTCTCAAAAATTATAAAATACTAGGTGTTTCCAAACCTCTGGCAGACAGTGTACATGGCAATTACAATCAATTGAATTCAAATCAATTCACAGTACCGGCTTTTTAATGCATGGTTAATTCAATCAAAATGAAAATGCAAATTAGGAAAACATTTTCTAAGTTCTCAATCATACCAATGTGCATTTTGTCTTTATAAAGCTAAATAAAAAACATCATATATATATATATATATATATATATATATATATAATATATATATATATATATATATATATATGTGTGTGTGTGTATATATATATATATATATAATATATATACACACAGTGAGCAAAAAAAGTATTTGAACACCCTGCTATTTTGCAAGTTCTCCCACTTAGAAATCATGGAGGGGTCTGAAATTGTCATTGTAGGTGCATGTCCACTGTGAGAGACATAATCTAAAAAAAGAAAAAATCCAGAAATCACAATGTATGATTTTTTAACTATTTATTTGTATGATACAGCTGCAAATAAGTATTTGAACACCTGAGAAAGTCAATGTTAATATTTGGTACAGTAGCCTTTGTTTGCAATTACAGAGGTCATACATTTCCTGTAGTTTTTCACCAGGTTTGCACACACTGCAGGAGGGATTTTGGCCCACTCCTCCACACAGATCTTCTCTAGATCAGTCAGGTTTCTGGCCTGTCGCTGAGAAACACGCAGTTTGAGCTCCCTCCAAAGATTCTCTATTGGGTTTAGGTTTGGAGACTGGCTAGGCCACGCCAGAACCTTGATATGCTTCTTACAGAGCCACTCCTTGGTTATCATGGCTGTGTGCTTCAGGTCATTGTCATGTTGGAAGACCCAGCCTCGACCCATCTTCAAACATCATATATATATATTATGATTTCTTGGCCATAACTTTGCCGCCGAAGATTTTCCAGAGGTTCTCTATTGGTTTGAGATATTTCAATGTTTTCAGTTTCAAGGAACTGCTTTACCTGTTTTGCTGTGTGACATGGAGCGTTGTCCTGCATGAATACTGCGGGCTGATTGGGTGATGAACGCATGGAAGGAACCATATGTTGTTGAAGAAGGTTCTGATAAACATTTGCATTCACTCTGCAATGTAGCTGTATAAGAGGCCCAACTCCTGCTGCAGAAAACATGCCCCAAACCATGACACTTCCTCCTCCACTTTCTCACTGACTTCTTTACACACTTTGGGTTCAGTCTTTCTCCAGTTTGTCGTTGAACATAATGTTTCCCATCGGACCCAAATCAATTAAACTTGCTTTCATCACTGAAGTGAACTTTGGACCAGTTCTCCTCTGTCCACACAACATGCTTCTCAGAAAAGCTTAGTCTAGCCTTTTAATTCTTTCTGCTAAAGAGAGGTTTGGTCACTGCAGAGTGGGCTTTCAGCCCAAATGCTCTTAAACGTCGACACTGTATGACGAGACAGATCCTTACCCTGTTCAGCGCTGAACTGGTGAGCAATTCCAGCTGCAGTGTGGAAACGATTGCCCATTGAGATCCTCCGCAGTATCCTGTCTTCTCTTGTATTTGTCTTCCGTGTACAACCAGCCTTCTTGGCGGACTTGAATGAGTTTGTGATGTTGTAAAGATTCAATATTCTTGAAATCACAGATTTGGAACGACCAACTTGTCTTGCTATGGCTGATAGCGTCATCCATTTGGCCTTCATCTGGACAACCTGCTGCCGGAGGCTTTCAGTCACTTTAGAACGGCCCACCATCTTGCAGAGTCAGTGAAACTGGAAGTTAGGCTGCCAGTTAAATAGGGGTTGACAGATAATCAAGGAAATTAGCACCAGGTTCCAGATTAACACCAATAACTGGGAGGTATCTGAAAGTGTTCTCTAATTTTGATCAGTGTGTTTGCTGTAAAATAAAGTTTTTCTTTTTTTAAATGCCTTAGTTAATTTGTGGAAAAGGTGTTCTGGTAGCATGGTATAGACAGGACAAAAACTCCTTCAACTGTTGAGCAGTGAAGATGACATTATTTCAGAATTGTTCAATTGTTTATAAATTGTTCTCTAATTTTGATCGCCAGTGTATATCAAATATATTTTTTTATTGTTTATAAATTGCAAAGTGAGCAAACAGAAGAAAATTGCAGAAGCATCTATTTTTTCGCCTGCATAGAATCAGGAATTTTGTAAGATCAGAGTCAGGTGTATAGGAAGCTTAAAACTGGGTGACGAACATCAATATTCTGCTACAAAGATTAGGTTGTGGAAGACAGTTTCATGTCACAGGTCATTTGCCATGGCAAAACTGAGCACAGCTGTTCAAGCTATTTTGGACATAATGCAGCAGATGACAGCGGCTTACCCTTCGACTTTGCAAGATGTCCAGCAGTGTCATCAGCAAAGAACTATCAGAAACCAGTGGGACCCAGGTAAACCCATCTACAGTTTGGAGAAGTCTGGCGAAAAGCGGTCTTTATGGAAGAATTGTGGCCAAAATTCATACCTTGAAAACAAGGTTAAACAACTCACATGTGCACAAAAACACAGGAACTGTGTGCATATAAGCTGATGCAAATATAAGCCGCTGCTCTGGTTTGATGAGTCAAAATTTGAAATATCTGTTTGTAGCAGAAGGCAGTTTGTTTGGTGAAGGGCTGGAGACCAGTGTCTGCAGTTATCAGTGAAGCATGGTGGAGGTTCCTTGAAAGTTTGGGGCTTCGTTTTTGCAAATGGAGTTAGATTTGCTCAGAATTAATGGTGTTACCAATGCTGAGAAATACAGGCAGATACTTTTCATTATGCAATACCATAAGCTTATGTCAATAAGAACTATCTTGAACTTTGAAATGAACAACAAGTCCTGGAACTGATGTTTTGGCCCCACAGAGGGCCAAAACATCATCAAGTCTATCTGAGATTACATGTAGAGACAGAAGGCCTGGTTAGTTCTTCAAGTTGTTTAGAACAACCTACATGCCAAATTCCTTCAAAAACAGTGCAAGAAGAATTGATAAAGGCTGTTTTGTTGTATCTAGTTTTATACTTAAAAGTTTCAAATTTTATGTTCCATTGAGGAAAAAATATAGGTTTATGGGATTAGCAAATCATTACATTTTTTCATTTACATTATTTTTATTTTTTATTTTTTTACAGCATTGCAGCCTTTTTGCAATAAAACATCTGTGTTATTTATAACATCTTTGACACTGTTTGGCTGACATGCTCTTATTACAAAACCCCTTCATATCTCTTAGAGGGTAAACCTGGCGCATTGCGTTTTCATTCACTGTGTTCACAATAATAAAATTTGCCATGTTTGTTAGTCAGCAAGCTAACATTTTGCTAACAGCTTTTTGTAAAAATATTAAAATTAGCTTTGTTTGATAGTAAGTGACCGAACATTACACATATCACTGCATGGAACAGTTACTTTTTATTTCTCTTTTTGTCTGCTTCTATCTATTCTAATTACTCTATATCAGTATCTATCCTTCTACAAGTAAATTCTGTCTGTCAACCTTTTCTTTCTTTCTGTCTATTAGCTTCAAATTATCAAGTTCATAAAACTATTTTAAACTCTCAACCTGACTCTCTGAAGCCAACATAAAATTTTTTCATGGCAAACCTTTTCTATCTGGTTTTAATCGCATTCCCTTTGCATTTTTGGTCCAGATGGAACCTGACCTCTTGTGGCACTAGTGTGGCAAGTTCAGAGTGCAGTGAGGAGCTCTTTTCTTCTGTGTCAGTCGGAGACCAAGATGACTGCTTCTCTCTCCTGGATGATCAGGATCTCACATCTTTTGACTTCTTCCCAGAAGGCAGCGTCTGCAGTGATGTATCATCTTCAATCAGCACATACTGGGACTGGTCTGACAGTGAGTTTGAGTGGCAGGTGAGGTTCATCAATGGCACATATCTAATAGTTGCTTAGACCCAACATTTGACTTTGAGGCTCTAAAGATACAATCTAAAAATAAGTTATTGTATTAGGGTTACAATGCATCTGAATTCACCTCAAATTGTTCATTACATTTTGTGTATGTTAATTAATTTTAGTTTAAATGTGATTCTAGTTTTGTGATATGTTAAATGTGCATTAATTTGTTGGACTACCTTTTTGGTTAATTACGCCATGCATTCACGATTTAACCTGAGATCATAACATTTTCACTACAGACTTGTATGCTAGGCACATGGCATGATTGGTGCAGTAGCTTTTTACCAAGATGCAGCCATCACTAAATCTGGACTCATCAGACCACATGCAGTATACAGTGAGGAAAATAAGTATTTGAACACCCTGCTATTTTGCAAGTTCTCCTACTTAGAAATCATGGAGGGGTCTGAAATTGTCATCGTAGGTGCATGTCGACTGTGAGAGACATAATCTAAAAAAAAAAAAAATCCAGAAATCACAATGTATGATTTTTTTTAACTATTTATGTGTATGATACAGCTGATAACAAATAAGTATTTGAACACCTGAGAAAGTCAATGTTAATATTTGGTACAGTAGCCTTTGTTTGCAATTACAGAGGTCAAACATTTCCTGTAGTTTTTCACCAGGTTTGCACACACTGCAGGAGGGATTTTGGCCCACTCCTCCACACAGATCTTCTCTAGATCAGTCAAACAGGTGCATCTAATTTAGGATAATAAATGTAGTGGAGGTGGACATTTTAAAGGCAGACTAACAGGTCTTTGAGGGTCAGAATTTAGCTGATAGACAGGTGTTCAAATACTTATTTGCAGCTGTATCATACAAATAAATAGTTTAAAAATCATACATTGTGATTTATGGATTTTTTTTTAGATTATGTCTCTCACAGTCGACATGCACCTACGATGACAATTTCAGACCCCTCCATGATTTCTAAGTAGGAGAACTTGCAAAATAGCAGGGTGTTCAAATACTTATTTTCCTCACTGTATACTGCATGTGGTCTGATGAGTCCAGATTGCAAAATAGCAGGGTGTTCAAATACTTATTTTCCTCACTGTATATGCTTTTGGCAAATTAAAGCCGTTTTCCAATTATCTTTAGCGATAAGTGAAGTTAATAAGACTATACTTCTGTGTAGTCCCAATACCATGTTCTTTTTTAATCAGGCGTGTGATTATGCTCTTACTTTCACTATTAAACATAGCTGTGAGTTCACTGTTGTTGTTTTTTTTTTTTTTTTAGATTTTACAAATTGATCTCCAATTATCTAGTCAAGATTGTGTTAAACAGTTTTAAACCTAATTTCAATACTTTTAGAAATCACCTTAGTTGCTTTCTTTGCTTGTTGCAGGCCAAACATAAACAAAGTAACATCTGTACCACAACCACATGTTACTTATTTGTTTAGTTAATTATTTTCTTTTGGCCAGGCAGTGTATTTTAAGTGTAGATGTGAAACCATTTGTTTGGGCCTCTGCAAGTCATATCACACGCACAAAAATGTGTAAAGGGCTTTCATCTTGATGTTTGCATATTTAAGCTGCTTAAACTTGCATTTTCTTTTTTTTTTTTTTTTTTTTTAGTTACCAGGAAGTGATATTGCCAGCAGTAGTGATGTCCTCTCTGACATCATACCCAGTATACCAAGCTCACCTTGCCTTGTTTCAAAACGAAAGACCAAACCTAATAGGAACTTAGATGAACTTCCCTGGAGTGCCATGACTAATGATGAACAGGTATGTCTGACATCAAAATTGGCTTAAATGATCCTTCAAGTCTCATAAGCAAAGTGTACTATAAGTCTCAGTATACTACTAACTTAAACAAATGTTTTTATAAATGATATGTGTCTTCCAAGAGAGCCAACAGAAAAGTGTTTGTTCAATCCTCAGATGATTGTGTGAGTTCTGACACAGTCACAATTCAGACAGTGCCATAGAAATCAATGACTGCGAGTCCAGAAAGACAAAAAAAAACCCTAAATTGGTTATGCTGTCTGGTGTTACTCTACAGTTTTATCAAACTGTAAAAAAAAAATATATATATATATATATATATATATATATATATATATATATATATATATATATATATATATATATATATATATATATATATATATATATATATATATATATATATATATATATATATAATGTGTGATATTTACTACATGGCATTATTCTATAAATGTCTGTAGACAGTCCTTAGCTAACAGTCAAAAGACTAAAGAAAAAGAGTTTACATAATACATATTGATTATTGATCTGTTTTAAATGGAATGATGATTTCAAGATGGATACAAAAGGAATAAAATTGGTTTGGCACACAGTTTGCAGGCTTCTAAAAACATTGCCTGTTTTTCTTTTAGGTGGAGTATATTGAGTATTTGAGCCGGAAAGTGAGTACAGAAATGGGACTGAGGGAGCAACTTGACATAATCAAAATAATCGACCCGAGTGCTCAGATATCTCCAACAGACAGCGAATTCATCATTGAGCTGAACTGCCTCACGGATGATAAACTAAAACAGGTTGGTAAAAAAAAAAAAAAAAAAGAGAGAGAGAGAGAAATTAAAAATGTATATCTAAGCATTTAGTATTGTATGTTGTGCTTTCTATGTTATGGAATGACACACTAATTAAAACCCACAATGAATTGGGCTGAAAGGGTGCAGTAAAAAGTTATACTGCTGTTTATAAGGTAGAATTCTAGAAACATTTATCATAATTTTATTCCTTTGGGTTGTAATTAAAATAAATACTGTTAATATCACTGCACCACAGTAGGATGCACATTAAGTTAGCCAAAAGTGAACACATTTTACACATGCTTATGAAGCCATTGGTTATTTTTGCACATGTAAAGTGAAGAATATAGCACAATATATATATATATATATATATATATATATATATATATATATATATATATATATATAGCCATGAACAATAGATTAATATAGGAGATTTTTATTACCAACACAAGAACACATTAGGACCTTGGCTTGTTTTAGGACTTATATTAGTCAAATGCACTGTTCCTCATTCTCTTTCATCTTGTTAAAAAGGGTGGCGAACTGAAAGAACCACATGCAAATATAACCTGAGCAGTTAGTTTGATCATAAAGTGATCTTTTACAAATAAACAGAGACTTGACCTTTTCACCTAAAAAGACAACAGCTATTATATTTTCCTATATTTTCTCAACTTGGGAAAAAAAGCAGGACAACCCAAAATATTAATATAAAAATACAACCAATATGCACTATTATTATTTAGTATTTAGCATTTAAAAATAGTGCCTAAACATCTAAAAGAGTTAACCATTATCTTTACTGGGTACTTTACCTTTGAGAAGAGTGAATGCTGGCATGATGGAGATGACATTCGGAGGAGAAGGAGGGAGAATTATTGCTTGAAAGGAGACGTATTCAGGGGCATTCGTATTCAGAGGTACCACTGTAGTCAATGTGCAGCTGTGACCATGTAAAAACTGTCAATGTGCAGGTGGTGTAGCAGTACATATTTACTGTCCTCTCAAAATAACTCAATATACAGCCATTAATGTCAAAATAAGTGGCAACAAAAGTGAGTACACACTAAGTGATAACAGCTGTACGTAATTTGACCATACAAAGCCACATGTCCTATTAATCTGCCACATATTCTGTAGACAACCTGTCCAAGAGCGTGCATTACTGGAACCAGTGTTGGGCAGTAACGCGTTACTAGTAGTAACGTTACTAGTAACGCGTTACCGGTAACGCGTTACTTTTGACAGTAACTAATACTGTAACGCGTTACTTTAAAAAATAAAGTAACTTCGTTACTGTTACCGTATGGTGCGTTACCCGTTACTTTTTTAAATGAATTAATTTCGGCTGAAGTGTAGCCTACAGCCTAACCTGTTTACAGTAGAGAAGCATTGTAGGATTTGTGGATGAACCACTGTAAACAGGAAGAAGACGCATTGTAGGATTGGTGGATAAACCTCTGTATACACGAAGAAGATGCACTGTGGGCGTGTCTCCGTTTATTCAGGTCTGTGCGGTAGTAATGTCGAGGTGAGAGCAAGACGAGTTTCTCAAAGTGGAAATATGCTCATTATTTCACTTTAGCTGAGTATAAAGGAAAAAACCTTTAAGTCAAATGTAAGTTGTGTCTTTCTGGTTCGAAGCTCGTATCTACTGCGATAAACAGCAACTCCAATCTGTCGAAGCTTCTCCAGGACCTCCATGCCTGAGGAGCTAGAAGCTAGAAGCTAACCCGGTGTTCTGTTCTACATTGTTGATAGTTTTCATACTTCAGCTGTGAAAGGAACATTTTTAAGAGCTCAACACAACAGCAGAAGCCACTTTAGTTTTTGATTGTGAATATATTATTCAGCTTGTTTTGTTATTTATTTCAGAAATCCTTGTGATATATTCAGTTTGTGCTGGTCTGACTTTAATAAAACAGTGTTTAAAAATTACTTTGTGTTTAAGTCAGTTTTGTGTTTGTAGACCATAACGCATATAAGGGCATTAATGGGAACATTAAAGAAGGTTCTTTAAAAAAGTAACAAAAAAGTTACTTTTAACAGTAACGCGTTACTTTTTGGTGTAAGTAATCAACAAAGTAACAGAGTTACTTTTTGAATGAAGTAACGAGTAACTGTAACTAGTTACTATTTTTTAGTAACGAGCACAACACTGACTGGAACCATGTCCTGTAGTCTGATGACACCAAGATAAACTTGTTTGGCTCAGATGGTGTCCAGCATGGGTGGCCATGCCCTGGTGAGGAGTACCAAGAGAATTGTGCCTTGCCTACAGTCAAGCACGGTGGTACTGCTATACAAGCTGCACATTTGACTACTCTAAAAAAATATCGAAGATTAATTCCTATTGTATTGTCCCTTGAGAAGATATACTAAAATGGTTGCTGAAATGTGAGGGGTTTTCACTTTTGTGAGATTCTGTATGTGGTCAGCAGTGTTCTTTTGTTGGTAGAGTGTAAATGGAAGTAAGCCAAATCTAATAAAGTGTCTAATAATTTTGTGATTATCTAGGTAAGGAATTACATCAGAGAACACAATCCACGCCAGAGACCCACAGGCATGCGAGACAACTGGAAAAGGAGTGTCCCCAGCAGTGGCAGTGCTGTAAGTGTGCAAAGCAGCAGCAATGTCAGCATGGTTAGCAGCACCAGCAGCAGTGCAGGATCAGTAAGCTCCAATTCGTCCACAAGCATTAGTTGTGCTCACAGCGATGGCAACCTGGCCACTGTGGCTGAGCGCATCCGAGATTCCAAGGTAAACATAAGATGATGTCTTTTTTTTTCTATTGTAAAACATTTAAACAGAGAAGCACCTTAAATATTTTTGAATATTTCAGCTTGAATAGAACCGTATTCAAGGATTTAAGGATTTAGTATTATAGGGTACAAACTACTACCGTTTTTTTTTTCAGACTATAAGCCGCTACTTTTTTCCTACGCTTTGAACCCCTCGGCTTAAACAACGAAGCGGCTTATTTATGAATTTTTCCTGGGTTTTTCCCGGTTTCACAAACTTCAAGCCAAAAAACTGAGCAACATAACATTAGACTAATGAAATTTCCGAACGGAAACGAAAAACGGACCTCACCTGTGTTCTGAGCTGCACGGCATCGGGAGAAAAAAAAAAGTTATTTTTTAAACGCACGACGATGCCAAAAGATAAACTCCCGAGAGAAATAGTTGTGAAAGGAAGAAGGAAGACAGTGAACAATGACTTACTTGGTAGGCTACTGTTTACGATACAAGACGTTGTAACGTGTTGAGTCTGGGTGAAGGGAGAGCTCACTAACTCCAGTTGCAACAGAAATCATATAAGCACAGACAGGTTTCCAAAACTCATGCTTTTTTTTATTTTTCTTGGCAACAGCGTTATGGGTTAATCAAAGAAACTTAGAAATCAGCATCAGAAAATAATAAGGACATAATCCTCCTCTTGCACACATGCAGTAATAGCGGAAAAATGCAGTGGCAGGCTATTCCCAAAATACCGCTATGCTCCTAAAGGAAGCGCAACATATTTCACTCGTTACACCGTGTGTAACAGACACTGTCTTTCTGTAAAGCCTGTGTAAAGTTCATTAGTGTAGACAGGTGCGGCTTATTTATGTTTAAAATTATTTATGTTAAAAATAAAAATATTTGTAAAATTCAGTGGGTGCGGCTTATATATGGGTGCGCTTTATAGTCCGGAAATTACGGTATTTTAATAGAAATTAAATCCTGAGGACCAAAATAAAAAACCTAGGTCATTTACGAAAAATAAAAATAATTATCTATTAGAAATACACTAGTCTATTAGCCTAATAAAAAGCTCAATTGTTTTGAAAAGCGTGTCAGTTATTACATTTGTCACCTTGTTGCTAAACCTGTATCCTTTTTCTCGCTAAACTTTTCACAGCTCTTTTTATTTTACCATTTCACAGCAAAACAAAGTACAATTTAATAAGTGTGTATTGCACAATTTTGAGTTTAGTTGAATGACATGCATAATTGTTTAAGGTTTTTATATGGTTTGCCATCCTTTTTATAGAAACGCTCTAAGCAGAGAAAACTGCAGCAGAAGGCTCTGCGTAAAAGACATCTGAAAGAACAGAGACAGGCTCGCAAGGAAAGACTGAGTGGTCTGTTTCTGAATGAAGAGGTCCTGTCGCTTAAAGTCACTGAAGAGGATGACCATGGTGATGACATAGACATCTTAATGTGATGAAAGCATATTATTCAGTGCTCCCTCTAATTCTTGTCATTTATTCCACCTCTGTCATTATTCTCTCACTTTTAAGTACATTAACTACAAGTCAAGCAGATAACAAACAAAACCTGATAAATAAATATTACTTGTAAGTAATAAAATGAAATTGTCAAAAATTCAAGTAGCACGCAGTTACTTGTTTAACTAGACCAAAAATGTGTCTATTAATTTGTATTACCCCATGTCCAAAAAATTACACTGTAAAATGTAAATAGAAACAGAGTGCAATGATTTGCAGATCTCATAAACCCATATTTAAATCACAATAGCACAAAGAAAAAATGTGAAATGTTTAAACTGAGGAAATGTACCATTTTACTGAAAAATTAAAAGTCAATCTGAATTTGATGGCTGCAACATGTCTCAAAGAAGTTGGGGCAGGGGTAAGTTTACCACTGTTCAGCAAACCCTTTTCTTTTAACAATGACCTGTATACATCTGGGGCTGAGGAGACCAGTTGCTGGAGTTTTGGGAGAGGATGTTGTCCCATTTATCACTGATACAGGATTTTAGCTGCTCAATAGTCCCGGGACTTTTTTGTTTGTTTGTTTAAAATTTTTTTCAATTGGCGAAATGACCCACTGACTGTAGGCTGGTCAGTCCAACACTCTGACTCTTCTGCTATGAAGCCATGCTGTTGTAATAGATGCTAAATGCGGTTTAGCATTGTCTTACTTTTATAATTGCATTTTACACAACTTTTTGGAATTTGGTTTGTGCTACATTCTAGAAGCATCTATGTCTGAGGTCTTTCATTTATACTTCAAGTGTTGGGCATGTTTAGAGAAACGAACATAAGAATTACTGAACATGAAGCTAAATATACATCAGTCCTTGTGAATCAATAATTTTGTGACTTTTTTTCTTTGTAAATATTATAATCTTTATAGTATGCACTTATCATTGGAGAATTTAGTTCAACCTTTTGGTTATCGGATGTTTGTGTCTTAAGGTTTAAACTCACTAAGAAATTAAGTAGTGTGACTTGCATAAACCAGATTTGTTTTAATAAGGAGCTATTAAAGGGGGGGATTTCTATGTTTATTTAATTGAAATCTTGTCATAAGTTTCACATTTATTTGATAAAGATTGAGTGCGTAAAAGTTCCTATGATCGGTTTCATGAATAATTTTGTTCAGTAAAGTACATGTCATTTTGTATGTTGTTCTATTATACCCCTCTTCACCAACAGGAACAGTGCTTAAACACCTGCATGGCGATACCCAATTTGGTTGTTACACACACTGCATATGATGAGGAGGCACTACTCATAGTGGTATGCTGGGCATTTGCCCTGGTGTTAGCATATACCACCCAGTGGGTCAGTCTTTGCTTATACTGGGGAGCTTCACAAGTCTTTCCACAAATAAAAGAGATGATCAACTGATCTAATGACCACATTGAACCATGAAGCATACACTGGTCATAACAAGGACTGCATAGTCTGTTTCCTTTTAAAAGTGAGTGATATGACCATTAGCAGGAACTCTGCATTTGTCCACAAGTAGAAAATCTAATCGCCAGTATATGCATGGCAGGCTTAGCAATAAAGCATGCAGCCTTCCATCTTCTGGCCAAAGTGATCACCTGGAAGAAGGTGTTGACCAGAAAATAATAGATTTGAGATAAAATCAAACAATGAACAGAAGGAACTGACAAGATTATGTGGACAAGGAGCCCCTGTGGTTTTTATTTTTATATTAAAAAGTTAGGTGACACCTTGTGACACTCTGACACTAATGCTGTGGGCATGTGTGCACACATCCACAAGAAGGTATCTGGGTGTTTAAACACTGCCTGCAGCACTTATTCTGTGTTCACAGGACAAGAACACTGTGTTTAAAAAGCAGAGGCTCTACTGTATTTGTGTTTGTTTTTCTCAACTTGCCCCTTAGAAGTTGTACATTGAAAATATACTTGTTTTCCTGACATTACATTTCAGGACTATTGCACTTAATTGCAAATGGTTTGCTCTAAAGGCAGTATATCAGTAAAAATGGAAACATTAAATCTTTTTGGATCAAAACATTGTGAACTTTTGCCAACAATACATACACAGCAGGGAAATAGATATTTAATCTCCTGCTGATTTTGTAAATTTACCCCGTTACAAAAAAAAGAACAGAAATTTTATAGTAGGTTTATTCTAAGACACAGAAAGAGACAGGGAAAAAAAATGTATATCTATATACATATATCTATATATCTACAGCCTACAAATATCCCAGTTCATCAAACACTCAATATCCATGCTCACTCCAGATCTGAGCCTTTACCTAAGAAAATGTTTTTTTTTCCTGTCTCTCTTTCTTTGTGTTAAATAATAAACCTACCATTGGTAAAGAATAAACCTACCATAAAAATTCTAGACTTTATATATATATATATATAATATAAAATCCATTAAAAAAAAAAACCATTAAAGGAAATTTATACATTTTGTATTTGTTCAATGAAATAGGTATTTGATCTCCTACCAACCATTCAATTCATTTTTATTTGTATAGCACTTTTAACTGTTTTAATTTACTGTATGTTCTTTATAAGTAAGTTTGTCCCTGATGAGCAAGCTGGTGGCGACTGTGGCAAGGAAAAACTCCTCGAGATGGCATAAGGAAGAAACCTTGAGAGGAACCATGTTCATCTGGGTTGCACCGAATGTCCATTTATAGCAGATATACGATGTTGCGGGGTACAGTGATGATGATGGTAGTCCTGAGTCAATGTAGCAGTCTGTTGACATTGACCACAGTCAATCCATCCTCAAAGCGACCGTTCTTACTCCGGAATTTCATGAAACCACCCAAGGTGTTGATGAGAAACTGTCCCAAGCTGGCCTCCAGTCGAAGAGAACACTATCCAGAGGCAGGCCTGGAAGAAGTGGGAAGATCCACGGAGGGGAGAGGGGCAGGAACAGTGGTCACTGGAGCCTCAGGAGCATGTTTAACTCGACCGAGAGAGAGAGAAGGATATGGATTATTATGTATCTTTATTGTTGTATGGTAGTTAATGTCACTGTGCAGTTTGGACTCCGGCATAGCTAAAAGGGAGAACCAGAAGGTAACCCCTACATGAGGGATCTCTGGGATAAGAGACGACCCACCACACCACCGTCAACAAACCTGAGTAAATGTGTGAAAGTGAGGGGACGACAGCCTACAAATATCCCAGTTCACCAAACACTCTATATCCATGCTCCCTCCAGATCTGCGCCTTTACCTAAGAAAAATTTACTGATAAAAGGCTTGACTAAATAAATACGTTTTTAACCTCTACTTGTACACTGAGACTGTGTCTGCGTCCCGAACACTGGTTGGAAGGCTGTTCCATAACTGTGGGGCTTTATAAGAGAAAGATCTGCCCCCTGCTGTAGTCTTCATTATTTGAGGTACCAACAAATAACCTGCACCTTTTGATCGAAGTAGGCGTGGAGGATCATACTGGTACAGAAGTTCACTCAGATACTGCGGTGCGAGACCGTTAAGTGCTTTATACGTCAGTAGTAGCATTTTATAATCAATGCGAAATTTTTATTGGGAGCCAGTGTAGACTGAATAAAACAGGGGTGATGTGGTCATATTTTTTAGTTCTAGTGAGGACCCTTGCTGCTGCATCCTGAACTAAGTGAAGCTTATTCATGCACTTACTCGCACACCCAGACAATAACGCATTACAGTAGTCTAATCTAGATGTAACAAAAGCATGAACTAGTTTTTCTGCATCCTGTAACAACATATTTCTAATTTTAGCAACGTTTCTAAGGTATAAGAAGGCGATCCTGGTAATATTATTCACGTGAGCCTCAAAGAAAAGACGAGTCAATAATCACACCAAGGTTTTTGAAGGTTTTTGACATTTTGGAATTATCACACCAACAATGGTCTCTTTCTCACCAAGCTTCATGCTGATGGCCTTGTGCAGGTCTACAATCTTGTCCCTGATGTCCTTTGACAGCTCTTTGGTCTTGCCAATAGTGGTGGAGAGGTTTAAATGGAAGATGTTGATTTTGTGACTGGTGTCTTTTATACACGAGTTGATATTAGGTTTAGGTTCTTAAAGGGACAGAACTAAATTTGGGTCAGAATTTTTGCTGGTTGGTAGGTATTGAATACTTATTCTCTCTTGATCAAATACAACATTTTTGCATAATAATTTTTTTCTGTTTTATTTATATTCTTTCTCTTTCTGTTAAAATTTTTAATAATAAAAGAAGATTATTATTATATAAGGAGGTAAATTTACAAAATCAGCAGGGGCTCAAATACTTATTTCCCCCACTGTGTAAGTGTTTGCTGAACATCATCTTCCAAATTGGTATAAACATGGGGTTGGACTTCCTTAGCAGCTGGATCAGCCATATTTCTTTTGGCCTTTTAAAAATTTACATTTAGAATAAGGCTATCGGGATTTGTGCTCATTTAACCACAATTAACATTAGTTGTGCGATAGGTGCGATTGCCAAATAGCCATGTATTATTGTAATTATAGTCTACACAAATGCAGTTTCGAATGAATCACATTTAACTGTTGGCATACTGCCTAATACAGTTTTGTGTGATAAGTATTGAAGTGCAACGGTTAACTGCCTGGTGTGGAGCAAACAACCTGTCTCTGAACGTTGAAAAAAACAAAGAGATGGAGCAAAAAGAGAGCACAGAGCGACCAATCTCCACTGATTATTGATGGATCCTCAGTGGAGATCGTCAAGAGCACCAAATTCCTTGGTGTTCATCTAACGAACAACCTCAACTGGTCACTCAACATCAGCTCCATCACCAAGAAAACCCAGCAGCGTCTCTACTTCCTGAGAAGGCTGAGGAAAGCCCATCTCCCTCCCCGCATCCTGACCATGTTCTACAGAGGGACCATTGAGAGCATCCTGAGCAGCTGCATCACTGCCTGGTTTGGAAACTGCACGTCTCGGATCGCAAGATCCTACAGAGGATAGTGAGGACACGCTGCATCCGCAAAGCAAACAGCATTGTGGACGACCACACACACCAGTCACACACACTTTTCACTCTCCTGCCATAAGGAAAACGGTTCCAAAGCATTCGGGCCGCCACATCAAGACTGTGCAACAGTTTTTTCCCGCAAGCCATCAGGCACCTCAATACACAGAACTGAAAGGGAACTCACACACACACACACTCAAATGTGTGTTACCAACCTGAACAGAACACTTAACACACACTCATTACTCATCTCAATCCATTCCACCATCATTTATTTATTATTATTTATACTTGACCGTACTACACTGTTTACCTGTTGTTTTTTATGCACCTTTCACCTGTAACCACACCACTCCACTGCCCTCCCTCTCATTCACACACATGTACTCTGTCTTACTGCTACTGACTTTCATTCCCCTTCTCTCCAGCATGTACCCCCAGCTCTCCAGACTCTTCTCAACCTGCTCCCTACTCTCACCACAAATCACAATATCATCCACAAAAATCAGTCTATGGAGACTCCTGTCTGACCTAGTCCGTCAACCTGTCCATCACCACTGCAAACATGAAAGGACTCCGAGCCAATCCTTGATGCAGTCCAACCTCCACCTTGAACCAGTCTTTCATTCCCACCACACATTTCACTACACTTGTCCTCATACATGTCCTGCACCACCCTCACATACTTCTGACACACCTGACTTCCTCATACAATACCACAACTACTTTCTTGGCACTCTGTCGGACGCTTTCTCTAAATCCACAAACACACAACTCCTTCTGACCTACTCTATACTTCTCCATAAACATTCTCAAAGCAAATAATGCGTCATTCCCCTGTAGTTACTGCAGGTCTGCACATCTCTCTTATTCTTAAAAACCGGTACCAGCACACTCCTTCTCCATTCCTCAGGCATCCTCTCACCTTCCAGAATTTTGTTGAACAATCTGGTTAAAAACTCCACTGCCATCTCTCTTAAACATCTCCATGCTTCTGTTCTGTCTGTATGTCATCTGGTCCAACTGACTTTCCACTCTTTATCCTCTTAATGGCTGCTCTCACTTCCTACTTACTAATCCTATCCACTTCCAGGTTGCATCTCCTGCATAGAAGATAATCCACCTGTGTGCACCTTCCTCCACTCTTATGTCACCCTAAGATCCTCCTCCTTCTTAAAATATGTATTCACCACTGCCAATTCCATCCTTTTAGCAAAATCTACCACCAACTGCCCTTCCACATTCCTCTCCTTAAGACCATACCTACCCATCACCTCCTCATCACCTCTGTTCCCTTCATTCGTGAGCCGCATATTTGATTTTTGCACCTATTTTACGCTGGATGCCCTTCCTAACGCAGCCCTCCCCATTTATCCGGGCTTGGGACCGGCACTAAGAGTGCACTGGCTTGTGCAACCCTAATGGCTGGGTTAAGTAGAAAGTACAGATATTTGTGTAAAAAGTTTAATGAGTAAAAGTGAAATGTTTGAAAAATAAACACTGAAGTAAAGTACTGATACCAGAAAAATCTACTTAAATACAGTAATGAAGTATTTGCACTTCTTTACTTCCCAAATCTAATTTAACTTATGATGATACAAATCAAAGAAAATGCAGTACAAGCACACTTAATATTCTGCTCTTCTTCCAAGTCTTCCTCCACACCCACACATGCCAGGATTCTGCATTGTTCAAACAAAAATGTTTGGGAAACAAAGAAGCAGAGGTTAAGCAACATAAGCAAGGACGCACTATCACTGTGTTATGATGAGGTCTAAATCTTTATTCTCCACGTCCTCGGCTCTGGTGTCTGGGGGTGGTGGTGCTCCGCATCTGCCCTCCCCAGTTGCGCTCGGGGCTATAAGCAGTGAAGGGAGGGGTGGGGCGGATCTCCAAAAATATGGTTGGACCCGTCTTTTCCTTTCCTTAATAATCATTCAACAACATACATCGCTAAAGGAAACGACAACTAAAACTATAGCAGATAGTGGTTCTTGAGTGGTTCCAATCAATTAAATTGATTGGACATGATTTAAAAAGACACAAACCTCTCTATAGAAAGCCTCACAGCTGACAATGCAACTGCAATGAATCGACATTTGGTGCCACCCAGATGAGGATGGGTTCCCTTTTGAGTCTGATTCCTATCAAGGATTCGTCCTCATACCATCTCGGGGAGTTTTTCTTTGCCACTTTCACCACCGGTTTGCTCATCAGGTATCAACAATTATAAGGAACAAACTTATAGACAATAAACTTACACATTATTTTATACAACCTTATAACCGCTTTATCTGTGTAAAGCTGCTTTGAGACAATGTCCATTGTAAAAAAGCACTATACAAAAAAAATTTATTGAACTGTATTGGATTTTTGCTAAGCACAATTTTAAGGAAGGCCACAAAATCATTTCTGCTGCACTGAAGATTCCCAAGAGTGCAGTGGCCTTCATCATTCTCGAATGGAATAAAAGTGTGACACAACCAGATCTCTTCTAAGAGCTGGTCTCCTGTCGAAACTAAGCAATTGTGGGAGAAGGGCCATAGTAAGGTAGGTGACCAAGAACCAGAAGGACAACCATTGCTGTCCTCCACTGATCTGCACTATGGCAGGAGTGGCTGGACAAAAGCCTATTTCCAATGCAAAACATATGAAAGCCCACAAAAAAGCACCTGTAGGACTCTCAGACAGTGAGGAACAAGAATCTCTGGTCTGATGAAACCAAGATTGAATTGTTTGGTTTTGATTCTACGTTATGTCTGGAGAAACCCAGATACCACTTATCACCTGCCCAATACCATGCCAACAGTGAAACATCATGGTGCACCTCTCACCAGCATCATGCTGTAAGCAGCAGGGACTGGGAGAATATTCAGGTTAATGGGAAAGCTGAATGAAGCAAAGTACAGAGATATACTCAATGAAAAAACTGTACCAGAGCCCTTAGGACCTCAGATTAGGCAGAAGGTTCCAAGGAAACAATGACCCTATGCATGCAGCCAAGACAACACAAGAGTGACAACTCTGTGATTGTCCTAGAGTGGCTGACTTGAACCCTATTGAACATCTCTGGAGAGACTTTGAAATAGTTGTCCACCAATGGTCCCTGTCCAACCTGATCTAGCTTGAGAGGATTTGCGAAGAATGGCTAAAAATTCCCCCAAGCCAGGCGTGCAAAGCTTGTTGCTTTACACCCAAAAAGACTTGTAGATGTAGTTGCTGTTAAAGATGCTTCAACTAAGAAATTAAGGGTCTGAATACTTATGTACATTTAATATGGTTTTCCTTTTTTTTTCCCCCCATTTACAGACATTTCTAGAATTCTGTTTTCACCTTGTCATTTTGAGCCACTAAGTGTAGCTGAATGAGAAAAAAATATATTTGAAGGATTGTGGCATCAGGCTAAAACATTAAATTGAAAAGAGTTAAGGGGTCTGAATACTGTCCGAATGCACTGGATAAAGACAGGATTAAAAAATTAAAAAATAAAAAGGTTTTGCATATAATGTCACAAATTGTTTCAAAAACTTTGTTTCAGACATCCCAAGGTACCAACAAAAATGGCAAAACAAATTTGTATTTTCAAAAAAAAAAAAAAAAGCTAAAGCTTCAACACCTCCCCAGTAATACAAATACAGCAAATACATGTATAGCAACAATATAGTTTACTAAGTTTTAGCATGTTTATTAAACAAACATCAGTACATTTGTGTAAATACAATAAACACAAAAAAGTATATCCTGTTGCAAATAATTCGTAAAAGATGTCGTAAGAGATGGTGTGGTATTTACACAGAAATTCCTTAGAACTGGTTCATGAACAGTAATAAAAGCCCAATTACAAAAAAGTTTAAATTTAAAAACAAAATGCAATGATTTTGAAATCTGATAAACCCATTTTATTCTCAGTAAAACTAAGAAAATATTAAATGTTTAAACTGAGGAAATGTAACAATTTACATAAAGAAAAAAAAGATTTTTGAATTTGATGGTCTTAACACATCTCAAAAAATGCTAGATTTACCACTGTGTAGCAGCCCCTCTTCTAATAGCCTGTATACATCTACAAACCAGTTGCTATAGTTTTGGGAGGGGAATAGTGTCCCTTTCATATCTGATACAGGATTCTAGATGCTTAACAGTCCTGAGCCTTCGTTTTTGTATTTTCTTTGGTTTTTTGATGCCTGAAATGTCATGATGCCAGTTTAGCATGCAGACACTTCTGCTATGAAGCCATGCATGTTGTAATAAATGCAGTATGCAGTTTAGCATTGTCTTGCTGTAATATACAAGGCCTTCCCTTGAAAAAGATATCATCTAGATGGAAGCATATGTTGCTCTGAAACCTGTATTTAGCTTTCAGTGTTGATTTTGTACGGCGAACTTTGTTCATTATATCTGTTATTAAAGCAGTACCACATGAGGGCCCAAAGATCACAAGAGATTTCTCCAGGTTCTTGGAATCTTTTAATGATATTATGTACTGTAGTTGATGAGATGTTCAGTCTTCACATTTTTTAATTTTTTTACAGATTGTTGAATCTCTGCCCATCTTTACCTCTGAGAGAATGCTTCTCTAAGATACCCTTTTTATAACCAATCATGTTACCTATTTTGTTGGCAGTGAAGCTAATTAGTTGCAAAATGTTCCTCCAGATGTTTCTTTTTAGTAACACTTATTTTTCC
This sequence comes from Silurus meridionalis, assembly GCF_014805685.1. Taxonomy (NCBI): domain Eukaryota; kingdom Metazoa; phylum Chordata; class Actinopteri; order Siluriformes; family Siluridae; genus Silurus; species Silurus meridionalis. Next base: position 11,449,614 of record NC_060888.1, read on the forward strand.
AACTTTTGTTGCCCGTGTCTTTTTTCTTTTTTTTGTGTTGTGGCCATGAAATTCAATTATACATTTTATCAGTTTAAACATTTGATATTTTTCAGCTGTGATTAAAATATGGGTTTATGAGATTAGTAAATAATTGCACTGTTTTTATTTACTATTAAAGTTATATATACATTTTTTGGAATTGGGCGACAATAATAAACATCCACAGAATAATCTGTTCATCATTAATTCGTTTTAATGAAGTTAATTCAACCATAAGATGAGCAAAAAGTCCACATTTACACCCAGGGTAATTGGGCTTGGAGGATCTCAAAGGCCCTTTTCAGGTGTGTTGGACTACTGATCAGATGACAGAGTTCAAACCCCAATACTACAAACCCACTAATTGGCCTTTGAACAAGGTCTTCAACTGAACAAATTAGTTATACAAATTAGGTCAATGTGAAGGCACCTGCCATAAAATGTAAATAAACAAAAAAGTAACGAATACTAAATGTAATGTGAATGAACTTGCACAAAGATTGTAATTTAGTTTTGTGCAAATAAATCCATCCTAGCTGCTATAAAACATCAGAAATAAGTATTAAACCATGATCCACTTAAGAATGTGGCTAAAAAATCTACAAAGTTTTGTACACTGTTGTGTTCCTAAATGAGGTGGTCAGTTTCTTTGTCAGTCAGTTTAAAAGATCAGAATCCTGCCTTGGTTTTTGCACAAGAGATTAAATGGACTGTGGAAACCATACAGAGCTAAACAAGTAGAAAAAAGTAGGAAAAAAATGGCATGTATGTATAATATATATATATATATATATATATATATATATATATATATATATATAAATCAATCATTTACTCCATCTCTACTTTTTGATGGTTTCATATCCTGGATCAACAACACCCACAGACACAGATTTGTGTGAGCCACACAAATCTTTTTTTTTTTTTTTTTTTTTACAGACCAGAAGGAACACTACAGTGCTACATTGAAGATTTCGAAGTTGAATTCTCAACCACCCCAAAAAAAAAATTATATATATATATATATATATATATATATATATATATATATATATATATATATATATATATATATATATATATATACATATAAAAAGATATGACTTTTCTTTATGAGATCAGATTTCAACATCACTCTCCTTGTCATTGTCATGGTCACCATCATAGAATTCATTTGATGCCTCAGGTCTGTTGATCAAATAAAAAAATAAGTTGAAAGAAGTCTTCACTGTTCATATATTCATTGATATATAGTTTGTACAATAAACAGAGTGCAAAATACGTTTGTAATACACACATACATAATTAAAAAATATATATATATTTTTTTAAGCTGAATGTATGAAGCCAACTGATCACAGGTCCTAATACAGTAAAAATAAAATGGCTAAATAAATGTAATTACTGATTTTATGAATATTCCAAATTTAGCTTGTGGATGCAGGGCTGTGGTTTCACACCCTTTTGTGACTGGAGAGCAGAACCAAGTAAAAATGCAGGATTTGTTTAAAAACTACATGTATTCCCTGACTTATGATGGAGATGCATTACAATGCAGCATTGTAACTTGAAAATACCGCAAGTCAAGACATGGCCTAGCCTACCCAGGGATCTTAAAGAATGGTGATCAGTATGGAGTAGTATACTGTGATTAGTTAATAATTGAACAAATTGAAAAAAATAAATTTTTAGCAAAACAGCAATTTCCACTATCATAATGTAAAACCTTTACAGTACATATGTTTATGGCATTGGGGCGTGCATGATCGCCGGTTCACAAGTGGTGAGCAGAGCTGGACGCACTGGCTTCAAGGTGAAGCAACAGCCAGATGGCATCAGCCTAAACAGAGCTGAATCACAAGCTGAATCTCAGTACCCCCACACTCACTCATCCTTCATACCTGAACAATTACAGACTATTTGCACTCATATCACATGTACTGAAGGTACTGGAGAAGCTGGATTTATTCCAACTTAGATCTTAGATGAGCTCAATATTAAACTCCCTGCAGGTAACAACCACTGGTAGGCATGGACGATGCGGTAATCTATTTGCTGCTGACAGTCCACATGGATTGCAGCGATACCACAGTAATAGGGCAAACAAATCTAGATTTTTCGAGGCTGGGTAGCTGCCTGCCTGACTGCTTTTCCTGTCGTCATCCCTTTTCACCTGTACACCACTGTGTTCCACTACAAACCACTGTAACCAACTACTCTGACGGTGACTCTGTGGTGGACAGGTTCATCAAGGATGGAAAAAAAAGAATACGAGTGCTACTCATCAATGTGACCATGGACACAAATAAAAAAGCAAGTTATTTACCAACAGTGAACACACCGTAAACAATTTATCAGCGTGCCTATTGATTACTATATACACCGATTAAACATAACATTATGACTACCTGCTTAATATTGTGTTGGTCCCCGTTTTGCTGCCAAAACAGTCCTGACCCGTCGAGCACAAACAGCATCAACTTCTTCAGCAATTTGAGCTACAGAAGCTTGTCTGTTGGATCGGACCACACGGGCCAGCCTTCGCTCCTAATGTGCATTAATGAGCCTTGGCCACCCATGACCTTGTCACCAGTTCAACACTGTTCCTTCTTCGGACCAATTTTGATAGATGCTGACCACTGCAGAACAGAAATATCCCACAAGAGCTGTCCTTTTGGAGTTTTTTGCATGTTTGTTGCATTTTTCCTGCTACACATTAATATTTAGGACCAAATGCTAACTTGCTGCCTAAATTATAGCACCAGTAACAGGTGCCATGATGAAGAGATAATCAGTGTTATTCACTTCACCAGTCATAATGTTATAATGTCATAATGTTATGTCTCATCTCTATACTAGAGACTATTCCTTTAAATAAACTCATCCTGCATGTTACATTTTTGCATTGGGTTACATCAGTGCAATAATCCTTCTACTGATCACATCTACACCATTACAAATCCATAGTTCCAAGCCTACTGCTTTCCACCATTTGCACCATACATCAGTGTAGATTCAAAGGCTGTTTTTGGTTATAGTGATGAAACTCAACTGTAGGCAAACCCAGATTAAAGACACCAGATTAACTGAGAAATGTGCAAAGAATATTAGTCATTGATGTCAGTGGGTATACTCATGCCTCTCTTGCTTACACTGTCACAATGTACATTATTTTAAATATAGAATAAAAGCATACTTATTACTTTGTCCTCAGCCTCTGCTAAGTTATATGTGCACTTCTGCTATGCCTCTGACAGACTTTTTATGTGGGTAACTGCTATAATAAGACTGCTGATATCAAACACTTTCAGGCAAAACTTCATTTATCCTTTTATTTTTCCATTTATCCATAATCAGTGCATAATCTATAAACTTTATAAATTATGATCCAACAAAACTGTTACACCCTAAAGTCACACCAATTCTGTTTCCTTCAGGCTGAATCACAAAGATACCATATCATCAGACACAATTCCACCCATCGAGAAACACATGGTCAGTTTTGTACTCTAGGCCCTGTGTTTTTCAGTGAGAGGAATAGTATTATCCCCTGCCCTAGCAATCACAGGAACACCTGACAATAACTAACTAATAGGTTAAAGAACCAAAGAACCAAACTGGGGGAAAAGACAGTTATTAATTAGTTCAATTACAGGTAATATATAGAGATTGTTAGATGAGAAAGAGAAATGACCTGGAATAGTTCTCTTCTGAACCTCTCTCATCAGGATCACCATCATCTGTGCGCTCATAACTCAGCAGATCTGAAGGAACGTCATGGATCTGAACACTTGGTGCATGGTTCAACATTTTTAAGTTCTCAAAGACAGTCTGCCGAATTTGTTCCAAGTACTGTTTAAAAAAAAAAAAAAAAAAGCATTAAATGATAACATTAATTCAGTACTAACAACTATAATAAAATAGTAATATCATATTAGATATCATCATAATATTTGAATTATATCCTACCTGCCTGGAGTTCTGGTTCTCAATTCTAGTGCTAACATCTGGATGAAGTGTAAAATCAGGAGCAAAATACTCAAAGTACTCTGTATTAATTAAAAAACAAGTGTGGTAAGGTGCAGTTAGAAAATACTTACTGAAGTAAATAAAGGCATGGACTGGAAAGAAAATCTCAAATCTATAGTGTATTACAGATCAACTGCAATTAATTCCCCATGGGATTAAATGACCAAAAAACAGTCAGTTTTTACATTTAAAGAGATAAATGGAAAATATTTAAACCTTTAAAAATACTGACTAAGCCAGCTGTTTAATTGTGCATACCTACAGCTAGATGTATCAAACAATTTATAATACGAGTCCAACAGTTGATGTCAGCCACTTTTAAGTTATTTTATACAATCAATACACAGAGAAATATTGTGTTATTTACTTTTAAGACTATCTGCTCCTATACAGTATCTCACATAAAATGTGGGTAGTTGCCAAGTCCCAACTTAATTAACATAAATGTCAGGGAAAATCTGAAATTCTGATCTACTTGGAATTTGGCACATAATAAAATTACCCATCGAACACCACCATTCATTGCTATCCAAAGCTCTATAAATAAACTGATAAAGTTGGGCAGATTCACAAGTACAAATTAAACCATGAAATCCACATCAGTAAATGTGATGAGTGAATGCTAATGAGAAGGACAATTTAAGTACAGTAATCTTAATGTACTGCATTAATCAGTATAAAGTCTTCTGTCAGGTTAACATATAAAAATTTGACAGTGCATAGTAATGATTATTGATGCAATCAGATGGACATTTAGAGATTGTTCGTAAAACCCCTTTGGGGATATTGCAGGTATCTACAGTGCAACCTTGGTATTACACACAAATACATCATACTAAACATTTAGTAAAGTAATGGTAAAATGGCACCTAAAGTATACTTACCACTATAAGGTAGTTCATCACTAATAGATTCTTCAACTAGCAAAGACGTTTCATATGTCCTTTAGTTAAACAGAGATGATAAGTTATTAAAAACGACAAATACTGGAACAAGAACATTAATAGAATGGGTTCCATTTTACTCCTCCTAGTCATTGTCAGGGGTGGTGAAAATCGTTTAGATACCTTCTTGTGCACAAAAATGGCAAGACGTGCAACAAAATAAATGGCTGTATATATACAAAACAGCCATAACATTAAATCCTCTTGCCTATGAATGTGTAAGTCCCACATGTGCAGCCAAAACAGCTCTCACCTATCAAGGAATAAACTACGCAAGACTTCTGAAGGTGTGCTTCGGTATCTGGCACCAAGATGTTAGCAGCATATCTTTTAAGTCCTGTAAGTTATGAGGTGAGGCAACCATGGATTGGACGTTTGTCCAGCACATCCCATAGATTCTCAAATGTTCTGAGATCTTTGGGATTTGGAGGCCACTTAAACATCTTGATCTCTTTCTTCAGGAATGGTTTGAGGAACATGACGGGTGCATTATTCTGCTTAACGAGGCCAAAGACATTAGATAATACTGTATACCCCTAATGACAACCATTTCTGCAACAATTTTGTAGCCAAGCTAGTTGTTTTCCAAAATACACAGCTTCAACTGTATTATAGTGTCACTATACTACAAAATAATGTCGTCAATTTCTAAATTCTAGAGAAGTCAACAAAATAACCATCTGAGCCTACTGCCTCGGCGTTGACAATGTGTGGTCAGACTCCAGTTAAATGTCATGTCCATGTCCAGTTAAATGGCATTCTGGCTGGCAGATTTAGACCCTCATTGCTCATGCAATCCCTAAGGTCAGGTACTTGGCAGGTCTTTTATTAAAATAGTCTGCCACCCTCATTAGGAATAGGCTTTGTCTTACTCAAAAAAAAATAAAAATAAAAATAAAAAATAAAAAATATCACAAGAAGCCTGTGCTACTGCCATATTTGTGAATCCAAAAAATTCTCCAGGTTCTATTGGGTTATCACCACCCCTTCCAGTAGACATGTACACTTTGTAACACCACAATAGTGTTTTTTATTTATAGAAAGAACTCTTAAAAAATGTGTACAAAAATTTGCAATGAAAATCAACATCTACATCATCTACAGCAAATACATTTTTTTAAAATAAAGAATTTTAAAAAGAATTATACAATTATATACAAAAAAATACAATAATACAAAGTCAATAGATAAGTAAAATCAGTTCCTTCCATGTTTACAAAAATGTAACTACACAAATCAAAACTAGCCAAAAGTACCAAAAGCAGAAACACAAGCTCTGGTTGAAAAGAAAATGCTTCTCTGTGCAAAATTAAGTAGGAGTCTCTATGTAAACCACAAGATTTTGTGCTTCTCAGAATCTAATAATGAAGAACTTAAGGTAAAGACTGCTATGCACTAACTGCTTTTTTTTTTTTTTTTTTTTTTTTTTTGCAGTTCTGCATTACTGTTTTCTTTGTATCTACTGTACTGTTCATTTTAAATATGGGTTTAATTTTTTAATTTAATTTTTATTTTTTATTTTTTTATATATAAATTTGGCTAAACTTTTGAATAATATACAAATTTGCTTTATGTCATATGTTGCTTATTTAAAGCTACTCATCAGCAAAATGGGAAGTGGGCACATAAATATTGTTGTATGAACACATACAATTTGTTACCCACCAACATCTAGCCACGTTGCGCACAGTGTATCCTCCTCCACCTAGAACAAGTAGAGGGATCTTGAAACCTTTCACAAACTCCACACAATCCCTGATGGAAAAATACAATTATCTTTTATTATAGAAAACCAAGTTTATGCAAAAAATAAATAAATTTACATGTGTGCTGTAAAAAACACATTTTGTCCTATTTATTGCAACAGACAGTTGAAAGTGTTTTAGGTGATCTCATTTAGCTTCCCTGTGCAGAATTTGTCATCATGATTACATGCAAGAAGTATACAGAAAAATGTATTTAAATGTAAAAAAAATATTAATTTACAAGAGGAAATACAGTCTCACTTATCAGCATTATCCACATCAGTTTCTATCCCCTCACGAGGCAACAGTCTTAATACTTGTGGTATACATACAGTTGAAACCAGATATTTACAAACACTTCAGAAAAAAACTAACTTTTATTTCTTTACTGTCATACATTAGATCAGAGTAAACTTTTTCTGTTTTAAATCAATAAATATTAACATTTTTTGCATTTGTTAAATGTCAGAATCGAGCGAGGGAGAATTTTTATTATCACTTTCATCAAAGTCAGAAGTAAACTTACACTAAGTTTATCGTGCCTTTAAACAAACAAAAAAAACTCCAGATGATTCCATTCTGAGCTTATGAAGCCTCTAATAGGTTAATTGATTCCATTTGAGTTAATTGGTGGCACACCTGTGGATGCATATAAAGGTACACCTCAAACACAGAGCCTCTTTCTTTGACATCATGGGAAAATCAAGAGAAATCCACCAAGACATCAGAAAAAGAATTGTTGACTTCCACAAGTATGGTTCATCCTTAAGTGCAATTTCCAGATGCCTGAAGGTCCCACATTCATCCGTTCAGACAATAATACGTAGTATAAAAAACATGCGAATGTACAACCATCATACCGCTCAGGAAGGAGACGGATTCTGAGTCCCAGAGAGGAACGTTTTTTTGTTGCGAAATGTGCAAATCAACCCCAGGACAACAGCAAAAGATCTTGTGAAGATGCTGACTTAAACTGGTAAGACAGTGTCATTATCCACAGTAAAACGAATACTGTACCGCCATGAGCTGAAAGGTTACTCTGGGAGGAAAAAGCCATTACTTCAAAACCACCATAAAAAAGCCAGACTACAGTTTGCAACTGCACATAAGGGAAAAAATCTTAATTTCTGGAGACATGTCCTGTGGTCTGACAAAACAAAAATTAAACTGTTCGGCCATAATGATAAACGGTATTTTTGGAAGAAAAAGGGCGAAGCCTCGAAACCTCAGAACACCATCCCAACTGTCAAGTGTTGTGGAGCTGCTTTGCTGCAGAAGGGACTGGTGCACTTTACAAAATAGATTGCATCATGATAAAAGAAAATTATGTGGATATATTAAAGCAACATCTGAAGACATCAGCCAGGAAGTTAAAGCTTGGGTGCAAATGGGTCTTCCAAATGGACAATGACCCCAAGCATACCTCCAAATTAGTAACAAAGTGGCTTAAGGACAACAAAGTCAAGGTATTGGAGTGGCCATCACAAAGCCCTGATCTTAATCCCATAGAAAATTTGTGGGCGGCACTGAAAAGGCGAGTGCGAGCAAGAAGGCCTACAAACCTGACCCAGTTACACCAGTTCTGTCAAGAGAAGTAGGCCAAAATTCCAGCAAACTATTGTAGAAAGCTTGTGGAAGAATACCCAAAACATTTGGCCCAAGTGAAACAGTTTCAGGGCAATTTTACCAAATACTAAGGAAGTGTACGTATACTTCTGACTTTGATGAAAGTGATAATAAAAATACTTAAAAATTCTCCCTCGCTCGATTCTGTCATTTAACAAATGCAAAAAATATGTTCATATTTATTGATTTAAAACAGAAAAAGTTTACTCTGATTTAATGTATGACAGTAAAGAAATAAAAGTTTTTGTGATTTTTTTTCTGAAGTGTATGTAAATATCTGGTTTCAACTGTACACAAACCTCCTCCTTGTCTCTTCATTCAAATAATTTCAGTTATATTATCTGTAATCTATAGAAAATGTAATAGCCTAGTTACAGTTTGCAATCTAATTACAACTGCTTTGAACAGCCGTAAGTCATTATGGCATTTGTCTTTTTTGTTTTTTGCATAAGAATTCGCTACTTGTCAGAAGAATGTCAACAAGATTTATCTCTACAGTCAATGTCAAACTTTATAAAATGTATGGTATCAAATTCTTCTTACCCATGACCTCGTATACTGAGATTAAAGCACCCGAGTCGGTCACAGCCCAGCGAGTCCGCGCCACACTACAAACAACGTAATGAGTATTTAAGAACTGCCAAGAAAAGAATGTTTAAACTATAATTAAACATCTTAAAATCAGGGATTTTTTTTTACCTGAAGCACAATACAGGTTGGCTGATAGAAGTCCACCACTTGCTTGATCACTGGCTGAAACAACTGTCTATAACCTGGTAGCATGCAAAGACATGAAAAGACTTAGTGATTAAAACATGATGGATTTAAACCAAAATTGGTATTATTATTATTATTATTATTATTATTGACTATTGGTATTTCCATTGAAAGGATAACATTGTTTTCATGTTATCCGAGCTAAATTTAAGAAGAATTTGTTCTTGTTGTGTTCGTATTATTCATAACTCAGTTATCTAGTTATCTGGATGAATTTCTCTTAAATGTCTATGATAGTTTGTCAGCAATCTCTTCTTTGGTGGTTAATGGAGAGGTTTGTTGTATTTGTTTTCCGCCTTCCTTGGCCCTCATCTTTTGTATCAAATCTCATATTTTCTTTGTTGCTGTTCATGAGATTAGATTCGAAACATATAGAGTGGTGTGAAAAAAGTGTTGTCATGATTTCTTTTTTTTTTTTGCATGTTGGTCAGACTTTAATGTTTAAAACTAATTTAAATATTAGTAAAATATAACAGGTGAACACAACATGCAGTTTTTAAATGAAGTTTTTTTTTATTGAGGGAAAACAAAATCAAAAAAGTGTTTGCCCCCTAAACCTAATAACTGGTTGAAAGACGTTTGGTCCACTCATCTATGCAGAATTGTTGTAATTCAGCCACATTTGAGGGTTTTTGAGCATTAACCACCCTTTTAAGGTCATGCAACAGCATCTCAGTAGGATTCAGGTCGGGTCTTTGACTAGTAGGCCACTCCAAAGTCTTCATTTCTTTTTTCTTCAGCCATTCAGAGGTGGACTTGCTGGTGTGTTTTGGATCACTGTCCTGCTGCAGAACCCAGGTTTGTTTCAGCTTGAGATCACAAACAGATGGCCGGACATTCTCCTTCAGGATTTTTTTGGTAAACAGCTGAATTCATGGTTCCATTTATCACAGCATGTCTTCCAGGTCCTGAAGCAGCAAAACAGCCCCAGACCATCACACTACCAGTACCATATTTTACTGTTGGAATGATGTTCTTTTCCTTTGTTTCTGCATTTAGGAGAGAAGCTACAACTACAAAAAGTTAAATTTTCTGCCATTTCAATGTCTTTTTTTTTATTATTATTTATTTTTTTGGTAGTTGCGCTTTTGCACTTTTATCTTTTTTCTTTCGTTTATCTTTTTTTGAAAATGAAAATGCTGACTGGTTTATTAGTGGATCAAGCATATGCCTAGCATCATAGGGTCAATAAACAAACATTTTTTAAAAATAAAACATTAATATGGAAATTAATTTTAAAAGCTGAATAAATGTAATGAATTGTTAAAGCAAAATAGTAGGGCTGCAACTAACGATTATTTTATAACTATACTATATAAAATATGAATATACAGAGTATTTATGTATAAAACTTAAATACTTACTTAAAAAATGCAAAAGCCACATAGAGTTTAACTATCTGTAATTTAGACATTTTAGAGCTTAAAATTGTGAGTGTGAAAGGTGAAGCAATTTGTGTAAATCAACATTTTACTTTGCAGACTTGTATTGTATTTGTTGTATTTTGCAGATGTCAAGTTGACAACCATGTATGCTTACAAAAATCTTTATAAAACATTATTTTGAAAATTTTTGTTTTAAAAAAAAAAATACAGACATTGTGTTTAGCTGTGAAGATATAAGCATCTAAAATATATAATAAAATTTACAATCATTGAATAAATTAAATATACAAACACTGAAAATTAACATTTGAAAGTAGTAAAAAAAAAAGTTAATCCTGTGGCAAACCCGTAACTTGAGCAGCCCAACTAATCCATAACGGCATTCGTTGACAACGAATTTGATTATCGATTATTATCAATTTTTTGATTAAATGTTGCAGCCCTACAAAATAGTAACCGCCCAAATTCTTACTTAAATATTCTTTTCATGTGAAATTGAAATGAAAATGAAAACCTGCAGGCAAGCAGAATTAAAAATGAGAACATATTTGTGTTGCTTTTAATCATCTGACATACTGATGTATCAGAAACATCATCAGTGAGGTACCCTTATTTCTTAAATCAAGAACATCACTCACTCTGGTCATCGATCCCATCACGGAGAGGCACATTCAGGCAATAGTAGCGACCACTCTCAGCACCAACTTCATACATGTCTCCTGGAAGAAATTTCATGAGAATTAATAAATGATTATTGTTTTTAATCAAATAAAAAAATAAATGCGAAAATTGTATTAATAAATCTAAAAAAAAAAACAGATGTATGTGACCATAATTCAATTTTACACTTGCCTGTTCCTGGAAAAAAATAGTTTCCATATTTATGGAAGGACACAGTCATGACTCGATCTGTAAGATAAAAAGCTTCCTGCACTCCATCACCATGATGAATGTCAATGTCAATGTATAGCACACGTGGGTGGTACCTGTTGGTGTAGCAGAAGTAAGAAAACATATAACATGTAATTCTAAAAAGGATTTACAGCACAATATTTGTAACTCATTTTTTTGAAGCAACATACTTAGAAACCAAACTGTGCACTTACTTAAGCAGTTCAAGTATGCTAATGACAATGTCATTCACATAACAAAATCCAGAAGCCTGAAACAAAAAAATATTTATCAAGAAATGTTTTATTAACTGATCTTGAACTGATTAAATACAATTATAAAAAAAATTGTTGATTTATAAACAACTAGCAGAGTGAATATGCACAACCTGCAGTCAATAAAGAACCATCTATAATATTTGTATATATATATATATATATATATATATATATATATATATATATATATATATATATATATATATATATATATATATATATATATATATACATACATACATACATACATACATACATACATACATACATACATATATATATATATATGAACAATATTCAAATTAAATCTCTGCCACACTATGAACATGAAAAATCAATAAAAAAAAATAGCCAACACAAATAAATAAATAGAACAATTTTACTACTAAAAGACCTGTCGGTACAGAAACTCAAAATACTTTGAAAAACAAAAAAACAGAAAACAGTTTGCTCCTATTTACATCCAGCACATTTTTGGTAGCACATAAACTGATACTATCAACTTGCATTGCAACAGATTAGCAAGTTGGTTTAGAAGAAAACGTAAGGATAATCTCCTTCCTGCCCCAAGATGTGCATCAAGCTAAAGAAAACAAAACAAAACAAAAAATGTTATGGCAAACATCTGGTGCAAAAGTAGTCAGTACTATTTTTTTACACCGTGACCACACTTCCACTTTTTGTTTTTGTTGGCGCACAAGAACCATGATCACATAAGCAATCAACTAGAGAAAACTGTATAATACCTCTATCTCCTAACACTTCTACCTCAGAGAACTTTTTTCAGTCAGGCATTTTATTAATTCGATTAAAACACAGAAAAAAAAAAAGAACTCCCCATCTGAAACATACAATTTTGCATTTATTTAATTCCAAAATGCAAGCCATACACAACTTTTTCTCTGCAACATCTAGGGAAAGAAACCTTGAGAGTAACCAGACTCTAAGGGAAACCAGTCTTCATCTGTGTGATGAATTAAGAGTTTTGCACAACTGCAAAACCTACCTTGTATACCAGGATGTCTCTTTGCCCTTGTGACCAAAGAAACCCTGGAGAGAAGAGCACAGGTTTCAGAATAAAAAACCAGAATAGCCAAAGTATCTCTTTGACAACCTTGCTCAGAGTCTGGGTACCTTCATCAACCTTTTGTTTGGCCCTGAATTTTTATTTGATTTGCCTTGATATTAATTATGCCAATGTGAAAGACCATGTAAGCCTCATGAGGCCAATGAAAAAACTATCAAAAAGTGTACATGAACAAAATCCTATCAAAAAAAAAACAAGGTATAAATTTAAATTCTGCCATCAGCAGCATTTTCAAAAGCCCCAAACAAATGATCACTGTAGACCAAGAATCACATTTCCTTTAAATTGTACTTTGGCTAATGTCCTATCCTATGGCTGCTTAAGGGTATCACAAATGTCCATAGGACAAATGTACTGCCATGTACCCTCTTTGTGAGAGCATGCCATTAGACCTCTAACAGGGATCAGAAACAGAACAGAAACACATTCACCATCCTCGTACACCACATCTAGTGGGACTACTAATCACCATGCTGTCCAACTGCAAGGTGGACATTTTCACCTCATGTCAATTTAGAAACCACCATTATGCTCTGCTTGAATTAAGGACCAAAGTGTGAAAGAATAATCAGCATATAATTCCAAATATACAAGCTCATCAATAAAAGCAAGGTGGAGTTAGTGTCGTGGCTTAGGATTGCATAGATGCCTCTGGAACTGGTTCACCAATCTTATTGGTGATTTAACTGCAATTGGTGAGAGCAGCTGAATTCAGAAGTCTACAAAAACACTGTCTAGCAATTTACAGAGAAATTAATTCAATTAAATTGAGAGAAGCTTCATCATGCAGCAAAACAGTGAGCCACAATACACTGCCAACACAACAAAGAAGGGGGACCCAACTGACATTAGCCCCAAAACAAGCATTACAAAAAGCATTCAAAAGCATTACAATTGGAGTATGCAGCAGAATAGTTATGTGAATGGCTTGATGTACTTCTTGTAAGCAAGGGATGCTTTAAGATTTACTTGAAGACAAAAAAATTATTCTTTTTTACAAAAGAATGTTGGGGGTCTGCAATCAAAGGTGCCATTTTCTAAATAGTTTAAAACATCAACATATGGTAAATATAAAGAAATAAGTGCTAAAATTCTACTAAATCCTGGTCTCATTATTCATTTGATCAAAATCCCAAATGTCTTCAACATATTGCAGACATTAATTAATTACCATGGCCATTCCAATTTTTGAGACAATCTTATCTATCTTCACGATAAATGTGCTAATCAGTGTTAAGTTCAGCGGAGAATAGGAGTATGTAAAAATTGTTGACCTCATGAGTAAAGATAACTAGCCGAATTAATATTCTTTGCCCATTTTGTCAAAACTAATTGTTTTTCTTAAATTTGCTAAATTAGAAATCTTTCTTAGTCTTACATTTTATAAATTATTTTATTAATATAATTAATATCAAATATTTCCTATTTCCAATTTCAATGGTATTTGACATTTAAAAACAAACATTCAGAACAGCACTTCAGAAAACAGTTATCGAATAGATATTTATCGAGTTATCGAATAGAAAAGATATTGAATGATTCCACAATGAAAAAGTCTAAGATTTACCAACTAAGTATAGCAGTTTTATGATTATACAGTATCTATTATTATTGTAACTATTAAAGAATATTAAAGCAGTAAAGCACAAGTAAATATATTTAATATTTTATAATAAATTAAATGTAACATTTATATAGCAATCATGATACATCATAATATCTCAAATGCTGGCTGTGAAAATTTATCAGAGTCAATATTTATCAGTCACCTTAACATTCTAACTGAAACACTTTGAAATATTTTGTATTTGTGTAGCATGCTTATATGCATAAACACTACCAGTTTCAAATCTGATGTCAATACATAAAAACTATTGCTGGGATGTGTGCTTCCTTCCTCTTTGATATCAAAACATCAAAAATGTAAAAAAAATATGATATCAAAAAATAATCTGTCATATAATCACTTTTTTCACATTTTAACTTCCTGCAAAACTCCATACATCAACAACATGCACCATCTTTCAGCAAAACAGACATTTAACCACCTTCCATGTTTGAAAAAGTCACACTATTGCCAGTTTATGAATGTCACTGAGACTCTGCCATTTCTGGGTTATGGACAAACGGTGCTAGAGGGTGTGCACATTATTAAAGCCTCATAACCGGTTTTCTTTAGGATACATAGATGTGTAAATGCTCTTACTTTCACTATTAAACATATTATTAAACATTTTTTTTTTTAAACCTTCACCAAATGTTTGAGATCTCCCATCACAATCATTTAGAATAAGGAATATACCAGTGCTATCGAGAAAGAAAAATTAAATGCACACCAGACCACCAGAACAAGACCACATGACGTTTTTTTTAACTGCACCAGAATCCAATCTTTATGCTCCGTAGAAATTGTAAGTTTTTTTTTTTTATTATTATTATTAGCCTCACTGATAGTGGCTTTCTGAAGGCAACACATTTGTTTAGTCCTTATCCTTTCTCTCTTCACATTGTGTGTATGGAAACGCTCTTACTTTCACTATTTCACTTTTATAGCAGTGAGTTCTACTCTTGGTTTTTACAATCTAATTTCACAAAAAGTGATTTTTTCCCATATTTCCTTAAAGATGGTGGTTCATCACTAAAACCTCCGGGGTTTTTAATAACACAGGACAGTTCTTAACCCAATTTTAGTAGTTTTAGCAATCTCTCATTGTTTTCTTTGCTTGAATCATTTGCCCTTTCTGAAAGAGACATCTTTTCCACAATCATCGAATATGGCTTCTATTTATGGCATTGAGACCCCTTTTTTCAGAACGACTTACAGTAATCACAATTCTACCACTGAGCAATTGAGGGTTAAGGGCCTTTCTCATGGGCCCAGCAGTGGCAGATTGTGGTGCTGAGACATGGTTGTTTAAGAAAACAAAAGCTACTCAGTGCATTAGTTAGGGTTAAATAACTTGTTGCCAGCTGAAACATATTAATCACTGCAGTAAAAATCGAGTGAAAGGGATTTACTCATGTACTTAGTTAAATCCAGGTTTTGGTTACTAAATTAGGGCCCGAGCACCGAGGAACAGGCCAGAATGGCCTGCACCAAAAGGCCCCATTGTTTTTGTTAGAATTATAATTTATTTATTTATTTTTTACAAACATTGGCCAATTGGGGTGCCTTAACATGCTCGAAAACTCTTGAAATTTGGCAAACACGTCAGAGTCGTGCACGACTAGGGTCAGGCAAAGGCTGATATACAGGCGTGGCAGGGGGGCTCTGTAGCGCCCCATGTAATGCAAAAACAAACATTGGAGCACAGTTCGAGCACAAACATTGGAGCACAGTCTTCATGTCCACCTTGAACCAGTCTGTCGTTCCTACTGCATTATTAATTCATTTTGGATGTAACTGATTTCATTTATTTGGAATGTTGTTTTTGTTGCAGTTTGAATGCATTATTTTATTTATTAATATATTCATATTTAAATTATTAAGTATATTTTCATGATTCATTTTGTTATTTTTTGTAATAAGGTTTAGTACTACTTTACACGGAGTGTTTTTTTTTATCCAGTATCCGTTTCAAAAACTCAGTTGAATAATCGTTTATCAGCAAGTAAGATCCAAACCATCGATCACTATTGTTAAAAATTCACTCTGATTTTTATATTCTAATTTGCACAGGTAGGAAGTTAAACTATAGTACTTATTATGTATAGCTTTTTTTTACTACGTTCGATGTGTATCAAACTGTCATTCCATTCCATTAAATATAACTCTTTAATGGATTGTAAATGTGATGTGTAGATTTCTGCACTAACTTCTTATCGTGTGATTAACGCAGTTTGCATTTCAGTTTGACCATTTAAATAAATATAACAGGCAAAATTAAAAACTTGAACGCAACACATTTATTCCCAACGTTTTTTCTTTACTCGGATATAAAAAAATAAACTCCACCGAAAAAAAACATTTTAAGCACTAAACTAAGGCTGCAACAACTAATCGATAAAATCAATAATAATCGATAATGAAATTCACTGTCAACAAATAATATTATAGATTAGTTTTGGCTACTCAAATTATGGGTTTGCGTTACATAAGATAACAGTAAGATAACACAGCCACTTGCGAAATGGCACGGAGTACAGGTCAACAGGCAGCAGGAAAAAGTGTGCAACCCAAGTCATGGGAGCTTTTTATATTAAACACAACAAAGAAAACTGCAAGTATGCTTAAGCATGTGAAAAGAAAATACACTGGTGTCGCGGATGAAGGCGAAATATCAGCACGGTGAGCAAGAACTGTATAATCCTCATCATGTGAAAATGCTATAGTTTAATTAAGTGCTATTGCATACACTGTTTGTTTGCCTTACAATGTCAAACTTAGAAATAGTTACACAAAAACATAAAAAAAAAAAAAAAAACCAATCAGAACAGATAAAAATGTGCCATTAAGTTGTGATTAATCGAGTTAACTCATGACAATCATGTGATTAATCATGATTTAATATTTTAATCGATGGACAACCCTAGTTATTACCAATGTCTGGTTGAAAACACATGTGAATTGGTGCATTGGAACCGTGTTTAAAAAAAAAAAATAAATAAAAAATAAAAACACGTTCTTGTATTGAATGCATGTTTGTGTTTGCTCTCTATGCCATCAAATTTGTTTGCGTGGTATGAACAGCAATGGATAAACAGCATATCAAAAACATATTCAAAATCAATTCCTCTTTGGAGTAGGAAGAAACATTGGCAGTTAGATGTAATCATTCTTAGCCAGTTAATGTAAAGATCGACCAGTAGCAAAGGCTGGTATGAAATTTGTCGCATGGCCTCGTTATCCTGAAGATGCCTACCAAATGTGTGTCAATAGAGAAACAACCTCATTCCCTGTTTGGCAGCTTCACTGTCTGATTTTCTGACCCATTATGAGCCAACCATTCAGAGTATTCAAAGTTCTTTTGATACCTTTCATGAGCCATACTCTAAAGAGGATAACCAAATTTTATGACAAGTAAAATTGAGTAGCACAATTTCTTTTTACCTTTTTTCCACAGAAAATGAAGTCATTTGATGCACTAAACTTGTTTCGACCCGAGCAATCCAGGGGATGCCTGGCTTTCAAATTCTGGACACTCAGGTCAATAGTTATTACCCTAATCCATATTAGGACCAGATTTGACCAAAGAGAGTAACTACAACATTGACAAAACTTGAACTAAATTTGTTTTAAATGTTCCTTAAACCCTTCCAATCAATATGGCAAATTTCACTTTTTTTTTACAGTTCTATTGGCTTTTACAGACACCAGAAAAAGAGGAAGAGCATAGGCAACATGAAGGTAACCTACGCACCTTTAGTACTGTCCCTTAACAATTAGCTAGCTGTTTGCTAGATCAATCTATTTATCTAATACCAGAAAAGCACTTTGTGTTTTATATGACAGGAAAACACTCATATTTTGGTATGGTTGGCAGAGAGAATAATGCATTTTGGTTGGTGCATGTGAATGTGAACATAATCAGAAATAAAGCAGGACCATTGTTTGTTTTCAGCTGCACTGTTGAATCACTCAGCAAAACAAAACCAAATGACAAAGTGCACAAAGTCATATTTGGGTACATTACCTCAAACTTTTTCGCATGATGTAATCCTCCAGCCCAGTTGATAGCAATGTCACAAATCTAGAAATAATTTAGTTGAATGTTATCAAACAGGATCACTGCATGCAGCATACAGCACGCAACAAATAAATCATTGCGAGTGATATCACACCTTATGGTTCAACTGAGTTGCTCCTTGTAATGAGGCACCAGTGTATCTGGAACAAAACTCAAACAATCCTGGAAAGACAGGACTACAAGCCAGACAACAAATGTTATACATGCAGACACAACAAATGAAATATGAATACAACACACTTTACATAAGAATGTAAATGCAACTTATTTGAAGGAAATTAATGCAAATAGACCAAAACAGCATGCATCTAAATACATTGCAACAATCAGACCCACCAATCATCTCCGACATTGAAGGTGTTAAGGCTCTTTGTGAAACCCTGCATGTTATTTGGGCTGACCTTCTGCAAAAAATCTATGTAGTCTTCTGAATGAAAACGACACATGTCATGCTGTGAAGCCTTGTACGGTTTGAAAACCTGTTAAAAATATTACAGTAATATTAATATATGTACTTCTTGAGTTTGATGTATATTTGCAGTTCGATGTTTACAGTATATTAGAATAATACTAAAATGGTACAAATACATCTACTATACCATCATCTTCTTGTACAGGCCATAATGCAAGACAAGACTGTGAGTTAGGGACAATCTATGGGGCTTCATTGGGTGTCCAGCACCTAGTATAAGAAGGAAATAATAAACAGGAAGTTCCATGTAATAACCCCGTAGTTACATAATAAACGCAGTCAGGTCCTTAGATATCTGAATATCGCCTAGAACAGCATAGCGACGCAGATTTTCATCTTTCATCCAAATCAAGGCAGCGGAATCGGAATTATAAAACATTATATGAACAGTTAAACTAAATAGGCATGAATAAGTACGTTAAATATACGGATTATGAAATTTATTAGATTAAAAATATTAGAAATGTTACATGTTAGCAATAGAGCTTATGCTACTCGGTCTGGCAATAATTCAGTTTCCTGGCGCCTTGTATCAAACAATAACGGTTTTGAGAGTGCAGCCACAAAAGCAAGCGCTTACCATAATGAAAATTTCCAACATCTGGATCATAGAAATATGCCGTTCGGTTAGTCATTTTACCATTCAAATCAAATGCGTGCAAAATCTACAAGCGATATCGGTATATTATGGAGAGAAAGTTCCGGTTGTCGCAGCATTAAATCGTCATCGCGAATATATACGTCATCAGTGTTGGACGGAGGGTAGCTGTTGTGATTTCGCTGCTGTCTAAAATCGCTCCCATCTCCTTTGTAGTGCACTATGTCTGGTGTCGACCATTTTGAAGTGTCCGAACTCTGAGTGAACAAGTTAATTAATTAAATCTGTTCACTAGTTTCGTACCTACAATGTACTCGGATTTCGAGTGGGTTTTTTTCTTTTTTGCTTCAAAACATGCAAATCACTGCCAGGGGAATAAATACAAAACTATAGATACTGTTAGATTTTTATCATGCCCAAACGAAATTTAATTCTGGGAGAGGTTTTCCATACGAACTGCCATGCCCATGTTGCCTTTCTGATATCAGGGAAGAATCACACAGCACCAACATAATCCCTATTTTGAAAAAGCCCAGCGGAGGATGTACTTACTGCACAAATTAAGGAAGTATAATCTGTCACAGGACCTGTTGAGGCAGTTCTATATAGCAGTCATTGAATCTGTCTTGTGCACATCCATTACCATCTGGTTTGGAGCAGCAATATAACAGGACAGAAACAGACTGCAGCAAACAGTTAAGACAGCAGAAAAAATCATTGGTGTTTTCCTGCCCACTCTCCAGGACATGTACCATACAAGAAACAAAAACAAATAGGCAGGAACCCTTTCCACCCTGGACACAGCCTCTTTCAACTCCTTCCTTCTGGCACTTTAATACAATAATGTTTTTAGGGCCCGAGCACCGAGGAGCAGGCCAGAATGGCCTGCACCAGAGGTGCGAAGCCCTATTGTTTTCCTTAGAATTTATTATTTTTAGGGCCCGAGCACCTATGGTGCGTAGGACCCTATTGTAATTGTGTCGTTTTTTATTAGGGCCCGAGCACCAAAGGTGCGAGGACCCTATTGTAATTGTGTAATTTTTTTCTTATTAGGCCCGAGCACCTATGGTGCGAGGACCCTATTGTAATTGTGTCGCTTTTTTTTCTTATTAGGCCCGAGCACCTGGTGCGTGGGACCCTATTGTAATTGTGTCATTTTTTTTCTTATTAGGCCCGAGCACCTATGGTGCGTAGGACCCTATTGTAATTGTGTCGCTTTTTTTTCTTATTAGGGCCCGAGCACCTATGGTGCGTAGGACCCTATTGTAATTGTGTTGCTTTTTTTACTTATTATTAGGCCCGAGCACCTATGGTGCGTGGGACCCTATTGTAATTGTGTCGCTTTTTTTTCTTATTAGAGCCCGAGCACCTATGGTGCGAGGACCCTATTGTAATTGTGTAATTTTTTTCTTATTATTAGGGCCCGAGCACCGAGGAGCAGGCCAGAATGGCCTGCACCAGAGGTGCGAAGCCCTATTGTTTTCCTTAGAATTTATTTATTAGGGCCCGAGCACCGAGGAGCAGGCCAGAATGGCCTGCACCAGAGGTGCGGCCCTATTGTTTTCCATAGAATTTATAATTAGGGCCCGAGCACCGAGGAGCAGGCCAGAATGGCCTGCACCAGAGGTGCGAAGCCCTATTGGTTTCTTAGAATTTATTAGGCCCGAGCACCGAGGAGCAGGCCAGAATGGCCTGCACCAGAGGTGCAAGCCCTATTGGTTTCCTTAGAATTTATTATTTATTTATTTTTTTTTTTTATTTTTTACACACATTGGTCATTAGAGGTCCCTTAACATACTCGAAAACTCTTGAAATTTGGCACACACGTCAGAGTCCTTTGTCACTAGGGCCTTAGAAAGGCTGGTATACAGGCGTGGCAGGGGGGCTCTGTAGCGCCCCCTGTAATTAAAAAACAAACATTCGTGCACAGATCGGGCAATTATGTTCGCACATGTACGAGAGTTGGTAGGCCTATAGACCTCATTGAGCCGAACAACTTTCGCCCTCTAAACTATGAGCTACGCCCAACAGGAAGTCAGCCATTTTGGTTTGTTTTATAAGTGCATGCAGTGAACTTTTAAATACTCCTCCTAGGGAATTCATGCGATTGACATCAAACGTGGCGAACATGATGGCGAGACATTGGACTTGCTAAATTGCGAAGGGATTTTTGATATCTCGAACGCTGCTGCCGTGGCGAGGCGACAAATTTATGGCGAATTCGGAGAAGAGGAAGTGTTTAATATCTAAAGCAAAAAATGTCTTATTCGGACGACACGCGGTGTGTATGTTCGGCCAAGGATTCCGATCGCATCGATCTGCCTATTGTGAATCTCGGACATAGCGCCACCAACAGGCGCCAGGAAGTGTGTCAGTCACAAAAGGTGGATTTTTTGACAGTTGCATGTGGTGAACTTTTAAATACTCCTTCCAGGATATTCAACATGATGCCGAGACATTGTAGATGATAAATTGCGAAGGGATTTTTGATATCTCGAACGCTGCTGCCGTGGCGAGGCGACAAATTTATGGCGAATTCGGAGAAGAGGAAGTGTTTAATATCTAAAGCAAAAAATGTCTTATTCGGACGACACGCGTGTGTATGTTCGCCAAGGATTCCGATCGCATCGATCTGCCTATTGTGAATTCGGACATAGCGCCACCAACAGGCGCCAGGAAGTGTGTCAGTCACAAAGGTGGATTTTTGACAGTTGCATGTGGTGAACTTTTAAATACTCCTTCCAGGATATTTATGCGATTGACACCAAACGTGGTCAACATGATGCCGAGACATTGTAGATGATAAATTGCGAAGGGATTTTTGATATCTTGAACACCGTTCCCATGGCAACGCCTCAAACTTTACTTTTATTTCAGGCATATTTAAGCATTTGGCATGCACTTTGTGTGCCTTAACATGCTCGAAAACACCGGAGATTTGGCACAGACGTCAAAGTCGTCTGCCATTAGGACCGTTCGAAGGCTGGAACATAGGCGTGGCAATAGGGCTCTGTAGCGCCCCCTGTAATGCAAAAACAAATATCGGTGCACAGATGGGGCAAACATGTACACACATGTAAGAGAGTTGGTATGCATATAGATCTCATCGACCCGAACAACTTTCACAATTAAACCTATTAGCTCCGCCCAACAGGAAGTCGGACATTTTGGATGGTTTCATAAGTGCATGTGGTGAACTTTTAAATACTCCTTCCAGGATATTTATGCGATTGACACCAAACTTAAGCAACATGATGCCGAGACATTGCACTTGCTAAATTGTGAAGGGATTTTTTTATATTTTGAACGGTGCTGCCATGGCGAGGCGACAAATTTATGGCGAATTCAGAGAAACAGGAAGTGTCTAATATCTAAAGCAAAAAATGTCTTATTCGGATGACACGCAGTGTGTATGTCCGGCCAAGGATTCCGATCGCATCAATGTGCCTATTGTGAATCTTGGACATAGCGCCACCAACAGGCGCCAGGAAGTGTGTCAGTCACAAAAGGTGGATTTTTTGACAGTTGCATGTGGTTAACTTTTAAATACTCCTCCTAGAATATTCATGCGATTGACACCAAACTTAAGCAACATGATGCCGAGACATTGTAGATGATAATTTGCAAAGTGATTTTTGATATCTCGAACGCTGTTCTCATGGCAACGCGTCAAACTTACATTTTATTTCAGGCATATTTAAGGCTTTTGTCGTGCTTAGATTAACTTGAAATTTGACACATACATCACATTTGTCGGCTGTTAAGTGTGTCCAATAAGGTCGGACAAGGGTGTGTCTCTTAAGTGGCCCACTAGCGCCCCTGTTTGTCTAAAATGTGGGATTTCTTTTACTTACAGTCCCCAAATGGGTCAGTAACAACATAAAATAGTCCACTGATATTTACCCACTTGATGCACTTGCACACCCTGCATTGTTTTCTGGGGGGCACCGTATAGCGATACACAAATGTGCGAGGGCCCGCCATCGCTGCTTGCAGCTATATTTAGGGCCCGAGCACCGAGGAGCAGGCCAGAATGGCCTGCACCAGAGGTGCGAAGCCCTATTGTTTTCCTTAGAATTTATTTTTTATTTTTTATTTTTTATTTTTTTTATTTTTTACACACATTGGTCATTAGAGGTCCCTTAACATACTCGAAAACTCTTGAAATTTGGCACACACATCAGAGTCCTTTGTCACTAGGGCCTTAGAAAGGCTGGTATACAGGCGTGGCAGGGGGGCTCTGTAGCGCCCCCTGTAATTAAAAAACAAACATTCGTGCACAGATCGGGCAATTATGTACGCACATGTACGAGAGTTGGTAGGCATATAGATCTCATCGAGCCGAACAACTTTCGCCCTCTAAACTATGAGCTACGCCCAACAGGAAGTCAGCCATTTTGGTTTGTTTTATAAGTGCATGTGGTGAACTTTTAAATACTCCTCCTAGGTAATTCATGCGATTGACATCAAACGTGGCGAACATGATGCCGAGACATTGGACTTGCTAAATTGCGAAGGGATTTTTGATATCTCGAACGCTGCTGCCGTGGCGAGGCGACAAATTTATGGCGAATTCGGAGAACAGGAAGTGTTTAATATCTAAAGCAAAAAATGTCTTATTCAGATGACACGCTGTGTATATGTTCTGCCAAGGATTCCGTTCGCATCGATGTGCCTATTGTGAATCTCGGACATAGCGCCACCAACAGGCGCCAGGAAGTGTGTCAGTCACAAAAGGTGGATTTTTTGACAGTTGCATGTGGTGAACTTTTAAATACTCCTCCCAGGATATTTATGCGATTGACACCAAACGTGGTCAACATGATGCTGAGACATTGTAGATAATAAATTGCGAAGGGATTTTTGATATCTTGAACACCGTTCCCATGGCAACGCCTCAAACTTTACTTTCATTTTCAGGCGTATTTAAGCACTTGGCATGCACTTTGTGTGCCTTAGCATGCTCGAAAACACCGGAGATTTGGCACAAACGTCAAAGTCGTCTGCCATTAGGACCGGTTAAAGGCTGGAACATAGGCGTGGCAATAGGGCTCTGTAGCGCCCCCTGTAATATAAAAACAAATATTGGTGCACAGATCAGGCAAACATGTACGCACATGAACGAGAGTTGGTAGGCATATAGATCTCATCGACCCAAACAACTTTCACAATCAAACCTATTAGCTCCGCCCAACAGTAAGTCGGCCATTTTGGATGGTTTTATAAGTGCATGTGGTGAACTTTTAAATACTTCTCCTAGGGAATTCATGCGATTGACATCAAACATGGTAAACATGATGCCGAGACATTGCACTTGCTAAATTGTGTAGGGCTTTTTTTATATTTTGAACGGTGCTGCCATGTCGAGGCGACAAATTTATGGCGAATTCAGAGAAACAGGAAGTGTCTAATATCTAAAGCAAAAAATGTCTTATTCGGATGACACGAGTGTGTATGTTCGGCCAAGGATTCCGATCGCATCGATGTGCCTATTGTGAATCTTGGACATAGCGCCACCAACAGGCGCCAGGAAGTGTGTCAGTCACAAAAGGTGGATTTTTTGACAGTTGCATGTGGTGAACTTTTAAATACTCCTCCTAGGATATTCATGCGATGGCGAGACATTTTAGATGATAATTTGCAAAGTGATTTTTGATATCTCGAACGCTGTTCTCATGGCAACGCGTCAAACTTACATTTTATTTCAGGCATATTTAAGGCTTTTGGCATGCTTAAATTAACTTGAAATTTGACACATACATCACATTTGTCGGCTGTTAAGTGTGTCCAAAAATTGTCGGACAAGGTGTGTCTCTTAAGTGGCCCACTAGCGCCCCGTTTGTCTAAAATGTGGGGTTTCTTTTACTTACAGTCCCCAAATGGGTCAGTAACAACATAAAATAGTCCACTGATATTTACCCACTTGATGCACTTGCACACCGTGCATTGTTTTCTGGGGGGCACCGTATAGCGATACACAAATGTGCGAGGGCCCGCCATCGCTGCTTGCAGCTATATTGGCAATTGTTTTTGCTTGAATTATACGTTTCTTTTTTTTTTTTTTACACATACATGCTCGAAAACTCTTGAAATTTGGCAAACACGTCAGAGTCGTGCACGACTAGGGACAGGCAAAGGCTGATATACAGGCGTGGCAGGGGGGCTCTGTAGCGCCCCCTGTAATTAAAAAACAAACATTCGTGCACAGTTCGGGCAATTATTTACGCACATGCACGAGAGTTGGCAGGCATATAGATCTCATCGAGCTGAACAACTTTCGCCCTCAAAAATATGAGCTCCGCCCAACAGGAAGTCGGCTATTTGGGTTTGTTTTATAAGTGCATGCAGTGAACTTTTAAATACTCCTCCTAGGGAATTCATGCGATTGACATCAAACGTGGGGAACATGATGCCGAGACATTGGACTTGCTAAATTGCGAAGGGATTTTTGATATCTCGAACGCTGCTGCCGTGGCGAGGCGGCAAATTTATGGCGAATTCGGAGAAAAGGAAGTGTTTAATATCTAAAGCAAAAATGTCTTATTCGGATGACACGCAGTGTGTATGTTCGCCAAGGATTCTGATCGCATCGATGTGCCTATTGTGAATCTCGGACATAGCGCCACCAACAGGCGCCAGGAAGTGTGTCAGTCACAAAAGGTGGATTTTTTGACAGTTGCATGTGGTGAACTTTTAAATACTCCTTCCAGGATATTTATGCGATTGACACCAAACGTAATCAACATGATGCCGAGACATTGTAGATGATAAATTGTGAAGGGATTTTTGATATCTCGAACACCGTTCCCATGGCAACGTCAAACTTTACTTTTATTTCAGGCATATTTAAGCATTTGGCATGCACTTTGTGTGCCTTAACATGCTCGAAAACACCGAGATTTGGCACAGACGTCAAAATCGTCTGCCATTAGGACCGGTCAAGGCTGGAACATAGTCGTGGCAATAGGGCTCTGTAGCGCCCCTGTAATGTAA
The DNA here is from genome assembly GCF_014805685.1 of Silurus meridionalis. NCBI lineage: Eukaryota > Metazoa > Chordata > Actinopteri > Siluriformes > Siluridae > Silurus > Silurus meridionalis. Next base: position 11,476,147 of record NC_060888.1, read on the forward strand.
AACAAATATTGGTGCACAGATCGGGCAAACATGTACGCACATGTACGAGAGTTGGTAGGCATATAGATCTCATCGACCGAACAACTTTCCCAATCAAACCTATTAGCTCTGCCCAACAGGAAGTCGGCCATTTTGGATGGTTTCAAAAGTGCATGTGGTGAACTTTTAAATACTCCTCCTAGGGAATTTATGCGATTGACATCAAAGTGGTGAACATGATGCGAGACATTGCACTTGCTAAATTGTGAAGGGATTTTGATATCTCGAACGGTGCTGCCATGTCGAGGCGACAAATTTATGGCGAATTCAGAGAAACAGGAAGTGTCTAATATCTAAAGCAAAAAATGTCTTATTCGGATGACACGAGTGTGTATGTTCGCCAAGGATTCCGATCGCATCGATGTGCCTATTGTGAATCTTGGACATAGCGCCACCAACAGGCGCCAGGAAGTGTGTCAGTCACAAAAGGTGGATTTTTTGACAGTTGCATGTGGTGAACTTTTAAATACTCCTCCTAGGATATTCATGCGATGGCGAGACATTTTAGATGATAATTTGCAAAGTGATTTTTGATATCTCGAACGCTGTTCTCATGGCAACGCGTCAAACTTACATTTTATTTCAGGCATATTTAAGGCTTTTGGCATGCTTAAATTAACTTGAAATTTGACACATACATCACATTTGTCGGCTGTTAAGTGTGTCCAAAAATTGTCGGACAAGGGTGTGTCTCTTAAGTGGCCCACTAGCGCCCCCGCTTGTCTAAAATGTGGGTTTCTTTTACTTACAGTCCCCAAATGGGTCAGTAACAACATAAAATAGTCCACTGATATTTACCCACTTGATGCACTTGCACACCGTGCATTGTTTTCTGGGGGGCACCGTATAGCGATACACAAATGTGCGAGGGCCCGCCATCGCTGCTTGCAGCTATATTGGCAATTGTTTTTGCTTGAATTATACGTTTCTCTTTTTTTTTTTTACACATACATGCTCGAAAACTCTTGAAATTTGGCAAACACGTCAGAGTCGTGCACGACTAGGGACAGGCAAAGGCTGATATACAGGCGTGGCAGGGGCTCTGTAGCGCCCCTGTAATTAAAAACAAACATTCGTGCACAGATCGGGCAATTATTTACGCACATGCACGAGAGTTGGCAGGCATATAGATCTCATCGAGCTGAACAACTTTCGCCTCAAAATATGAGCTCCGCCCAACAGGAAGTCAGCCATTTTGGTTTGTTTTATAAGTGCATGCAGTGAACTTTTAAATACTCCTCCTAGGGAATTCATGCGATTGACATCAAACGTGGGGAACATGATGCGAGACATTGGACTTGCTAAATTGCGAAGGGATTTTTTGATATCTCGAACGCTGCTGCCATGGCGAGGCGACAAATTTATGGCGAATTCGGAGAAAAGGAAGTGTTTAATATCTAAAGCAAAAAATGTTTTATTCGGACGACACGCGGTTTATATGTTCGGCCAAGGATTCTGATCGCATCGATGTGCCTATTGTGAATCTCGGACATAGCGCCACCAACAGGCGCCAGGAAGTGTGTCAGTCACAAAAGGTGGATTTTTTGACAGTTGCATGTGGTGAACTTTTAAATACTCCTTCCAGGATATTTATGCGATTGACACCAAACGTAATCAACATGATGCCGAGACATTGTAGATGATAAATTGTGAAGGGATTTTTGATATCTCGAACACCGTTCCCATGGCAACGCGTCAAACTTTACTTTTATTTCAGGCATATTTAAGCATTTGGCATGCACTTTGTGTGCCTTAACATGCTCGAAAACACCGGAGATTTGGCACAGACGTCAAAATCGTCTGCCATTAGGACCGGTCGAAGGCTGGAACATAGTCGTGGCAATAGGGCTCTGTAGCGCCCCCTGTAATGTAAAAACAAATATTGGTGCACAGATCGGGCAAACATGTACGCACATGTACGAGAGTTGGTAGGCATATAGATCTCATCGACCCGAACAACTTTCCCAATCAAACCTATTAGCTCTGCCCAACAGGAAGTCGGCCATTTTGGATGGTTTCAAAAGTGCATGTGGTGAACTTTTAAATACTCCTCCTAGGGAATTTATGCGATTGACATCAGAAGTGGTGAACATGATGCCGAGACATTGCACTTGCTAAATTGTGAAGGGATTTTTGATGTCTCGAACGGTGCTGCCATGGCGAGGCGACAAATTTATGGCGAATTCAGAGAAAAAGGAAGTGTCTAATATCTAAAGCAAAAAAATTTCTAATTGTATGTTTGTATGTTTGGCCAAGGATTCCGATCGCACCAACAGGCGCCAGGAAGTGTGTCAGTCACAAAAGGTGGATTTTTTGACATTTGCATGTGGTGAACTTTTAAATACTCCTCCTAGGATATTTATGCGATTGACACCAAACGTAATCAACATGATGGCGAGACATTGTAGATAATAAATTGCAAAGTGATTTTTGATATCTCGAACCCTGTTCTCATGGCAACGCGTCAAACTTACCTTTTATTTCAGGCATATTTAAAGCTTTTGGCGTGCTTAGATTAACTTGAAATTTGACACATACATCACATTTGTCGGCTGTTAAGTGTGTCCAAAAAGGTCAGACAAAGGTGTGTCTCAATTGGCCCACTAGCGCCCCGTTTGTCTAAAATGTGGGGTTTCTTTTACTTACAGTCCCCAAATGGGTCAGTAACAACATAAAATAGTCCACTGATATTTACCCACTTGATGCACTTGCCCACCGTGCATTGTTTTCTGGGGGGCACCGTATAGCGATACACAAACGTGTGAGGGCCCGCCATCGCTGCTTGCAGCTATATTTCATTCTTGTTTTTACCACTCTTTTTTGAGAGGGGGCCGTCAACCGTGATCTTGCACACCTCTCCGCAAATGTGAAGTTGCATCCCTGTATATGATCACATATTATATGATTCTATAATTAATTTAATGATATATACAATCAAAATGTAACCCATCATAATCAGTGGTGAAAGAAGTACACAAACCATGTACTTAAGATACACTATTTAAATTATTACTCCAGTAAATATAAAAGTGCTCCTTTTAAACTTTCACTTGAGTAAAAGTACAAATGTATTTGCCTTCAAATGTACTTAAATATCCAAAATACTATGATTTATTATGGCTATTATAATATAATTATAATTTTTGTCTTAATTTTGGACTTCTGCTTAATCAACTCAGTTTATGTGAAAGCACTCTAATGTTACTCTTAGCACACCGATGTATTAATAGAATGATATTAATGAGTCAAACACTGATTGATATCTGTTTAAATTATTATGAGCCCAAAACCTTCTTTTCAACTACTTTGCTTCTTCTTCTTCGCTTCTCGCATTAGGGGTCGCCATAGCGGATTATCCGTCTCCATACCCTCCTGTCCTCTACATCTGCCTCTTTCAAACCAACTACCTGCATGTCTTCCCTCACCACACCCATAAACCTCCTCTTTAACTTTCCTCTTTTCCTCCTTCCTGGTGGCTCCATCCTCAGCCTTCCCCTTGCCGATATACCCCATGTCCCTCCTCTGCATACGTCCAAACCATCTCAGTCGCTCCTCCCTCACCTTGTCTCCAAACCGTCCTACATGGGCGGTCCATCTAATAAAGTTGTTTCTTATCTTGTTTTTTTTTTTTTTTTTATTAGGGCCCGAGCACCGAGGAGCAGGCCAGAATGGCCTGCACCAGAGGTGCAAGCCCTATTGTTTTCCTTAGAATTTATTTTATTTATTAGGGCCGAGAACCGAGGAGCAGGCCAGAATGGCCTGCACCAGAGGTGCGAAGCCCTATTGTTTTCCTTAGAATTTATTATTTTTTTATTTTTTTATTTATTTTATTTTTTTTACACACATTGGTCATTAGAGGTCCCTTAACATACTCGAAAACTCTTGAAATTTGGCACACACGTCAGAGTCCTTTGTCACTAGGGCCTTAGAAAGGCTGGTATACAGGCGTGGCAGGGGGGCTCTGTAGCGCCCCCTGTAATTAAAAAACAAACATTCATGCACAGATCGGGCAATTATGTACGCACATGTACGAGAGTTGGTAGGCATATAGACCTCATCGAGCCGAACAACTTTCGCCCTCTAAACTATGAGCTACGCCCAACAGGAAGTCAGCCATTTTGGTTTGTTTTATAAGTGCATGCGGTGAACTTTTAAATACTCCTCCTAGGGAATTCATGCGATTGACATCAAACGTGGCGAACATGATGCCGAGACATTGGACTTGCTAAATTGCGAAGGGATTTTTGATATCTCGAACGCTGCTGCCATGGCGAGGCGACAAATTTATGGCGAATTCGGAGAACAGGAAGTGTTTAATATCAAAAGCAAAAAATGTGTTATTCAGATGACACGCTGTGTATATGTTCTGCCAAGGATTCCGTTCGCATCGATGTGCCTATTGTGAATCTCGGACATAGCGCCACCAACAGGCGCCAGGAAGTGTGTCAGTCACAAAAGGTGGATTTTTTGACAGTTGCATGTGGTGAACTTTTAAATACTCCTCCCAGGATATTTATGCGATTGACACCAAACGTGGTCAACATGATGCTGAGACATTGTAGATAATAAATTGCGAAGGGATTTTTGATATCTTGAACACCGTTCCCATGGCAATGCCTCAAACTTTACTTTCATTTTCAGGCGTATTTAAGCACTTGGCATGCACTTTGTGTGCCTTAACATGCTCGAAAACACCGGACATTTGGCACAAACGTCAAAGTCGTCTGCCATTAGGACCAGTCAAAGGCTGGAACATAGGCGTGGCAATAGGGCTCTGTAGCGCCCCCTGTAATGTAAAAACAAATATTGGTGCACAGATCAGGCAAACATGTACGCACATGAACGAGAGTTGGTAGGCATATAGATCTCATCGACCGAACAACTTTCACAATCAAACCTATTAGCTCCGCCCAACAGGAAGTCGGCCATTTTGGATGGTTTCAAAAGTGCATGTGGTGAACTTTTAAATACTTCTCCTAGGGAATTCATGCGATTGACATCAAACATGGTGAACATGATGCGAGACATTGCACTTGCTAAATTGTGAAGGGATTTTTATATTTTGAACGGTGCTGCCATGGCGGCGACAAATTTATGGCGAATTCAGAGAAACAGGAAGTGTCTAATATCTAAAGCAAAAATGTCTTATTCGGATGACACGCAGTGTGTATGTTCGCCAAGGATTCCGATCGCATCGATGTGCCTATTGTGAATCTTGGACATAGCGCCACCAACAGGCGCCAGGAAGTGTGTCAGTCACAAAGGTGGATTTTTGACAGTTGCATGTGGTGAACTTTTAAATACTCCTCCTAGGATATTCATGCGATTGACATCAAACATGGTGAACATGATGCGAGACATTGTAGATGATAATTTGCAAAGTGATTTTTGATATCTCGAACGCTGTTCTCATGGCAACGTCAAACTTACATTTTATTTCAGGCATATTTAAGGCTTTTGGCATGCTTAGATTAACTTGAAATTTGACACATACATCACATTTGTCGGCTGTTAAGTGTGTCCAAAAGGTCGGACAAGGGTGTGTCTCTTAAGTGGCCCACTAGCGCCCCCGTTTGTCTAAAATGTGAGGTTTCTTTTACTTACAGTCCCCAAATGGGTCGGTTACAACATAAAATAGTCCACTGATATTTACCCACTTGATGCACTTGCACACCGTGCATTGTTTTCTGGGGGGCACCGTATAGCGATACACAAATGTGCGAGGGCCCGCCATCGCTGCTTGCAGCTATATTTAGGGCCCGAGCACCGAGGAGCAGGCCAGAATGGCCTGCACCAGAGGTGCGAAGCCCTATTGTTTTCCTTAGAATTTATTATTAAATAAATAATTATTAAACAAACGTGGTCAACATGATGCCGAGACATTGCCTATTGATGCCTATTGTGAATCTTGGACAGTGTCTAATATCTAAAGCAAAAAATGTCTTATTCGGATGACACGCAGTGTGTATGTCCGGCCAAGGATTCCGATCGCATCAATGTGCCTATTGTGAATCTTGGACATAGCGCCACCAACAGGCGCCAGGAAGTGTGTCAGTCACAAAAGGTGGATTTTTTGACAGTTGCATGTGGTGAACTTTTAAATACTCCTCCTAGGATATTCATGCGATTGCCACCAAACGTGGTCAACATGATGCCGAGACATTGTAGATGATAAATTGCGAAGGGATTTTTGATATCTTGAACACCGTTCCCATGGCAACGCCTCAAACCTTACTTTTATTTCAGGCATATTTAAGCATTTGGCATGCCTTAACATGCTCGAAAACACCGGAGATTTGGCACAGACGTCAAAGTCGTCTGCCATTAGGACCGGTCGAAGGCTGGAACATAGGCGTGGCAATAGGGCTCTGTAGCGCCCCCTGTAATGCAAAAACAAATATCGGTGCACAGATGGGGCAAACATGTACACACATGTAAGAGAGTTGGTATGCATATAGATCTCATCGACCCGAACAACTTTCACAATTAAACCTATTAGCTCCGCCCAACAGGAAGTCGGACATTTTGGATGGTTTCATAAGTGCATGTGGTGAACTTTTAAATACTCCTCCTAGGGAATTCATGCAATTGACATCAAACATGGTGAACATGATGCCGAGACATTGCACTTGCTAAATTGTGAAGGATTTTTGATATCTCGAACGGTGCTGCCATGGCGAGGCGACAAATTTATGGCGAATTCAGAGAAACAGGAAGTGTCTAATATCTAAAGCAAAAAATGTCTTATTCGGATGACACGCAGTGTATATGTTTGGCCAAGGATTCCGATCGCATCGATGTGCCTATTGTGAATCTTGGACATAGCGCCACCAACAGGCACCAGGAAGTGTGTCAGTCACAAAAGGTGGATTTTTTGACAGTTGCATGTGGTGAACTTTTAAATACTCCTCCTAGGATATTCATGCGATTGCCACCAAACGTTGTCAACATGATGGCGAGACATTGTAGATGATACTTTGCAAAGTGATTTTTGATATCTCGAACGCTGTTCTCATGGCAACGCGTCAAACTTACATTTTATTTCAGGCATATTTAAGGCTTTTGTCGTGCTTAGATTAACTTGAAATTTGACACATACATCACATTTGTCGGCTGTTAAGTGTGTCCAAAAAGGTCGGACAAGGGTGTGTCTCTTAAGTGGCCCACTAGCGCCCCCGTTTGTCTAAAATGTGGGGTTTCTTTTACTTACAGTCCCCAAATGGGTCAGTCACAACATAAAATAGTCCACTGATATTTACCCACTTGATGCACTTGCACACCGTGCATTGTTTTCTGGGGGGCACCGTATAGCGATACACAAATGTGCGAGGGCCCGCCATCGCTGCTTGCAGCTATATTTTATTTTTATTTTTATAAAATTAATTTAAAATGTTATTCCTAACATTTCTGAACATTCCTGTTAGTTAGGTTCCAAATGAGAACCCGCGAGTTCCAAATCGCAAATTATCGGAGGTTGACTGTATATGCCCTGCTTCATATCTATAAGTACTGCATTATCAGAACAGTCAGTCTTCACATCATCTCCACACACACTATTGCTGTGACGTAATCTTACTGTTAGCCAAAGAGGACTAAGTTTGACTAAACATAGACTGTAATAGAGGCATTAAAAATGCCAGGCGAAGACTGTTAGAGGCTGTGCATAATTTATGATGAACATCTTGCATTATAAATATTATGCTTAAGAAATAATTTCATATAAATTATTTTGTATACATTATTTTATGCAAGGTTTGTTTTATCTGCCACTTTTATGTTAGTTCCATTTGTGAGGAATTATATTTTAAAATATATATACATATACATATATAATATGTATATGATTGTGTGATGTTATCTTATTGGTGGTTGGCACTAGTGCATCCAACCGGAGTTAGCAATGTCTTTATATTAATTTTAATAGTTGCATTGTTAATAATTATGTTTGTTACGTTTCTGTATTTCATTTTATTTACAGTTTACTTAAGTTCAGTGACCACTGAGTTTGCTTTTGTAAACAAAACATTGGACTATTAAAGAAAGTCAAGTGAAGTTTATTTCGATAGCGCTTTACACAACAGACATTGTCTCAAAGCAGCTTTACAGAATTGTAGTAGTTAAGGTAAATGGTGTGTATTTATCCCTGATGAGCAGCCATGGCGACTGTGGCAAGGAAAAACTCCCTTAGTTGTTATGAGGAAGAAACCTTGAGAGGAACCAGACTCAAAAGGGGAAACCATCCTCATTTGGGTGACATCAAGAGTGTGATTATAAATCTTTAAACAATACAGAACACTGGAGAGTGAGAACTAAAACGAGAACTGGAATGTAAGATTATGAGTTGTTTTGATATCAATTATTGTAGCAGACAACAGCACAGATAACCAAAATGTCAGACATGTTCTTTATTTCTTCGCCCGCCCCAATCCCCACAACACATGATAGTGGTAACTGGTAATTGGCAGACAATTCACATATCATGACATCCCCCATTTTTTTTTTTCATTCAACACAAACAATAACAACAGAACTGACAGTACTGTGTAAAGCCTATCACATTAAACAAAACGTCATAACAGCATGAAATGACTTTTTTTTTTTTAATGAACCACTATAAACATAGGCCAGGAATATTCTATACAGCTACTCCTCAATCAGCCGCTGTGGCTTTGTGACAACTCGACCACTTGCCGTCTTAACAGGGTGCTCAGGTCATGTTCTTCCTGTGTGTCATTAGTCACACTTTGCCTGTTAATAGTTTGTTGGATTGTGTCTTTGGATGTCTTGTGACTCTTTTTTTTTTTTTGCATTAGAAACTTTCTGTTCCTTCTGTACACCTGTCCATCTGGCGTCCGGACAACATAGGATCTCAGCTGTTCAGCAAGTGCTGTTACCTGAGCTGGATTCCAAGTGCCATCCTGCCATATCCTGATGTTATCACCAATGTTGAGTCTTGGAAGTGCTTTGGATCCGTGGTCAAAGTATTCTTTTTGCTTTCTTTGCCTCCTCTCCAGTAGTTGCTGTACTGCAGTGGTCACTGTTTCTGGCTTCAACAACGGAGATGTAATTGGAAGTCTAGTTCTCACTCGTTGACCCATCAGTAGTTGAGCTTGTGATGCACCTACACTATAAAAAATTAAAAGTTGACTTAACTTAAAATTTTAAGGCAACTTGCTGCACAGCTTTTTTGAGTTTACTCAACTTTGGACCAAGTTGTTCATTCAACTCAAATCACTGAGTAAAGTCACATATCTCTTTTTTGTTCAGCTAACACAGTTTTTCTAGTTAAAATTGTAATTATTTTCCAATGTGTCCCAATAAATTATGTGAACATTTTTCTATGAGTTTTATAGACAAATATGTTTTGTTAGCATTTACACAATGTTATAAAATAAAACTATAACTGCAGACTTTAATTTTTTTTGTTTATTGTTGAATACAAACAAGGTCAAACAATAGCCATACCTCCTAACAGAAAAAATGAAAGTCAAAATAAAAATCCTGGAAAAATGTCAGTCAATAAAAAAACAAACTGAAGATAATTGAAGATTCACTTTTAACCTTTTAACGTGTAAAGGCTTTGATTCTATTCATTAGATGCTTAAAACATTAAAACACTAATAAACATGTAAAATAAAACATATTAAAACATAGAAGTTCAACACTAACACTGTCAACAATGTCAACACGTACCTTACAAAATTTTCAAACAATAAAATAAATGAGTACAAATATAAATTGAATTCAAATAAAATTAAATAACACAAATAAAATGGCACAATAAAGAATCTGAAAAGATGAAAAATAAACGCACAATCAACAACAAAACAAATTAAATAAAAATGACATTGTAAGACATTATATTAACATTTTAACAATTTATTTTATTAAATAACATTTTAACATTAAGATGCTAATATTTGTTGAATTCAAAAGATGTTCACACCAAAATGTCAACATTCCCAGTAAGAGTTTACTTTTCATGGACTGTACCTTTGCAGAGCAGTAAGCCCCATTTTCATAACACCAAAAAACTAACATTTTTAAAACATTTAAACATCTAACATAGTTCAACAATTCACAGGAAGAGCTTAGTTTTCAAAAGACTATACCCTTGCAGAGCATCGAGTGCCCATTTCCATAAACACCTTCTCAATTACCTCAAAAGTATATTTGAGTTCTTTTGGGTATTCTTGTAAGATGTGATTTGAGTGCACTTCGGGTTTTAGAGGTGCAAATACAGTTGTCATAAAAACAATTCCAATTTACTCGTCCTCCATGTCGCAGTCTTGTGTGTTTTAGAAGAACTTCTTGAGAAGAGTGGGCAAATTTTACATTGCATGCTGAGCTCTGAACCAGAAACCCCAGTAAATAAGATGTGTTTGTGCCTAATGCTGACCAATGTACACTGGCGATCAAAATTAGAGAACAATTTATAAACAATTGAACAATTCTGAAATAATGTCATCTTCACTGCTCAACAGTTGAAGGAGTTTTTGTCCTGTCTATACCATGCTACCAGAACACCTTTTCCACAAATTAACTAAGGCATTTAAAAAAACATTATTTTGCAGAAAACACACTGATCAAAATTAGAGAACACTTTCAGATACCTCCCAGTTATTGATGTTATTCTGGCACCTGGTGCTAATTTCCTTAATTATCTGTCAACCCCTATTTAACTGGCAGCCTAACTTCCAGTTTCACTGACTCTGCAAGATGGTGGGCCATTCTAAAGTGACTGAAAGCCTCCGGCAGCAGGTTGTCCAGATGAAGGCCAAAGGGATGACCCTATCAGCCATAGCAAGACAAGTTGGTCGTTCCAAATCTGTGATTTCAGGAATATTGAATATTTACAACATCACAAACTCATTCAAGTCCGCCAAGAAGGCTGGTCGTCCACGGAAGACAAATACAAGAGAGGACAGGATACTGCGGAGGATCTCAATGGGCAATCGTTTCCACACTGCAGCTGGAATTGCTCACCAGTTCAGCGCTGAACAGGGTAAGGATCTGTCTGGTCATACAGTGTCTCGACGTTTAAGAGCATTTGGACTGAAAGCCCACTCTGCAGTGACCAAACCTCTCATTAGCGGAAAGAATCAAAAGGCTAGACTAAGCATGATGTGTGTACATAGGAGAACTGGTCCAAAGTTCACTTCAGTGATGAAAGCAGTTTTAATTTATTTAGGTCCGATGGGAAACATTATGTTCGGCGACAAACTGGAGAAAGACTGAACCCAAAGTGTGTAAAGAAGTCAGTGAAAAGTGGAGGAGGAAGTGTCATAGTTTGGGGCATGTTTTCTGCAGCAGGAGTTGGGCAACTTATACAGCTACATGGCAGAGTGAATGCAAATGTTTATCAGAACCTTCTTCAACAACATATGGTTCCTTCCCTGCGTTCACCAATCAGCCCGCAGTGTTCATGCAGGACAACGCTCCATGTCACACAGCAAAACGGGTAAAGCAGTTCCTTGAAACTGAAAACATTGAAATAATGACATGGCCTGCCCAGAGTCCTGATCTCAACCCAGTAGATAACCTCTGGAAAATCCTTGGCGACAAAGTTATGGCCAAGAAACCCACTACAGTCACCGAATTGTGGAGGAGACTGGAAGAAGAGTGGACCAAAATCACACCAGAGCAGTGTGAGAGACTAGTGCTGTCCTGTGGCCGCAGATGTGCTGAAGTCATTCAGAGCAGAGGCCTGTACACTTCCTACTAATTGCTGACTGTTGTAACCTTCAGAAAATTTTGTTTTAATCTTTTTCCATGCTACAGTCATTGTTGTTCTCTAATTTTGATCAGTGTGTTTTCTGCAAAATAATGTTTTTTTTTTGGAAATGCCTTAGTTATTTTGTGGAAAAGGTGTTCTGGTAGCTTGGTATAAACAGGACATTATTTCAGAATGGTTCAATTGTTTATAAATTGTTCTCTAATTTTGATCGCCAGTGTATGTTATGCTATGGTGTACAGGCAAATATCATGTACAACAACAAAACAAATATCTACAAAACATATCTATAGAGAAATATCTATAAAATATTACCAGTATATGGGTCAAAACACTACACTGGTCTAGGTCTGTTGGTAACATGGAAAATGAATCAGCATCACAAACACCAGTATTTTTTTTCTTTTTTTTAAATCCATCATGTAAATTCTTAAAAAATAATAAAAGGTAAACTTGCATAAAAAATACTGGTGTTCTTGTGATATAGATTTCTTGTTCATGTTACCAAAAGGCCTAGACCAGTATTGCATTTTGACCTATTCCTTAGTGCTGCTTACGACTTAAGACTTGTGTATAATGCTAGAGTGACATTTGTTTTCTGTACTTCGTCACCACGATCAGGCCATTCTGTGTAACAGCAGCAACTCTTGACAGTAATCAAAAATTTTAAATAACTAAGTGGATGGCCTGTTTTGCATCATGGGCGATGGGCAAAAATTGATTGCAATTTGTATCATGCCAATTGTAAAAGAAGAATTTTAAGCGCATTACACCTAGTCTTATACTATTATCTATGCCGAACACGACAGCGATACGACAAAAGACAATAAACCCATTAAATACAAGACATTTGTAGGGATCCATTGATTTAAAACACACAATTGTGCTTTATACTGGCATTAAAAACTCTAACAAGAGTATATTTGCATGTTGCGATGTTTTACAAACATTTCAACAATATAATCTTCTTCTTCTTCTTCTTTCGGCTGGTCCCATTAGGGGTCGCCACAGCGGATCATCCGTCTCCATACCACCCTGTCCTCTACATCTGCCTCTTTCACACCAAATTTCAACAATATAATAAATGTAATAAAATGAATAAAGACACTTACTTTAATAAATGATGAAGTCTGGGTTGATTAGTTCGTCATGATCTCCTGCCCACACATTTTCCCGATAACTGTGGTAAATAAAGCCATAGCAAACCATTAAGTTAGATTTGCAAGATATAAAACTGGGATTGCGACATATTTTCACCTTGATAAGAACGTTCACGCAGAGCCAGCGCCAGACCATAACTAACTAATCAGCAACAATAACTTGCAAAAACGAGGCATAAAAAACCACTACAGTGCCAGGGCACACACATACAACTGGTACACACTGTCAGCTCATTTACCTTAAAGAAAATCACAAAATAATTACGGTATCCAGCGTTCACAAACGCTTCCACACGGCTCGTGCCAACATTACATTTACAACAGCAAAAAAAACCCGCAGAATCAGCTTTTACGCTTACTCAAGCCAGTCTCGATTAATGTACCAACTAGACAAAAAAAAGCACGTTTTTTTGCCACCGAACATGCGCCCAGGGTACTGTTTTAATTTTATTGATTAGGTTGATCGAGCCCGAGATCATCCACGGCCTGTAGATTTGAAAATTCCGTCTCGGCTCCATTAGCCCCAGTTTCCGAGTTTGTGCTAACAGGTGTTTCCGTGATGTCAGATTGAATAGGTGGTGCTGGCTGAGAAGGCTGAGTGATAGGAGTACATTCTAAATATGAAGAAGGTCTTGCAGAAGTAGAACTGACGAGCCATTTTCTAATATCTAATATATTAAATGAATTAAAAACTGTAACGCAGAACAACAACCTCTTTGGGTTTGCCCTCCTTAACTGCGTTCATGCAAACTTGCTTTAAAATAATAAGCTTGACCAGTGACACTACATTTCTTAGTTATTACTTTCAAAACCAGGTCAAAAACAATTGTACATTTTACTGCCATTAAAAACTCTAACTAACATTAGATACATTTGCATGTCGCAAACAATGCTTAATGCTCACACTGATGTTTCACAAACATTACAAACATTTGAACATTATAAAAAATATAATAAAATGAATAAAGATGCTTACTGTAAACGCTGACGTTTAAAGGGTTGATGAAGCTGTCCTGAAGCTTGACTGATGATCAAAATGGCGCTATCATTCCATGTGCACTCCAACGTCTGCACGTTATAGCGCGCATGCTTCAACCACCAAGCCAACTTGTGTGCTTGTAAACTTATATGTGCATATCCAGTCGATGTTTCAAATTAAGTTGGTCAGACAATTTTTTAACTTATTTCTACCTATTAAATCAACCTTTTTGAGTTTTATTGTCCAGTTAACTACTAATAGATATAAGTTATTAAAACTTTTCGAAAGTTGGATTTTTTACAGTGTATATCCTCTACAGGGGTGCGCCTCAAATTCAGTAAAGAAAAATATGGATCTTTCCTTTCAGATTTAGCTTTCTTGAGCATGAGCTTGACAGTCTGTACAGCTCTTTCAGCCATTTCATTTGATTGTGCGTGGTGTGGTCTTGATGTTTGAGGACTAAACTCCCATTCTTTTGTGAACGCTTGAAATTCTTTAGAGCTGAACTGCGGGCCATTGTATAAAATAAAATTTTCAGGAATTCCATGTCTGGCAGATTGGGACTTCAAATGGGTAATGACCGTAGCACTTCTTGTATCTGACCTCAACCACTCTACTTCAATGAACTTGGAATAATAATCCACTAAAAGTAATACTACTGCTGGTCAAAAGTGAATAAGTCAACACCTAGGGCCTTTCAGGAACACTGTGTGGTTGTAATGGCTCTTTGGTTTGCTGTTTTTGGTATGTGCTGCACACCTCACAGTTGCTTATCATCTCCGTTATACTCTGAGACATCCCAGGCCAGAAGAGCACATCTCGCACTCTCCGCCTACATCTCTCTATCCCTAAGTGACTCTCATGAATTCTCCTTAGCATTTCTGCTCTCATGGTTGCTGGAACAATGAGTCGTTCTCCTTTAAAGATTCCATCCACGACTGTGATTTCTTCCCTGAAGTACCAATACATTTGTATTTCCTTTGCAGCTTGGCTCCTGCTATCCGGCCATCCGTTCAACGCTGTCTCTGCAAATTTTTTTAGAGTTACATTCTTTTTAGTTTCCTTCCGGAATTCCTGTAATTTTGCATTTGATACAGGCAGGTTTTACATCAACATGTGCACCTGGGCTTCTGTTTCTTTATCAAGTAAGTTAGTCTCTGGTAAGTATGCTCTGGATAATGCATTAGCAACTAGCAGTTCCTTACCTGGTTTGTACTGCACCATTGCCTGATACTTTTTTAGTCTCATTAACAATCTCTGTACTCTAGCTGGAGCACTCCCACAAATTGGTGGAAGTGCTCCATTCCAAACACAACTGCCAACATTTCTTTTTCAATTTGTGCGTAGCACTGTTCAGTTTCATTTAATGCGCGTGAAGCATAAGCTACTGGCTGGTCTTTTTGAAGTAGCACAGCTCCTAGTCTGCTTTTCGACGCATCAACAGAGACTGTTACTGGTAACCTCACATCATAGTACCTGAGTATGGGTGTTTCAGTCAGAAGTGTTTTCAGGTTGTTGAAGGCATGCTGCTGTTCATGCTGCCATTGCCAGGTGACATCATTTCTGGTAATCCTGCGCAATGTTTCAGTGTGTTGTGACAAATTTGGAATGAACTCTGCGAGGAAAGTGACCATGCCTAGGAATCGTTCAACATCCTTCTTGCATTCAGGTGTGGGCATATTTCTGACAGCCTCAACTTTACTTTGATCCGGTTTCAATCCATCTTTTGTGAGGATGTGACCTAGGTATTTGAATTCTTTCAAACCTACTTTACATTTTTCTTTATTCAATCTGAAATTTTTCTTTCTTGCTCTCTCTAACACTTGCCTCAGTCTGTGGTCGTGCTGTTCCTTTGTCTCACCCCAGATCAGTATGTCATCAATGTAGGTCTCAACACCTTCAATTCCTTCAAACAGCTGTTTCACCGTCCTATGGAACACTTCTGGTGCTGAGTTGACACCAAAGGGAGGAATCTGTAGCGGCCATAGGGAGTGTTAAAGTTACAAAGGCGAGAGCTTCCATCATCTAGCTTGAGTTGCCAAAAACCTGTGCTTGCATCCAGCACTGTAAAGTATTTGGCTTTGGCGAGCCTGCAAGTTATTTCATCTACTGTTGGTAGCTGGTAATGTTCCCTCATCACTGCTGTATTGAGATCACGGGGGTCTAAACAGATTCTCAATTTCCTGTTAGACTTCTCAACAATTACAAAAGGGTTCACCCACTGCGTTGGCTCTTCAATCTTTCTTATCACGTTCATTTTTTCCATTCTATTTAATTCTGTGTTTAGTTTTTCTCTCAGCGTGACAGGAATTTTCCTAGGTGGATGTACTTTTGGAACCACAGTGTCGTCTATTAGTATTGTGTGTTATTCCTCTAGGCAACCCATGCCTTCAAAAACATCCGCATATTCCATGAAAATGTCCATTTTGTCACCTTTGTCCAATGTCATCACTCTCTTGATGAGCCTCATTTCTTCACATGCATTAATTCCCAGGATTGGTTTAGCATCTGTTGTTACCACAATGAATTCCACTACATATGTTTTGTCATTATATTTCACTGCCAAATTACACTTCCCTTTCACAGGTATTTTGTCTCCTATATATGTAAACAGCTTTACATTAGTGAGTCTAAGAGCGTTCTTTTTTCCAAGTCTTTGCACCAAGCTGTAAGGAATTACATTGGCTTGAGCTCCAGTGTCCAGTTTAAATTTTACACTCCTATGTGCTATTTTCAATTCAACTGTCCATTCATCCGTCTGTGACAGTGTTAGAACCATACCCACGAACAGACTGGATCGCTGATCTGTGACGTCATCTTCATCAACCATGTGCACTTTTTTCGATCTACACATTTTAGCAAAGTGATTTATTTTTTCACAGTTCTTGCACTGTTTGCCGTATGCAGGACATTTACGTGAAGAAATAGAGAGGACTGTACCTTAGCTGGCTTGCTAGCGCATACTGCTGCAAACAGATACAGTTCAAATCTCTGCCGAAATCTTCTCCAGTTCTCCGACAGATTACAGTTAGACAGATCAAGTCCCGCAGGAGGCTCGAGACCTTCCATTTTTATTTATTTATTTTTTCTTCAGTTTACTTCTGACACCATGTTTTGTTATCAATTATTTTAGCAGACAACAGCACAGATAACCAAAATGTCAGACGTTCTTTATTTCTGCATTCGCCCCGCCCCAATCCCCACAACACATGATAGTGCATCGGGCTGGTAATTGGCAGACAATTCACATTTTATGACATGAGTAATATCCTTTCTACAGTATTTTACAGTCATTTGTGGTTATAGAACTAGGAGCTACTGAGCAACTCATAAAATAGCTCAACATTTGCGATCATCATAGATCCAGCATCAGCTTCTTCATGCCAGAGCCTTTAAACACTCAAGGAGGTCCAGTGTCCAAACTCCACATGAAGTGGGATCCAATTGACGCTGGTACATCTCTAGATGGTTCGGGATGTTTGCAGGGTCGTCATCTACTTCTTTAAAGGTCCATAATCTTCATGAGGTCGGACAGGACTGGAGCTGGCAAGGAATTACCGTAGCTGCTGTTCATGATATTAACAAGCACAAGTTGATAATGTGCATTTGATCAGATGTACTGGAGCACAAGGTTATGATATGCAAAGTGTGTTATGTGTAGGCTTTGCTTAAAACATACATTTTTAATCTGCACTTAAACTGGGGGAGTGTGTCTGAGCCCTGAACAGTGCTAGTAAGACTATTCCAAAGTTTAGGAGCTAAATGTGAGAATGCTCTACCACCTTTAGTGGACTTTGCTATTCTAGGAACTACTAGAGTTTCGAGATCTCAGGGAGCGTGAATGATTGTAACGTGTTAGAAGACTGGAAATATACATGGGAGCTAAACCATTTAGGGTTTTGTAAATAAGTAGCAGTAGTTTGTAGTCGATTCGAACTTAACAGGTAGAGAGTGCAGGGATAAGTTTGGAGTTATATGATCATATTTTCTCGACCTTGTGAGAACAAGGTGCTCATATCAACAAACCAGAGTGAACGTGTGAATGTAAGGGGACGAAAGCATACAAAAATTTCAGTTCACCAAACACTCTATGGCCATGTTCCCTCCAGATCTGCGCCTTTACCTGAGAAAAAATCTACTGATCAAAGGCTTGTCTAAATAAATATGTTTTCAACCTCAACTTGAACACTGAGACTGTGTCTGAGTCCCGAACACTGATTGGAAGGCTGTTTCATAACTGTGGGGCTTTATAAGTGGAAGATCTGCCCCCTGCTGTAGTCTTTATTATTTGAGGAACCAACAGATAGCCTGCACCTTTTGATCTAAGTAGGCGTGGAGGATCATACTGGTACATGAACTAGTTTTTCTGCAACATCATATTTCTAATTTTAGCAATATTTCTAAGGTAAAAGAAGGCGATCCTGGTAATATTATTCACGTGAGCCTCAAAGGAAAGACTAGAGTAAATAATAACACCAAGGTCTTTGACTGCTGTACACGCTGAAACATCAAGCATCCATTGTCTAATGTGTTTTACACTCTCCTCAACATTGTTAAGCTGATCTCTCTCATCTGGCTTTGCTGAAATATACAACTGTGTATCATCAGCATAGCGATGGAAGCGAATACCATGTTTATGTTTAATTTCACCAAGAGGCAGCATATATAAAGAGAAAAGCAGTGGGCCTAAGACAGCTCCTTGAGGAACACCAAACTTTACTTCAGAGAGTGTGGAGAACTCACCATTTACATCAACAAACTGATAGGTATCAGTCAAATAAGACCTGAGCCAAGAGAGAGCTGTTCCATATATTCCAACAGCGTTCTCAAGTCTAGCAAGCAGTATAGTGTGATCAATTGTGTCAAAAGAAGTCTTGGCTCTGACATGTACTTAAGTAAAAAGTAGTTATTACTTCTACCCGTTGTAGCTGTTAACTGGACCTCACATCATATTAATATTTGACAGACAGACAGACAGACAGACAGACAGACAGACAGACAGACAGACAGACAGACAGATAGATAGATAGATAGATAGATAGATAGATAGATAGATAGATAGATAGATAGATAGATAGATAGATAGATAGAACATTGTCATTGCATAGTACAGGAACACAGCAACAAAATGCATTTTGGCATCTACCAGAAGTGCAAAAAGTGCAGATAAATATGTAGCATATTTACAGCATGTGATATATATGTAAGCATATGTACAGTGATTAAATATAAAGGCTATAACAGTGCAGAGATGTGTGGACATCATTAAGGGCCTTTGCTATGTTTCCACACGGACAGTTAATGAGGTGATACCGGAGAAAGTGCACCTCTTCAAGCCAATAAGCTTTATATATATATATATATATATATATATATATATATATATATATATATATATATATATATATATATATAATCATAGACATTTTACAGATTTGAATGATGTATTGTTTTTATCTGTGCGATCAATAAAGACAGTAATTTCTAGTAACATCTAGTGCCGTTTACAATCATTTTAATTTTGTCGACCAAATATATATATATATATATATATATATATATATATATATATATATATATATATATATATATATATATATACAGTACAGACCAAATGTTTGGACACACCTTCTCATTCAAAGAGTTCTCTTTATTTTCATGACTATGAAAATTGTAGAGTCACACTGAAGGCATCAAAACTATGAATGAACACATGTGGAATTATATACATAACAAAAAAGTGTGAAACAACTGAAAATATGTCATATTGTAGGTTCTTCAAAGTAGCCACCTTTTGCTTAGATTACTGCTTTGCACACTCTTGGCATTCTCTTGATGCCTACTTTGAAGAACCTACAATATGACATATTTTCAGTTCACTTTTTTGTTATGTATATAAATACACGTGTTAATTCATAGCTTTGATGCCTTCAGTGTGAATCTACAATTTTCATAGTCATGAAAATAAAGAAAACATATATATATATAATATATATAAACTTTTGGTCTGTACTGTATATATAATATATATACAGTACAGACCAAAAGTTTGGACACACAAGGTGTGTCCAAACTTTTGGTCTGTACTGTGTATATATATATATATATATATATATATATATATATATATATATATATATATATATATATATATATTAATATATATTAATAGATGAATATAATAATATATTAATTAATACAAAATGAATTAAAAATGTTGTTACCATTCACATATAGAACGCAAGCAGAGAAAAGATGATGATGATCAGAAATGTGTCTGTTCTCAGTCATGTTTACATTACAGACTCCCTCTGTCTCATCCACATTAACCCCAAACTTCTTACTGCCTTCTGCGTGCTGATTCTTATCTTCGTAAAGAGTGAGAGTCAGGACTTTATACACCAGTGGATTGAAAAAGACACGCAGTAACAGGAAATCGGTTGTATGAGGGTGGAGAAATATGCTGATCTAGCAGCACTAAGAGATTTTCTATAATTTAGGAGACTCTCTTTCCATGCTATTTGAAATTCTGTTAATTTTGTTTGACGCCATTTACGTTCTAATTTTAGAGTGGTCTGTTTTAAGGTGCGCGTATGATCATTATACCACTGTGCTATTTTTTTCTCCCTGATCATTTTGGTCTTAAGGGGAGCTACATCATCTAGAGTATAACGTAACGTTGATTTGAGGTATTCAGTGGCCCAGTCAAGCTCTGCGGGCTCAGACGGAGATCTATTTAATGTCATAATTTCTGGAAGATTATTGATAAAACGCGCTGTAGTAGCTGACGTGAAAGTACACTTAACACGGTAACGTGGTGAGGTAGTAATGCAATGACTGAGGCAGATTTTAAAAGAGATGAGATAATGGTCTGAAATAGCATCAGACTGTGGAATTATGACTAAGTTTTTTATTTTTAATCCAAATGTTAACAACAAATCAAGAGTGTGTCCACCACTATGAGTGAGTCCTATAACATTCTGATTAATTCCAACTGAATCTAGAATGCAACTCCGCCTCCTCTGCCATTTAGACGGGGTTGTTGTAAGTAACTATAACCAGGAGGACTTGCTTTATTTAATGCTACATATTCATTTGGTTTAATCCACTTTTCTGTCAAACACATTATTTTAAACTCCTGGTCGATAATAATTTAGTTTATAGTAAGCGCTTTTGACATGAGAGATCTAATATTCAACAATCCTATCTTTAGATCAAAGGTGCTGGCTGTGCGTTCAGTCCTATTTAATTTAATGTTAATCAGGTTACTAAAAAATACTTTCTGAGAATTCCTATATTTTGGTTTCGCTCGGGGGACAGACACAGTCTAAATTTGGTGGATCCTGAGTAACGACTCTGTGCAGCTAGAAGAACGTCATTTTAGCCTGTCTGTCTGCTCCCTGGCCTTGGCTCTGGACAGTCACTTGTTAAATAGTGCTGTTCTGAGACTATGATCTATACTACAAGAAATAAGAGCAGCACCTTGCCGAGTGGGATGCCCTTAAAATTGCTCCAATTATTTATGAAGCCCACATTGTTTTTGCAGCACCACTCGGACATCCAACAGTTCAGCGACCAAAACCTGCTTAAGGCTACATTGCCACATCACATTGGGATGGGGCCAGAGCATGTTACTGCATCGGACATTGCCTTCGCTAATTTACAC
This sequence comes from Silurus meridionalis, assembly GCF_014805685.1. Lineage (NCBI taxonomy): Eukaryota > Metazoa > Chordata > Actinopteri > Siluriformes > Siluridae > Silurus > Silurus meridionalis. The sequence continues at coordinate 11,497,725 of NC_060888.1, forward strand.
ACCTCTATAATATTACTCTTGGTAACCTCTGACTGTTGAAGGCATATATCATTAGCTCCTGTGTGAAAAACTATCTTAGAGAACCTGTACTTTCCTAAAAACCTTAGCTGACCTGCTGACCCGGTATACACATAACCTGTGCTGCTGGTGCCACTAAAGGTCTAGCTAATTTTACGTGTCTCAGAATAGAGTCTCCTAAAACCAGAGCTCTTTCAGGTTTCTCAGCGGGTGCTTCATTGAGGAGAGCAAACCTGTTGGACACGTGAAGCGGAGAGGAATGGTGCTCCCGTGGGCAAACCTTAGCATTAGCTTTGGCTTTGCGAGTATGCCGTGAGCAATCACCCACTCTCCCTGCTGCGAGGGCTCTAATGCCGGAGTTATTCTGTTTAAACTATTATTCTGTGTAAACCCTTTTTTTATACTCAAATCAGCCAATCAGGCACTATCAACAGAGTAACGGAGGTCACAGTTTTTCCGGATAATGATGCATTAACGCTTTTGACCTATACCTACATGATTTCATGCACTGTGTTGCTGCCACATGTTTGGTAAACACTTGTGAAAATTGTATACTGTTGGAGAAATTGTGGCCATTAAAGATAAAATAATTATTAAAGACACACACTTCTATTCATGCAATGCTTAATGCTTACAAGCAATATGATGGAGGTGATTGTCAGGAATCCAACTGCCACGCCTCCTTCAGAGGCTGCCTTTGCCTCTGCGCGCTCCCAACGGGCGGCGCAAATCACGCACAGCTGAAGCACATTATTCACTCATTCCCTGCCTCCATATAAACCGCTCACGCACCCACACTCCCTGTCGGTTATTGCACGTTCATGCCCGTTCATATGTGTGTTCCTGTGCGTTTGTGGTGTTATAGTTTCGCGTACGCTTATCCCCGCTATTTGTTTTGGCTCTGCCTTTGTTATAAATAAAGTTTTGTTTGCTGTTACTCCGGCTTCCGCCTCCGTTTCCCGCATGACAAAATATATATACGGACACAGAAAAAAAAAAAAAAAAAAAAAAAGAAATGATCGGATTACCGCTGTGGACACAGCGCGAACCGAACTTCGAAGGTCGGGTTCACTCGGCTGCGATTTCACGGCAGCCTAGCTCCGCCCCCGGGAAAACCCGGAAGACCGCAGCCGTTGCTCGATCACGCTCGGCAGCGCCACACCCCCTCGATGACGTCATAGGACTCCCGGCTCGCTTCTCCGGCGACAGAACTGAGTGAAGCGTGTTTTTACGGAGCGTGGACAGTTATATGGAGGTGTATCCGTCCAGCTTCCTTACGGAGAGAGCGAAGATCGCGTTCCACATCTCTCTACTGACTGGGGAAGCACTCTCTCTTGCCAGTGAGTTGTGGGAGGCGACTGGAGGTGAGTTCCGCTCATGCGCCCGGTTCCTGCAGCTGCTCACCAAGGAACTCGGGATGACCACGGCTGATCTCCATCTCCTCTCCCCTGCCCCCGAGAACGCCATGCCGTGCCAGAGCTTCCAGGAGATCTCCGCCCTGCTTCAGGCCCTCCAGGAGAGGTCCGCTCCGCCTCAGGTTCTCCAGGGGATCTCGGCCGTACTCCAGGCCATCCAGGATGGCTCTGTCCCGCTACAGGACCTCCGGGAACTCTCCCTTCTGCTCCAGAATCTCCGGGATGACTCCGTTCCGCTCCAGGGTCCTGAGGAGAGCTCCGTTCCACTCCAGGTTCCAAAGGAGAGCTCCGTTCTGCACCAGGTATCTACAGAGTGCTCCTCTCCGTTCCAGAACGGCCCCGAGAGCTCCTCCCCGTTCCTGTGTCCCGAGGAGAGCTCTGTTCGGCCCCAGGACCTCCGTGAGTGCTCGGCTCCAGCCCAGGACCTCCAAGAGAGCTTGGCTCTGTCCCAGGATTTCCCGGAGATCTCCGCCTCGCTCCAGGTCTTCGAAGGGAGCCCAGATCCGCTCCAGGTCTCCAAGGAGAGCCCAGATCCGCTCCAGGTTTCCAAGGAGAGCCCAGCTCTGCTCCAGGTCTCCGAAGAGAGCTCCGTCCCGTCCCAGGACCTCCGTGAGAGCTCCGTCCCATCCCAGGACCTCCGTGAGAGCTCCGTCCCGTCCCAGGACCTCCGTGAGAGCTCCGTCCCGTCCCAAGACCTCCGTGAGAGCTCCGTACCATCCCAGGACCTCCGTGTGAGCTCCTCTCTGTCCCTGAGCGAACCCGCAAGCTCCTCACTGTCCCTGAGCGAACCCGCGAGCTCCTCACTGTCCCTGAGCGAACCCGCGAGCTCCTCTCTGTCCCAGAGAGTCCCAGAGAGCTCGGTCCCGCTCCAGAGAGTCCCCGAAAGCTCGGTCCCGCTCCAGAGAGTCCCCGAGAGCTCGGTCCCGCTCCAGAGTGTCCCGGCGAGCCCCTCTCCACTCCTAGGCCTCCAGGCGGCTCCCTCTCCGCTCCTAGGCTTCCAGGAGAGCTCCGCTTCGATCCAGGTCCCTGATGAGAGCTCGGTTCCGCTCCCGATTCCCAAGGAGGGCTCGTTTCCGTCCCAGGACTCCCAGGAAAGCTCGGCTCCATTCCAAGGTCTCAAGAAGAGCCCGGTTCCATGCCAATGCATCCCCGAGCACACCTCTTCATCCAAGGGGACCCCGGAGCACACAGCTCACCTCCGAGACTGCAAAAGGGAAGTCGTCCCGTGGCCCCCGGGCTCCACCGAAGGCGACGGTTCGCCCCACAGTCTCCCTGAAGGCGACTCCACCTCTCAGAGCTCCGCTTCACCCAAGGGATCCCCAGAACTCTCAACCCAGCTCCGAGACTGCGAAAGGGACGTCGAACCTCTGCCCCCAGCTCCACCCAAAGGCGACGGCTCGCCCCACGAGCACTCTGAAGGTGAAGCTACGTCACAGACCTCCTCTCGTCCCAAGGGGTCCCCAGAGCACTCACCTCAGCTCCGGGACTGCGAAAGGGATGTCGAACCGCTGCCCCTGGCTTCATCCGCAGGCGACGGCTCGCCCCACAGTCTCCCAAAAGGTGATGGCTCGCCCCACGAGCACGCAGAAGACCAAGTCACGTCACAGAGCTCCTCCCATGGCGACGTCTCGCTCCCGAACTCCTCCCACAGCGACGTTTCGCTCATGAGCTCCTCCATCGGTGACAATGTCACCCTCCAGGGAGCCCAGACTGCCAGTCTCCGCTGAGGGCCTGGCTCCATTCTCGGTCTCCGCCTTAGGCGTCGCTCCGCTTCCAGTCTCCATGGAGGGCGTCTCTCGGCCTCTGCTCTCTGCTGTGGAAGGCACTCGGCCTCTGGACTCCACGAGGGGCGCAGCTGGGTTCCGATCGTTCGCTGGAAGCAGCGGTACACCTCCGGCCTCCACCGACGTCGTCGCCCAGTCGCCAGTCGCCGCTGAGGGCGTCGCCCTGCGCCAGGCCTCCGCCGAGGGCAGCACTCCGCCTTTGGCCACCGTTGAGGGCGTCGCTCCGCTCCCGGTCTTCGTGGGGGTCATCGCTCCGCCTCTGTTCTCCGCTGAGGGCGTCGCTCTGCTCCAGGTCCCCACCGTAGGCGTCACCCCTTTCCGGGTCTCCGCTGCGGCCGTCTCCCAGCTCCAGGTCTCCGCCGAGGGCCTCAAGCCGCCTTCTGTCTCCGCCGAGGGCGTCGCTCCGCTCCAGGTCTCCAGGGCGGTCGTCTCCCCGCCTCCTGTCTTTGCCGAGGGCGTCGCTCCGCTCCAGGTCTCCAGGGGGATCGTCTCTCCGCCTCCTGTCTCCGCCGAGGGCGTCGCTCCGCTGCAGGTCTCCAGGGGGATCGTCTCTCCGCCTCCTGTCTCCGCCGAGGGTGTCGCTCCGCTCCTGGTCTCCAGGGGGATTGTCTCTCCGCCTCCTGTCTCCGCCGAGGGCGTTGTTCCGCTCCGGCTCTCCATAGGGGTCGTCGCTCTGCCTCCGGTCTGCGCCGAGGACTTCGCCCCGTTCCTGGCCTCCGCGTGGGGTCGTGTTCCGTTCCGGGGCCCCGCTGGGGTCGTTGTCCCGTTCCGGCTCTCCACAGGGGTGGTCGCTTCGCCTCGTGCCCTTCCCTGCTGTTCCTGGCTCTGTGGCGGTTCCGGCCGGGTCCCCTTCGACCCTGGAAGACTGGAGGGGCCCTCCTCCGAGTGCCCGGGCCCACCGGGCGGTTGGCGGTTTGGGGGCGTCCGGTGCCGCCCCTTTGGGGGGGTGTCCACCTGCCACGCCTTCTGCAGAGGCTGCCCTTGCCTCTGCGCGCTCCCAAGCGGGCGGCGCAAATCACGCACAGCTGAAGCACATTATTCACTCATTCCCTGCCTCCATATAAACCGCTCACTCACCCACACTCCCTGTCGGTTATTGCACGTTCATGCCCGTTCATATGTGTGTTCCTGTGCGTTTGTGGTGTTATAGTTTCGCGGACGCTTATCCCCGCTACGTACCGTTCGACTCGGACTCTCTCCCTATCTCTCTCTCTTCGCGTGGACCGCGTCTCTTTCCAGACGCAGCCGGGATTGGTCTTTCCATAATCCCCGGACGTAGAACTGTTGTGGGCCGCGCTGTGTGCGCACCACCGGATTATTCCTTTTCCCCGGACTTCATTATCCGGATTATCCCTGCGAGCGCAGGTATTTGTTTTGGCTCTGCCTTTGTTATAAATAAAGTTTTGTTTGCTGTTACTCCGGCTTCCGCCTCCGTTTCCCGCATGACAGTGATTCAAGACCTTACACACTAGTTTAAAATACTTCTAAGGAAGTGTTGAAAGAAAAGAAAATGCTTGTAAATCCTGAAGCATCTTTAGCCAAGATACAGGAAAACATCAGTCACATTATCATTTGACAAAATCAAAGATCAGCAAGAGATAAAAAGAAGAAAAGGCACCAGGAACAATGAATTCTTTATAGCTGACGTTTTCAACTAAATTAAGACCTGAGAGCTCTGGAGTAATCAGTGGGGGAATGATGCTTGGTTCTCCATTTCCAGCAACAGATCAGCAATGATAGTTATATTTTACAGTAAACAAATAGATACTAAAGGTAAATAGATAATTCTACATGCTAGTATGGATCTCTTTAAATTTATTTTTTGTAAATACTTATAACAATTGAAAGTAAAATTAACCAATTGTGTTAAACATTGAAATAACAATGTGTATTTAAATCCATTTACTGCAGAGCATGTCCACTTATAGTTCATGTCAACTTGCAGTGCTAAAAGACATCTTTAGGTCTGTGTTTAAATATTCCATTTTTTGGCCCCTTGTGTGTGTTTGTTTCAGTCCAGCCATTTGCCCACCCTGTCTTGTTATTGGTCCTGGTGTTCTGACTGTTGTTCTCAAATCCTGTTTTCCCAAAGATACCTAAGCCTGATAAACATGAGTTCTTAAACTTGGAGCTAACAAGGAAGCTTCCTAAACCAAACCATGGGCAAGGAAAACAAGATTACTTCATTAGACATGCTCAAACCCAACACCAAACCAAAGTGGAAATTGGTTAAGGCTCTGGCTTACTGTATAGAAGGTCAGCAGTTCAAGCACCAGCACTGCCTAAACACTGTTAAACATGCTCCTGAGGTTTCAGTGACCACTGCTCCTACCCCTCCCTCCTTCGTGGATCTTCCCACTTTGTCCAGGCCTGCCTCTGGATAGTGTTCTCTTCGTTTAGAGACCACTCTGTGCAGCTTGGGCTGGTTTCTCATCAACGCCTTGGGTGGTTCCATGAAATTTTGGAGTAAGAACGGGCGCTTTGAGGATGGATTGTACTGTAGCTAATGTCAACAGTCTGCTACATTGATTCACGACTTCTTTTTCGCTTTTGATTATCTTCACTATACCCCGCAACATCGTATATCTGCTATAAATGGACATTCGGTGCAACCCAGATGAGGATGGGTTCCCTCTTGAGTCTGGTTCCTCTCAAGGTTTCTTCTTTATGCCATCTCGGGGAGTTTTTCCTTGCCACAGTCGCCACCAGCTTGCTCATCAGGGACAAACTTACTTATAAAGAACATGTTCACTTTTAATCACCACAATTTCTGTGTAAAGCTGCTTTGAGACAATATTCATTGTTAAAAGCGCTATACAAATAAAAATGAATTGAATTGAATTGAACTGGAAGCTGTCACTGTTGGTCCCTTGAGCAAGGCCCTTAACTCTTTTTGCTCCAGGTGTGTTGAATAATGGCTTTCCTTTTATATAAGCTAGGATATGTATAGAAAGAATTTCACTGTGTTGTAATATATACATGACAAATATAAGTCTACTTTGAGATGAGAGCCCAGATGAGGCTGACGTTTCATAGTCTTCCTCATGAATCCATAGATGGCATTGACATGCCACTTCCTGGCTCCAAAAAACATTCCTTTTGGGCAGTTGTAGACAATTTACTTAGGGATTTTGGATTGTATGGCAAATAAGTGGGCCTGTACTTTTTTGGGGTGGGTTCTGTCAATATTCCCCTTGTTAGTAAATTCCACAGCTTTCAATGCTCATTTTGTATTTGGTTCTGTTCTATATACTTCTGTCATATTTTTCTCTGTCTAATGTGTCACTATAATCTCGACAGTTTTCACTTCCTGTTTTGATTAATCTGTGTATTGAAGTGCTTTGGTTTCCTTGTTGATCACATCATGCATTTATGAGCCTTGATTCTTTATTTTTGCTTGTGTCTAGCGTCCTGATTTTCTGATGTTTATTGTGATAATAGTTTATTAATTGTGGATTTTGCCTGCTTTTGCATTTGTTTTTTTTATATAAACTTTGGTAATGACTTCTCCATTCTTCTAATTACTAAAGAACACACTAAATACGCTAAGCACTTACTGCATATATTACAAACAAATCAAGGATGTCATTACGAAGATGATGAACGATAATGAGAATGATAGCCAATAGATTCATTTTATTGAAAAAAAAAAAGTATGTATTAGATACAATGTCTGATTCCACTTTTCCAGACAAAGAGCAAATGTACCTTAGACAGAAAATGCTTACATTACAATACATAAATGAAGAATAGCCATTTTAGTGCCCATACTAACTATAACTTGAAAAACATTTTCCTTTTCTTTTTGACAGTTTTAGAAAAGATACACAATAAAAATAAAGCAATAATCAAGTGAACTATACATTCAATAAAATATAATAAATAGTTGAATGACAATACATAAATACATGTACCTATTTAAATAATATTATATAATAAAAAAAAAAAAGAAATAATGAAATGTACAAAATGTACATACATATTTTGCCTCATAATTTAACATATAATAATGTACATATGGACTGACTGGAAATGGTCTAGAACTAAGTTACAGATAAGGAGTTATAGATGTACCACTACTTAAATACCACAGTGAAAAATTGGCTGGCAAGCAAATTTTGTGTCTGTATCTATATTCTAAAATGAAATAAAATTAAATTGTGATTACCCTAGAGGTTTCCTGATTTTTAAATTGCAATGCTGTTAGACTTTTGGTACACTTTTTTAAAGTGTTGCAAAATGTGTTTCTGAGATACTTTTTCTCCACAAAGTGTTTGATCAGCAATCAAAAGATTCTAGAGGGAAAAAAATTAAAATTGGTCAGTTATAGTAGGTAAATAATATAAGGAAATATAAACCATATTCATATAGCATGTTGTAACCATTTTCATTTAAAATGCTTACAAAGCAAAAAGCAAAAGAGAACTGTTTATACTGTTTAATAGTCTAAACCTTTTTACTCTTTAAAATTAGCATTTTAATTATTTGATTCTAAACATTATTAGAATATGGTTTCATAATCATTACAAAAACTTAACAATTTGGCATACAACATAATAAATGGGTTGCTAAACTAAAAATATTCTATAATTTTTACATTCTAAATGAATCATGATCATTATTCAGTTCCCCATCATGATAATAACTATCAATAAACATAAAGCAATTTCTTTAAACTAATTCCATCATTACCTTTAGTCTTTCAATCAATCGGCAGGTTTTGTGTGTCGTTTTGTCAGAAGTATTGCAAACCAAGTTTGAATTGCGCAGTCCATTTTCAATAAGCTGATCTGTGCAGTTCTATCAAAGATTATATGAGTTTAATTTAAGTATAATATGTATAATGTCACAATAATGAAAGCATATGTATTAATACAAATTATTAGAATAGGAATATATCTAACAATGCACATTTAAATTATAGTCATTAGTCAAGATTTATCACACTTACCGTTTTCTGTGAAATATTGAGACACTGGCATTCACTTGCCTACAATCAAAGAAAAGAGTAACTCCCCTTAAACTCTAGATTATTTCATACTGTTTGTATACACATACACTTTTGATTGTGATTATCAGGACATATTCCAAAGGTTGTTAGTGGGCAGTCTCATTGTCAAAGCTAGAATAAAACTGACTAAAAACCTTAATATTATTTTCAATTGTATTTCTCTGAAGGGAAAATTGCACACAATGCACACAATGCATAAAACTACAAAGAATGTGTTCGGAAGGAAGACACTGCAATGCATAAATGTGATACAATCTACTATCAGATAACAGTTGGTTGGAACACATTCACAGTGCATCAACCTATCAGCCTAAAACATATTAAACATTTTAACATTTCTTAAATGTTTGATTATTTGTGCTTATTTTATTACAAAATTTCATTTAGCTGATTTAAATATCTTAAGAGAACTTACCATTTCCTCTTGGCAGTTTGATTGGCAGTTCTATTAAAACACATAAAATATATTGAGCTTAGTAAAGTTTCTCAAAACATATTTAACCTACTTTCAGTAAAGCAAGTGCATGACTTACCTGATATGATTTTTCTAATTCTTGAATATTTTGGTAGTCTATGTCAAATTCTGACACTGGTTTAAGCTGACAGCTTGAAATAAAAAATGACAAAAAGATAAAGCTTAAAACAGCATTCATTGTTCCTTCAATAGCTTTGAGTTCTATTCACCCTGTGTTTTAATCACCTGCCTGATGCAGCTTTTAAAACTCCTAAGTAGAAATTCCATGGGAAAGGGAAATTCCTTTTTCAGTTTTTTGCACTATTGATATTTCTCATGTTATAGCCACAAAAAGGCAGTTTAGCCAAGTAGTAAGGAAAGCGTTTACAATACTATTCACACTCATGTTAACCACTTATCTTATTATTATCTCCAACCGCCTTGAATCATCCAGCTATTTCAGCTGCATCATAATGATGCTATTATTTCCACATTTCCAGTTGAGTCTATTTGACATTTTATGTAATATTTTACCCTGAATCAGTGTTTTGGTGGGTACATTATTACACATACAGTTGGGAGTTTTTTATCGTGACCCAGTCTAATTTTTGAATAGCTATAAATTATTCAGGTTATTTCAAATTGCAAATTGTATAGCATGGAATGGAAGTGCAGCGTTAATGTGACACAATGCCAAAGCCAAGGATTCCCATCCAGGATGTATAATTTCCACCTCACATCAGGATTATCTATCAAGGCTTCAGAACCACTGCCACTTTGACTCATATAAATGGGGTTTCTTATGATGAATGATTATATGAATTAATGAGCAAATGAATGACTCAATCAATTGATTAATACAATTATCTATTTATAATATTATTTACTACACTTTTTTGTTGTTCTTTTTAGAATCTTTTCAGAAATTTTTAGAATGCCACATAATAATAAATGTAAAGATCTCACCATATAAAAGTTTTTTCTTTAAAATGTTGTTAACCACATATTAGTAATGGATTATGTCTGTTCCATATCTCTATCATCATGAGTTTTATTTTCTAAGAATGGCAGGGAAATTCCGTTGTCTATTATTGCAGATAAGCAGCTCAGTGGGATTTCTTTGCAATGACTAAGCAGTGGAGATGCCCTGCATCACAATGGTAATTTATAAAACATTTTCATTGTAATTGCTATTGATTGGCACTTATCAAACAAAATGTCATAAGTGCATTTTTTTACTGTTATTAACATTAAAGAGATAATATTTAGTAATGTAAATACACAGCCAGGTAAGTAGAACAAATTAAACAAATTATATTGAAGGCTATTCCATAACTGTTAATCCTGTTAATATACAGTAAACAGCTGGCAGCTAGATTTGCCAGCATAAAGCTGTGATTCTACAGTGCACCTACTGTAATTTGGTTAATTTATTTATGTAGAAAATATAAGCTGTACAGTATAACACTGTAGTGGTTTGGCTGCCATTAAACTGTTTTAGCATTCCTATGGTTCCATGAAATTCCGGAGTAAGAAAGGGCGCTTTGAGGATGGATTGGACTGTAGTTAATGTCAACAGTCTGCTACATTTACATTTACATTTGCGGCATTTGGCAGACGCCCTTATCCAGAGCGACTTACAACTGAGCAGGGGAGGGTTTTAGGGCTTTTTGCTCAAGGGCCTAGCAGTGGCAGCTTGGTGGTGGTGGGATTTGAACCTGTGATCTTGTGATCCAAAGCCCAAAGCCCAATGCCTTAACCACTGAGCTACCACCTCCCTGCTACACTGACTCAGGAATACAGTTCGCTTCTGATTATCATCACTGTACCCTGCAACATTGTATATCTGCTTCAAATGGACATTCGGTGCAACCCAGATGAGGATGGGTTCCCTCTTGAGTCTGGTTCCTCTCAAGGTTTCTTCCTTATGCCATCTCGGGGAGTTTTTCCTTGCCACAGTTGCTTATCAGGGACAAACGAACTTACAAAGAACATATTTACTTTTAATCGCCACATTATCTGTGTAAAGCTGCTTTGAGACCATGTTCATTGTTAAAAGCGCTATACAAATAAAAATGAATTGAATTGAATTGAATTATTGTAATTTCATACACTTTATACAAACCCGATTCCAAAAAACTTGGGACACATTGTCCACACATTGGGTACAAAGTGTGAATAAAAACAGAATACAATGATGTGGAAGTTTTAAATTTCAATATTCTATTAATAATACAACATAGATGACATAGCAAATGTTTAAACTGAGAAAATGTATCATTTTAGGGGGAAATAAGTTTATTTTCAATTTCAGGGCATCAACATCTCAAAAAAGTTGGGACAAGGCTATGTTTACCACTGTGTGGCGTCCCCTCTTCTTTTTTAACAGTCTGCAAATGTCTGGGGACTGAGAAGACAAGTTGCTCAAGTTTAGGAATAGGAATGTTGTCCCATTCTTTTCTAATAAAGGCTTCTAGTTGCTCAACTGTCTTAGGTCTTCTTTGTCGCATCTTCCTCTTTATGATGTGCCAAATGTTTCCTATGGGTGAAAGATCTGGACTGCAGGCTGGCCATTTCAGTACCCGGATCCTTCTTCTATGCAGCCATGATGTTGTAATTGATGCAGTATGTGGTCTGGCATTGTCATGTTGAAAAATGCAAATCTTTTCCTGAAAGAGACGACATCTGGATGGGAGCATATGTTGATCTAGAACTTGGATATACCTTTCAGCATTGATGGTGCCTTTCGAGATGTGGAAGCTGCCCATGCTACATGCACTCATGCAATCCCATACCATCAGAGATGCAGGCTTCTGAACTGAACACTGATAACAACTTGGGTTGTCCTTATCCTCTTTAGTCCGAATTACATGGTATCCCAGTTTTCCAAAAAGAACTTCAAATTTTGATTAATCTGACCACAGAACAGTTTCCACTTTGCCACAGTCCATTAAATTAGCCTTGGCTCAGAGAAAACGCCTGTGCTTCTGGATCATGTTTAGATATGACTTCTTTTTAGAGTTCCTATAGAGTTTTAGCCGGCAACGGCTAATGCCACGATGGATTGTGTTCACCGACAATGTTTTCTGGAAGTATTTCTGAGCCCATGTTGTGATTTCCATTACAGTAGCATTCCTGTATGTGATGCCCGAAGATCACGGGCATCCCGTATGGTTTTCCGGCCTTGACCCTTACGCACAGCAATTGTTCCAGATTCTCTGAATCTTTGGATGATATTATGCACTGTATATGATGATAACTTCAAACTCTTTGCAATTTTTCTCTGAGAAAACCCTTTCTGATATTGCTCTACTATTTTCCGCTGCAGCATTGGGGGAATTGTTTTTGGATGAGTCTTGAGTGGATGAGTGGATGAGTGCTCACCAACTAAAACTCAACCCCAGCAAAACAGAACTGCTGGTCATCCCAGGTGATTCATCTCCAGGTCAAGATCTCCAAATAACACTTCATGACTCTCCCCTTCAGCCACTACTCGTAACCTTGGGGTAACTATGGACAATGAACTGTCTTTTTTCCCACATGTCGCTAATGTTGCTCGTTCTTGTCGATTTCTTCTCTATAACATCCGAAGGATTCGACCATTTCTGTCCATACAGGCTGCCCAGGTGCTTGTTCAGTCTCTTGTCATTTCAAGACTTGACTACTGCAACTCTCTGCTTGCAGGTCTTCCCCTGAACGCTATTTGTCCACTGCAAATGATCCAAAACGCAGCTGCACGACTTGTGTTCAATCAGCCCAAGTTCTCCCACACCACCCCACTGCTGCGCTCCCTTCACTGGCTTCCAGTAGCTGCACGTATCAGATTCAAAACACTGATGCTTGCCTACAAGGCCAAAAATGGACCAGCACCATCTTACCTCAGTGACCTCGTCACATCTCGCACTGCACCACGCTGTCTGAGATCCTCCAGCACTGCTCGACTGGTACCACCTTCTCTCAGAATGAGAGGCAAGTATACTTCAAGGCTCTTCTCTGTTCTGGCACTAAGGTGGTGGAATGAACTTTCCCTAGATGTCCGTACAGCAGAGTCCCTGATTATCTTCAAGCGATGACTGAAGACCTACCTCTTCCTGAAATACCTAAATTAGCACTTTCCAAGTTTGTAGAATTCGAGTTATATTTATATTGTTTGTAATCTTGCGTACCAGTGTAGATTTATTCATTACTAGAGATTTAAAGCACTTTTGTATGTCGCTCTGGATAAGGGCGTCTGCTAAATGCCGCAAATGTAAATGTAAATGTAAATTGTTGATCCTCTGCCCATCTTGACTTCTGAGAGACACTGCCACTCTGAGAGTCACTTTTTATATCCAATTATGTTGCCAATTGACCTAATAAGTTGTAAATTGGTCCTCCAGCTGTTCCTTATATGTACATTTACTTTTCCGGCCTCTTATTGCTACCTGTCCCAACTTTTTTGGAATGTGTACCTCTCATGAAATCCAAAATAAGCCAATATTTGGCATGACATTTAAAAATGTCTCACTTTCAACTTTTGATATGTTATCTATATTCTATTGTGACTAAAATATAACTTTATGAGATTTGTAAATTATTGCATTCCTTTTTTATTCACAATTTGTACAGTGTCCCAACTTTTTTGGAATCAGGTTTGTGACTATTACACAATTATAAACTTTCTTTCGGCTTCTCCCATTAGGGGTCGCCACAGTGAATCATCCGCATGTTTGATTTGGCACATGTTTTTACGCTGGATGCCCTTCCTAACGCAACCCTCCCCATTTATCCGGGCTTGGGACCGGCACTAAGAGTGGCTGGGTTTGGTTCCCTAACCTAGGATCGAACCCAGGCCGCAGCGGTGAGAGCGCCGCATCCTAACTACTAGACCACCAGGGACCCCACAACTTATTACACAATTATACATTTTATGTATTAAAATACATACTGTAAAATGTGATCTTTATGTTCATTTTATTTATGATTTAAACTTTGCATTCTAAAATGAAAACCACGAAAATTTCTGACACACAAGATAAAACCTTAAAACCTTAGGCATTAATTAAAGCCAATAGTATATAAAATGCGTTTATTAACAATTAACAACTTTCCACTTCACTTTCTGCAGTGGCATCTATGAATTTCAACAGCACAAATTTACACATTACTGTATGTTGGATACAGCAGGGTCATCCGAGTATGTGGCTGGCAATCATAGACCTTCCACCTCCATGCTGAATAGAACTCCTCAATTGGGATGAGGAATGGGGAATAGGGTGGGAGAAATTGCATCAGCATCCTGTTATGGGTCAGAAACTATTGCCTGATGGTGTTTGAGTGATGGAAACTCACATTATCCCAAAGTATCACATACTTTGGTAAATCATCTCGAAATGGACCCCTCTCATCATCAGGGATGAGAGCCCTATAGAGGGTCTCTAAGAAGGTGAGGAAATGCTGTGTGTTGTATGGGCCTATAAGGGGAATATGAGATAGCACACCCTGCTCTGACATAGCAGCACACATAGTGATATTTCTTCCCCACTGGCCTGGCAAATCAACAGTAGCTCTGTGGCTGATGACATTTCAACCAAATCTTCTTCTTTTGCTCAGATTGAAGTGGGCCTCATCCACATATATAAAGTTGTAAGGTGGTTCACTTGACTCCAATTTCATTATATGCTACAACCCAGAAGATCCCCAATTAGTTATGCACATTTATTTCATTTCACAAGATACAATTATATCAAATGTACACATATTGCATGTTTTTTTTTCTACAGCTATAGCAAATGTACATAGGTCACACATGCTGTATTATATATGTCACTATAAGAAGTTTATGTAGATTAGATAAAGTATGCCTATAGATGTTTTACCTGTACATACTGGTACCGTTGCTCCTTCACTCTGTCACCATTCCTTTAAAATGGTACACGGTACAGCTGTTTCATGCTCATGTGGTGTCTCTTCAACACCTTATCGATAGTTGAGATGCTAACAGACTGGATGTTTTCAAATACATTATTATCTTCTACAACAGCCTTTTGTATTTCCCTTAACCTAATAGCATGTTTGCTCGGACCATGGTGCAAATAGCCTCCTCTTTTTTGGGGTGTGAAAAGGGGTCCTCTGCCACCCCTATGAGGTAATCCTGCAGTCCTGTGTGGAAAAAATGCACTAATGCAATACATTTATACTTAGATGTGTCACAGAATGTATATACACACTATACATTTACATTTACATTTGCGGCATTTAGCAGACGCCCTTATCCAGAGCGACGTACAAAAGTGCTTTAAACCTCTAGTAATGAATAAATCTACACTGGTACGCAAGATTACAAACTTAATATAAATATAACTCGAATTCTACAAACTTGGAAAGTGCTAATTTAGGTATTCCAGGAAGAGGTAGGTCTTCAGTCGTCGCTTGAAGATAATCAGGGACTCTGCTGTATGGACATCTAGGGGAAGTTCATTTCACCACCTTGGTGCCAGAACAGAGAAGAGCCTTGAAGTGTAGTTACCTCTCATTCAGAGAGAAAGTGGTACCAGTCGAGCAGTGCTGGAGGATCTCAGACAGCGTGGTGCAGTGCGAGATATGATGAGGTCACTGAGGTAAGATGGTGCTGGTCCATTTTTGGCCTTGTAGGCAAGCATCAGTGTTTTGAATCTGATACGTGCAGCTACTGGAAGCCAGTGAAGGGAGCGCAGCAGTGGGGTGGTGTGGGAAAACTTGGGCTGATTGAACACAAGTTATGCAGCTGCGTTTTGGATCATTTGCAGTGGACAAATAGCGTTCAAGGGAAGACCTGCCAGCAGAGAGTTGCAGTAGTCATGTCTTGAAATGACAAGAGACTGAACAAGCACCTGGGCAGCCTGTATGGACAGAAATGGTCGAATCCTTCGGATGTCATAGAGAAGAAATCGACAAGAATGAGCAACATTAGCAACATGTGGGAAGAAAGACGGTTCATTGTCCATAGTTACCCCAAGGTAACGAGCAGTGGCTGAAGGTAAGAGCAGAGAGTCATGAAGTGTTATTTGGAGATCTTGACCTGGAGATGAATCACCTGGGATGACCAGCAGTTCTGTTTTGCTGGGGTTGAGTTTTAGTTGATGAGCACTCATCCATGAAGATATGTCTGACAAGCATGCCGAGATCCGAGTGGAAGCTGTGGTATCTGATGGAGGGAAAGAAAAGATGAGTTGAGTGTCATCTGCAAAGCAGTGATAAGAAAACCCATGTGAGGATATGACTTCACCAATGGAGTGGGTATAGAGGGAGACACCAGTGGTGAGTCTGCACAGGGCAGATGTGGATCCCCTCCATGTTACCTGGTATGAGCGACCTTCCAGGTAGGAAGCAAACCATTCCCATGCTGTTCCGCAGATACCAAGGCTCTTGAGGGTTGACAAAAGTGTCTTGTGGTTGACTGTGTCAAATGCTGCTGAAAGGTCCAGAAAGATAAGTACAGATGACAGCTTGGCTGACCGAGCAGCATGCAGTTTCTCAGAAACAGCCAAAAGGGCCGTCTCTGTGGAATGTGCCGCTTTGAACCCAGACTGGTTTGGATCATGGAGGTTGTTCTGTGAGAGATAGACAGACAGTTGGTTAAAAACCAAACCAGAGATTTAGAAAGAAAGGAGAGAAGTGATACCGGTCTGTAGTTGTTGATGTCTGATGGATCCAGAGCAGGTTTCTTCAAGATGGGAATGACCCTTGCTTGCTTGAAGGTAGTTGGTACATAGCCAGATGTTAATGACCCATTGATGATTGTGGAGATGAAGGTCAGGAGATCTTGCGTGATGGTCTGGAGCGTAACACTATAACACTATAACACTATAACAGCACAGTCCACACTGGTGGATACTTGTTCTCTCTACGAAATGTATAAGTTTCTGTACATGCCCCTTCAGTAGTAACATTCAAGATTCATCCTCACAATTCATTTGCTTTCATTTGCAATGAACTGATGCCTAATTGTTTTGGGGGTCAAGACGATTTGGGTTAAACTAGTATAATATATTTTGATCAACATTACATAAACAACTGATAATGTAGGAAACAGCAGACGATTGTACACAATCAAATAAATGATGTGCCAAAGCATTCACAATCTGTTCAAAGCAACAAGAAATGCTCTTATGATGAGCACAAATGACTAAATGATGTGGAGGTTGAACAAGTAGTTTTGAGAATTTCATTTCTGATCTGAGAAACGCTCCAAAGCAACTGAGAAAAACTGTAACTGAAAAAGAGGCAGCTGTGTAGGAAGCTTAGACTGGCTGAGAAAAAACCAAACTCTGCTTCTAAGGTGAGGTTGTGAAAGTCAGGTTCATGTCACAGGTCATACACCATGGCAAGACTGAGTACAGCAAGACACATCAGCATGGTCTCTCAAGAGCAAGCATTTGTAAAGTAGACTGGGGTATCAGAATGTGTTCTTTAAGATATGTGAAACACAAATAAATGGGTAATATTGAGGAGCATAGATGCAGTGGTTGGCCAAGGAAATTTGCAGATGTCCAGCAGTGCCATCAGTAAGGAACCGGTAGAAAACCAGTTTGACCCAGGTACACCCATCTACTGTCTGGAGATGTCTGGCGAAAAGTGGTGTTCATGGAAGAACCTGATAGCTTGGGAAAAAACTGTTGCACACATGCTTTGGAATCCTGGTGATAGGAGGGTGAAGTGTGTGTGAGGGGTGTGTGGGCTCATCGTGATATAGGGGAGAGAGACTCCAATGATCTTCTCAGCCGTCACTATCCTCTGTAGGGTCTTGCAATCTGAGACAGTGCAGTTCCCAAAGCAGGCAGTCATCCAGCTTCTCAGGATGCCCTTGATGGTCCCTCAGTAGAACATGGTTAGAATGGGGGAGGGAGATGAGCTTTCCTCAGCCTTCTCAGGAAGTAGAGGTTCTGTTTTTTTGTTCATTTTGCTAGCTTGGGGGTTTCAATTTAGCGGTAATGTATTATGTGTTACTGGCCGGAGCAGCCCCTTTAAGAAGGTAGCGGGTGTAGGTAAGACATGTGACCGAGGCATCATGACATGCATCAAGTGAGTGAGTCATAGACAGATGTGACGAAGAGAATCCGTTAATTTTCCAAAATAAAACATCGTTCAGAATCAGATAATACGTAAAACGGAAATAATGTAAGTTATGTATTCTTTCTGTGCGGCCCGATGCCAATTGACCCGCCCGCCTGGGGGTTGGGGACCACTGGTCTAAAGCACATTAAGAACAAATGTCATAAATTAACTCTTGACCTGTGAATAGAAAACCATTTCAGGTGAATACCTTGATGTTCTCAAAAGTGTTCACTTCAAACATTCTTATCTCTTTTAAATTTCTTGGCTGTATAATAGACTTAAAATATCCCAAAAAGAAAGGTTAAAGAAAAACATAGACAGTTTGATAATTTACATTTATAAATATTTGGCAAAAACATTCATTCATTTATTAAAAAACATACAAATATAATATTTATAATTAGAAAAATCAGTCTACACTGGCTCCCCATAAAATCTCACATTGATTACAAAATACTACTACTGATGTATAAAGCACTGAATGGTCTTGTGGCACAGGATTTGAGTGAACTTTTGTCACATTATGATCCCCCACACCCTACTTTCTTTCAAATGGTGCAGGATATTTGTTGGTACCATGAATAATAAAAACGACAGCAAGCGGAAGTTACTCTCATTTACGCACATGTACTCTGTCTTACTCCTACTGACTTTCATTCCCCTTCTCTCTAGGCTCTTCGCAACCTGCTCACTACTCTCAACACAAATCACAATATCATCTGCAAACATCATAGTCCAAGGGAGACTCCTGTCTAACCTCATCCTTCAACCTGTCCATCACACTGCAAACAGGTAAGGGCTCAGGGCTGATCCTTGATGCAGTTCAACCTTCACCTTGAACCAGTCTGTCGTTCCTACTGCACACTACACTGCTGTCACACTGTCCTCATACATGTCCTGCACCACCCTCACATACTTCTCTGACACACCTGACTTCCTCATACAATACCACAACTCCTCTCTTGGCAACCTGTTGTATGCTTTCTCTAAATCCACAAATACACAATGCAACTCCTTCTGACCTTCTCTATACTTCTCCATCAACATTCTTAAAGCAAATAAGGTGCCTGTGGTGCTCCATGCTTCTACCGGTATGTCATCTGGTCCAACCGACTTTCCACTCTTCATCCTCTTTATTGCTGCTCTCATTTCCTCCTTACTAATCCTATCCACTTCCTGCATTACCAACTCCACATCATCCAACCTTCTCTCTCTCTCATTTTCCTCATTCATCAGCTGCTCAAAATACTCCCTCCATCTTCTCAACACACTCTCCTCACTAGTCAACACATTTCCATCTCCATCCTTTATTGCTCTAACTTGCAACACATCCTTCCCAGCTCCGTCCCTCTGCTTGGCCAATCGGTGCAAATCCTTTTCTCCTTCCTTAGAGTTCAACCTCTCATACAGCTCCTCGTATGCCTTTTCCTTGTCTTTTGCCACATCCCTCTTCACCTGCTGCTGCATCTCCTTGTACTCCTGCCTACTTTTCTCATCACCCTGTCGATCCCACTTCTGTTTTGTTAACCTATTTCCCCTTATGCTCTCCTGCACTTCATCATTCCACCACCACGTCTCTTTGTCTTCCTTTCTATTTCCAGATGTTACACCAAGTACTTTTCTAGCTGCCTCCCACAACACTCCTGCAGTAGTTTCCCAATCATCCAGCACCTCTTCACCACCACCCACAGCCCCTGTCTGACCTCTTCCCTGAACCTCACACTACACTCTTCCTCCTTCAGTTTCCACCATCTCATTCTTCTTTCAGTCCTTACTCTCCTCCTCTTCTTCTTCGCCTCCAAAACCATCCTACCGACCACCATCCGATGCTGTCTAGCTACACTGTCCCCTGCCAACACCCTACAGTCTCCAATCTCCTTCAGGTTGCATCCCCTACATAGAACATAGTCCACCTGTGTGCACCTTCCTCCACTCTTATAGGTCACCCTATGAACATCCTTCTTCTTAAAATACGTATTCACCACTGCCATTTCCATCCTCTTAGCAAAATCTACCACCATCTGCCCTTCTACATTCCTTTTCTTAAAACCATACCTACCCATCACCTCCTCATCATTTCTGTTCCCTTCACCTACATGCCCATTAAAGTCTGCCCCAATCACCAATCGTTCATTCCTAGGTACACCATCTACCACTTCATCTAATTCATTTCAGAATCTTTCCTTCTCCTCCATCTCACAGCCGACTTGTGGAGCAATGGCACTGATGACATTTATCATCAGCCCTTCAACTTCCAGCTTCACGTTCAACACCTTATCAGAAACTCTTTTCACCTTCACTACACTCTTACTGTACTCTTCCTTCAGAATTACCCCACACCATGACAGAACAGTTTAAACCCACCTCCAATGTTCCTGGCCTTACTCCCTTTCCATTTGGTCTCCTGAACACACAACATATTTACCTTTCTCCTCTCCATCATATCAGCTACCTCTCTCTCTTTACCAGTCATAGTACCACCATTTAAAGTACCAACCCGAACCTCCACTCTCCTCCACTCTCCATCACTTCTCCATTCCCTGCAGTCTCTGGATATGTCTTCCTTCTCTCCTTCTCCTCCTTCGGCCAACAGTAGCCCAATTTCCACCAGTACCCTGTTGGCTAACGATACCTGTGCCGGTCGTTGATAACCCGGGCCTCGACCGATCCGGTATGAAATTCTGATTTGTGATCCGCATATTCATTTTGGCACATGTTTTACGCTAAATGCCCTTCCTAACGCAACCCTCCCCATTTATCCGGGCTTGGGACCGGCACTAAGAGTGCACTGGCTTGTGCCACCCTAATGACTAAACATTTGCCCATCAAATAAAAAACATTTGCCCATCAAATCATAAGACCAGTAGGTGGCAGTAAAGCACAATAAATTGGCGTATTAAGAAGCCAGAGGAGGAAAAAAAATATCTTCTTGTGTGTTGATCCGTACAGGAAACACTTTGTGCGCAAATGCGTCTACTTCACCCAAAATTGGTATTTTGGCAAGAGAATCACTAGTAAATAACTATTTCCGGTACGGATGGGGTAGTGTCAACTGGTACTCTATTATAAAATCCAGAAACTGCCGTAAATTGTTTAGATATACTTCAGACAGGAAGTGGACACATTGCACATATGCGTAGTACAAATAGTGTTTCCGGTACGGATCGAGTAGCCACACGGGTTTGTGTAACAACGATTTGTACAAAACCGCTTAAAAAAATAGGTTAGTGCAGTTTCATCATACACGGATGTAAATGGTATTAGAACTGTTGGCTTGATTATTATTAATGTCGTTCCATAAGTTTGTTGATGGCGCATTACAAAAAAAAGTATACGCCTGATAATATGATTGGCTTTTAACGTTTGTTACGTGATGCCTTTACATTTGTCAGGAAGATTTCTGTTGTTACGTCATACGGCTTATATTGGATGAACTGGTGGAATTTAATGTTACTGGTGTAATTATCAGTCACAATGAAAGATCATGTCATATTTGGATTTCTCGTGTATCTAAGTGTGCTTCTTGTCTGCGCCTGCTCCGAACAGGTGAGTAAAAAAGAAGAGTGAACACATGGGAATAACTGTATATATGCTGACGTTTTAAATCAAAATTACAATTTAAAATAAATCTTTAAAAGTTTTTACAGGAGAGAATATGTACTTAAGGAATATGAGTAGATACGGCTACCACAGGTCGAACGCAGTGCTTTGGCTGTCTGGAAGGTCTCTCTCACCCACCGACTAGAGAAAACCTAAATAGTATAGTGCTGGCTTAGTAATATCAAGCAGTATACACTGATTCGAATTACTCGAGTTACGCAAGGAATCATTTCAGCCTTACCCATATGCAAACATCAGCCGAGCTGCCACCAGTAAAACAGCAGACTCTCATTCATTCACCCATTTTATTCAGAATCAGTAGGTCTACCAAGAAATAGATGTATTTGTTCAGTACATCCAACCAATCATATGCTTCTTTACCACCTGCACTCAGTTTTGGAGGTATAGGAAAAAGGATGAAAAAAAAACTAACAATAGCAAAAAGAATATTAGAAAATGTATTAAAACTGTGAAAAAGAATGCATCAATATGTATAATGTTAATAGTGTAAAACAGACCAAATAATATAAAACTATAGTTAATTATACTGTATTGTGAATAAAAAAACTAAATCAAAAACTCTTGTGGAAGAGAACAGAGTTTAGACTTGTCTTTCATGCTAATTTAAGAACTTCTTGAAGATATACATCTTTAGAGGTCATCTGAAGCCTGCTAGACTCAACTGTTCGAACATCATGTGGAACTTCTTTCCTCCACCTAGGTGACCGTACTGTACTCTGAGAGGTGGAAGGACTATTTGAGCAGTGGTTGAAGATTAGAGGGAGTGGGATGTAGTGCAGGGTGATAAGTGCTGAGAGGTAGAGGGGTTCTGGTTGTTTTTTGGATTTGTAGGTGAGCATCAGTATTTTAAATTAATAGCAATTAGAATTGACGGTCATATCAAGTAAGGCAAAAGTGTCATTAACTGCATAGGTTATTTTCATATACCTGATTAGAATGTCAAGTTATTTCTTACATAGATTATATAATGTGTACACATATTAATGTTTGTATCTCATGCATTGCAGTTTCCTGTAGCTCTCACCTTTAATGAGGACTTAAAAAATTGTAATAAGGCAGAGGATGTACATGAACCTGACCCAAAGGATTTGGATGTGTTTGAGCCGAGCCCTGAGTGGCAGACTCTCAAACCAGGTATGATTCACTTTCTGAATTTTTTCAAACTGATTGAAAATTATATATTTATCTTTTGGTGAATCATCGGGCCAATAGTCAGATTTTCAAAAAATTTCACTGATTGACATCACCACAATGCACATCTGTTTAAGTCTCTCAGTTTATATGTATTTTTTTATACTTGGGCAAACAATCAATTAATAAATTTACTGAAAATCGAAGTCTTAAATGTTTTCCAACACAGCAATGCACTGCGGTTACATCCAGGTTTTATGTCTGCTTCATGCACAGTGTTTATGGGAAAGGTTCTGGAGCGGGATAAAACACTTTCTAACTAACTTACTCTAGTGGAAGAAAAATGCAATTAAACATACAGAAAGCACAACTACAATCTATTAGTAATTTTATATTTTCTCTTCATTTGAACTAGGACAGCTATACTTGTTCATGACAATGCCCCCGTGCACAATGCAAGCTCCATGGTTGAAGTGAACTGCTATAGAGCTCTGACCCTAATGAACACCTTGGGATAAATTAGAATGCTGACTGCACCCCAGTCCTCCTCACCCCACTATTTTACATGACTTCTCTAATGCGCTTGTGGCTGAATGAGTGCAAATCTCCTCACCCACACTACAAAATCTAGGAACATCTTCCCAAATGAGGGGAGTTTATTATTAGGGCAAATGAGGAAAAATGTGCAGTGAGATGTTCACAAATCACATAAAAAGTGTCCACAAACTCTTATCCATAAATTGTTTATAACAGTTTAATGTCCTCAGGTGATTATCTTATAAGTGATTAGACAAGAGACCAAGGTGGATGATTTATTTCCTATTGTAAAACTATACTTACATTTCTTAAATAAAATTTATAAAATTATATAAAAATTTCCCACAATGTACTTGTTACAATAACACGGTATTGTATATGTATTTATTTTATTCCAGGTCAAGCTGTTCCAGCAGGCTCCCACGTAAGGTTGAATATACAGACAGGGCAAAGGGAAGCCAAGCTTGGAGATGAATATATTTCAGGTAGAAAGAGGTATGAGAGAATAATATTGCTTTAACAAATCGTTATATGATGTAGCTCTATGTTGTTTTATGTAGCACCAGGGTTCTTGAGAAACATCTCATTTCACTGTGTACTGCGTCAGCTACAAACCCGATTCCAAAAAGTTGGGACACTGTACAAATTGTGAATAAAAACAGAATGCAATGATGTGGAAGTTTCAAATTTCAATATTTTATTCAGAATACAACATAGATGACACATCAAATGTTTAAACTGAGAAAATGTATAATTTTAAGGGAAAAATAAGTTGATTTTAAATTTCATGGCATCAACACATCTAAAAAAAAAGTTCTGACAAGGCCACGTTTACCACTGTGTGGCATCCCCTCTTCTTTTTATAACAGTCTGCAAACGTCTGGGAACTGAGGAGACAAGTTGCTCAAGTTTAGGAATAGGAATGTTGTCCCATTCTTGTCTAATACAGGCTTCTAGTTGCTCAACTGTCTTAGGTCTTCTTTGTCGCATCTTCCTCTTTATGATGCGCCAAATGTTTTCTATGGGTGAAAGATCTGGACTGCAGGTTGGCCATTTCAGTACCTGGATCCTTCTTCTACACAGCCATGATGTTGTAATTGATGCAGTATGTGGTCTGGCATTGTCATGTTGGAAAACCCTGAAAGAGACGACGTCTGGATGGGTCTCGTAGTTCCGTCTTAGATTCAATTCCTAAATTACAGCCACATTCGCTCCACATTTTTTTTTTTTATCATGAGAAAATTACCCAAAATGACCATCCTGTCAGAACCCAATGTCCATTAAACATATTTTGCTGGACTGTAATACTTCTACCCCTTTGTTTTATTCCCCTGATACTCTTGAAAAGGGTTTTCAAGTTAAACCAAATTTAGTCCTAAGGTTTGAAGAAAAATCTATCCAGATTGCATTTAAAGCATTTGGCAGATGTCTTTTTCCAGCGCAACTTACAGAAAAGTCTGTCCGAAAAAGCTCATGCTAGTTCACTACTCGGGGTACTATCAGTCTAAAATCCCTAGGGTTTGGAAGGTAATTACAGTGAAAAACACAATTTAATTAGCAAATATCTAATATATGTATGTGATAAAAAAAAAGTTACTTCTGTAGGTTTCATTTAAAGATGCCTCAGTTGTTCACATGACCAGGTAAAATTTATTCCACCACCAAGGTGACAGGTCAGCTTTGATGCATATCTTTCATGTATCATGAAAGATTATGGTTTCAGTTGAGCTGTGCTAGGTGATCTGTGGGAGAACTGTACAGATCAGAGTGTGATAAATTCCACAATGGACTATTTTTGGCTTTGTACCTAAATGTTTACATCTGGGGAGCTACAGCACACCTGAGGTGAGGGGGGTCGGGGTGTTAGAATTAAGTTGTAGAGGTCAGATGAAATGCAGGGGCTGACCTGTCCAACCTCAAAATGACAAGAGAATGAACATTTATCTGACTGGCCTCCTGTGGAAATTACCAGGTCCTATTATATCTATATGTTATAGAGCAGGAATTGGCATTCATTTTACATTTTCTATGCACAGCATGAGGGAAAGTTGGTTAACCATGCTTTCCAAAAACCTGCATTCCATGATGAATGATGAGCTTTGAAAGTTTCCAGACATCTTGACATGGGGATGCATTTTTAGGTTTTGCTCAGTTTCTCTGGAATTATGTGTTACTTAGTGAGCTGCCATCCATTAGATGTTTTGCAGGGGTGGCAGACAGTGAATGTGAACAGCATAGCAATAATATACAAATTGCCGTTCGTACAAGTTCGTACAAGTTACCCAGTTTCTGAAGGGGGAGGGCATCATGTTCTGCTTCAGAATGTCACAGTACCTGTGAAGCCGTTTCCCTCAATGAATGGCAGCAAACCATGATGCTACCACCACCAGGCTTGACTGTAGGCAAGCCACAATTTTCTTGGTACTTCTCCCCAGGGCTTCACCATACATGCTGGAAACCATCTGAGCCAAACAAGTTTATCTTGGTCTCATTAGACCACAGGACATGGTTCCAGCAATTCATGCTCCTGGACATGTCGTTTGTGGGCTTTCTTGTGAGCCAGCTTCAGAAGAGGCTTCTTTCTGGGATGACAGCCATGCAAACTGTCTTGCTGCAGTGTGGTGTATGGTCTGAGCACTGACAAGTGGACCTTCTGCTATTACAACCTCTAAAGCAATGCTGGCAGCACCCATGCGTCTGTTTTTCTTTTTTTTTTAGCAGCTTCTGCACCTGATGCACAGCACAAGGACTTAACTTCTTTGATTGACGCTTGCGAGGTCTTTTCCGAGTGAAAACCGTCTGGAAAACTTCTGTATAACCCTGGCCACTGTACTGTAACTGTTTCAGGGTATAAACGATCTTATAGCTTAGGCCACCAACGTGGAGATTTTAATTCTAAAATACTTAGTTATTTTCCATGAGATGCCATGTTGAACATCCAGTGGTCTGTTTGAGAAAATTGTACTGAAAGCACCAAATTTTAACTGCTCTATACAAGAGACGCAAATGTGTATGGTCCTGTCAAGCAGACAAAAACATGAACATGATGAATAGGACATGTGGCTTTGCATGGTTAAGTGACGTACAGCTGGCTGTTATTACAGTGTGTACTCAATTTTGTTGCCATTATTTTGACAATAATGGCTGTATGTTGAATTATTTTCAAATGACAGTTAATCTATGCTGCTTAACAAGGTGCACATTGACTACTCTAAAATATATCCAAGTTTCATTTCTATAGTACTGTCCCTTGGGAAGATACACTAAAATGGTTGCTGAAATGTGAGAGGTGTACTCACTTTTGTGAGATACTGTAGCTTAAAAAAAATATCTATATGGTTCCCTTTCAAGCCTACTTCCTCTCAAGATTTCACCATTTCATCTGAGGGAGATTTTGCTTTCTATAGTCACCTCTTGTTTGCTCATTAGGGATGTAAAATCACATCTGGAATTTATGTAAAGCCTGTTTGTGACCATATTCAGCACCAGAACCATGGTGGTGGAATGAACTTCCACCAATGTACAGCAATGCTTAATGAATTACTACTTTGAGAGGTGCTTATTTGATTTGCTATATCCTTTATGTCATTCTCTTTGAATGTTCTCAACATAATCTTTTCAGATTTATTTCAGACTATTTTGTGTAAACTCTGTAGACTTTGTGTGTAAAATTCCTAGAAGAACAGCAGTTTATAAAATACTGAAACCAGTCATAGTGATGCATACATTCATGCCAAACTTCATTCTGAGGTTTACTATTGCTGTAGGACAGGGGTGTCAAACTCAATTGCACATGGGGCCAAAACTTAAAGCACACTTGAGGTCATGGGCCGAACAAGAAAAACATTTATTGGACACACTGAAACGATGTTTTTTTTTTTTTTTTACATAAATATGAATAAAAACAGACAGGAATGTTATTCCATAATAAATAAACTTAAACTTTAAATAACTTAAAATATTTTGCATGAATGTTCTTAGTATCTTTTCATTAATATTATTCACTGATAGGTTTCTTTTTCTCCTTTAAGCACACAAGAAATGCATAACAAGCAGACTCGTCTGTTCACCTCTCAGGAGCTAAAACGGGCTCTCAAGCATTTTAAAGCATTGGATGACACAACACAAAAAGATTCTGAGCAGGTATGCAACTGATTATTTATTATAATAATACACTTATATACAGTGCATCCAGAAAGTATTCACAATACAGTGGAACCCACTTATCTCGACCTCGGTTAACTCGCCAACCCTATTAAGTCGACATTTTTTAAGTGGAACCGCCAAATTCTCGCTTTGTCTTAGCATTTTTTATCGGTTATGTCGATTTTTTTTTTTCTTATGTCGCCGAACCCTAATATCTCGAGCACAAGGGGGGGCAAATTTGCCACTTAACGTCGGTTATGTCAGGAATCCCCCTGCTACGCCCCCTTCGGCAGCGGCATTCCCCGAAACACCCTGCTTCTTCTCCAGTGCGGGCAAACTCGTCGCAGTCATGCTGATCACACACACCTGACTCTCATTTACTCACTCATCCCATCTCCTATTTAAGCCCCTCACCTCCACACATTCGCTGTCCGTCATTGTTTGTGCATGATCGTATGTGTTGGTTCATGTCGGTCTGTGTGATCGCGTATACGTATCCCGCTACGTACCCTTCTTCTCGGACTCCGCATTTTCTCAACAGCACCCCGGATTACCCCGATCCTGCTGTTTTCCATGTTCACGCTGTCTGCACCACGTTTATCCGTTGCTGCCCAGCGCTGCGCTTTCCATAGCGCGGATCCGTGGATTCTCCACACGAACTCACAAACGTCTCTGCTTTAACAGAACTTTGTGGACCACGCTCCCGGAGTGCACCACTGGATATTACTGCTTCGCTACAAGTATTGGTGGATTATCTCCTGAGTATTCTCAATAAACTTTGTTTGCGTTTTCTTCGGCTTCCGCCTCCTTATCCGCATTACAGGTTATCTCGATCCGCATGACCAATCAATCAAATCGTGGCAAAGCTGTTGTGTAAAAAACCTCCAAAAACACGTGCATGCACATGCACATAACGCACATCATGTACATAAAGAAATTTCAAGCACGTTAATATATTGCCGTCATATTGGTTTTCGTTTGTCTCGATCATCGGTTATCTCGATGCTTTTTGGTGTCCCCTAGGCCGGCGACGTAGCCGGGTTCCACTGTACTTCACTTTTCCCCTATTTTATGCTACAGCCTTATTCCAAAATTGATTAAATTCATAATTTGATAAAATTCATAACAATACCCCATAATGACAATGTGAAAGAAGTTTGTTAAAATCTTTGCAAATTTATTTGAAATAAAATATAAAAAAAAAAAAAAATCACAGACCTGGGGAAGGTTACAGAACAATTTCTGCAGCATTAAAAGGCTCAATGAGCACAGTGGCCTCCATTATCCGTAAATGAAAGAAGTTTGGAACCACCAGTATCCATCAGTAAACGAGGAGAAGGGGAGGTTACCAAGAACATGATGGTCACTCTGGAAAAGGTACAGTGTTTCTCTGTGGAGAGAAGAGAACCTTCCAGAAGATCAACCATCTCTGCAGCACTCCACAAATCAGGTCTGTATTGTGAAGTGGCCAGCCGGAAGCCACTACTCACTGGCCCAGCCCGAGCCCAGACTTGAGCTGGAATGAAGATCTCTGAAGAGATCTAAAAATGGCTGTTTACCAACACTCCCTTTTTAACCTGATGAAGCTTGAGGGGTTCTGCAAAGAAGAATGGGAGAAACTGCTCAAAAATATATTTTTTGACTTGAGGCTATAACTGGTGCCAAAGGTGCTTCAACAAAGTATTGAGCAAAGAATATAATGAAATTTTGTTGTTTTGTTTTTTATTTTTAATACATTTGCAAAGATTTCAAATACACTTATTTTACATTGTCATTAAGTGGTATTGTTTGTAGAATCTTTTGGAAAATAATGAATTTAATCCATTTATGGAATTAAGGCTATAGCATTATAAAATGTGGAAAAAGTGAAGAGTTGTGAATAGTTTTTGGGTGCACTGTAAACACTTTACCTTGTGATAATTTAAAATGTAATGAAATTTTATGTGATTGATCATAGGGCACAGAATCTTCATTTCGTTCAATGGGCGAGCTCAAAAGAGACATGGCGATGCTGGACATGCTGGTGGAAACAGATGTCCAGATTATGAATAAACTGTTATCCAGATTTAGCAGCACTAACACAACAATGGAGCAAAAGGTCGCTGCTCTACTTGACCTAGAGTACCTTGTTCATCAGGTGATAATTCTATTTCATTTATTTAATATTTTTAAAGATATTTTCAAGCTTTTCTTAGCACAAATTTAAAAGAGATGTTTGGAAATGACAAATAAACCTACAGTGTCTGTCCAAAGTTTGGAAACACCTACCGTAATTTCCGGACTATGAAGCGCACCCTTATATAAGCTGCACTGAATTTTACAAATACAGTTGAACCCACTTATCTCGATCTTGGTTAACTCGCCAACCCTATTAAGTCGACTTTTTTGAAGTGCAACCGCCAAATTCTCGCTTTGTTTTAGCATTTTTTAATCGGTTATGTCGATTCTTTTATGTCGCCGAACTCTAATATCTCGAGCACAAGGGGGAAAAATTTGCCACTTAGCGTCGGTTATGTCGATCGGCACTGTGCAGCCGCAGAAGAACTCGCGGGAGTGGCGGAAAAATCAAGCCTTACAGATGCTACAGGTGTAGGATACTTTTTAGAGCTGTGTCAGAGTGAAATGACTCGAGAATTAAATTTTGACACTGGTTAGCTTTTTGTAAAAACGAACTACACCCCGCACGTTTTTAGTGATTTTGTGAGCGATCTTTGTGCTTATAATGTTGGAGAATATAATAAAGGTTTGTATCGAGAATTGACGGTGGTTTGTATTGTATACTGGTAAATCTCTGCTGTTAGTTGGTGCACATATGCCTTTTGTTGTTAAATGTTATGCGATGAACGGGAGGCGAAAGCCGAAGTGAAAGCAAAACAGTTTATTGCAACACAGGGCAAAGCCAAACACAAACACTCACCATGAAAGTGAATATTCCGGTGGTGCACTCTGGGAGCGCGGTCCACTAAGTCCCAAACTGAAAAGAGGCAGTCTGTATATATAATCCAGGGGTGCGCTTGGTAGAAGCGCAGCGCTGAACAGCACACGGGAGAACGTGGGATGAGTAGCAAAAGCATAGAATTAACAACGGCAGGATGCGAGTGCGGAGTCCGAGTGGGAAGGCACGTTGCGATAACAACGACCGCCGTAACCCAACATATACCAACAATAACGGACGGTGAGAGTGTGGAAGTGAGGGGTTTAAATAGGAGCTGTTGATGAGTGCTAAACGTGCGCGATTGAAGCCGGGAGCTTCAGAGAATGCGGAGGTTTGACAGCCGCCGAAGGGGGCGTGGCAGGTGGTTTCCTGACAGTTAACAAACGTGCATTTTTATAGCATGCCTTCATCAAACAAATCGCGGCAACGCTGTTGTGTAAAAAAACCTTAAACACGTGCATGTAAATTCTCACATCATGTACATAAAGAAATTTCAAGCACGTTAATATATTGCCGCCAAATTGGTTTTCGTTTATCTCGATCATCGTTTTTTTGGCGTCCCCTAGGCTGGCGATATAACCGGGTTCCACAGTATTTTTATTTTTAACATAAATAAGTCGCACCTGTCTATAAGCCGCAGGTGTCTACACTGAAACTAATGAACTTTACACAGGCTTTAACGAAAGACACTAAATGTAATATGTAATATGTTGCGCTTCTATTAGGAGCATAGCGGAAAAGCATGTCACTGCATTCTTCCACTATTACTGCGTGTGTGTGCGCGTGTGAGACTGAGGATTATGTCCTTATTATTTTCTGATGCTCATTTCTAAGTTTCTTTGACTAACCCATAACACTGTTAACAAGAAAAATAAAAAAGCACGAGTTTTGGAAACCTGTCTGTGCTTAAAGGATTTCTGTTGCAACTGGAGTTACCGAGCTCTCCCTTAACCCAGACTCAACACGTTACAACGGCTTGTATCTAAACAGTAGCCGACCAAGTAAGTCATTGTTCACTGTCTTCCTCCTTCCTTTCACAACTACAGTGGTACCTTGACCTACGAGTGCATTAATGTACGAGTTTTTTTGCTTTGTTACGTGAGTTTAAGTGATACGTAGTGTACAGGAGTGATAGTAAAAAACGAGTTTTCCCTCCGCCTCCGCTTATTGCCTCTACCCCCCCTCCACACACAAACACACACATATACAGGCGTTTTCGTTAGCTCAAGTCGTCTCATCTCCAAGGAAAATACACTGAATAAAACCTTATTATATCTTTACATACTCTTTCTATTATGTTTTTATACAAGATTTGTTATTTAGAAATGTATTTTCCAATGTAATAACATGAAACATAAAAACGGTGTCATTTTGAGGGTTGGAACGGATTAATGCCATTTTAAGTATTTTCAATATGGAAAACTGATTTGATGTGCGAGCAAATTGAGATACGAGCTCGTCCACAGAACAAATTAAACTCGTAGGTCAAGGTATCACTGTATTTCTCTGGGGAGTTTATCTTTTGTCATCGTCGGGCTGGAATGGTGAGGTGTGTGTGTGAGGTGAGGTGCGTTTTTTTCGTTTCCGTTCGGAAATTTCATTGGTCTAATGTTATGTTATGTTCAGTTTTTTGGCTTGAAGTTTGTGAAACCGGGAAAAATCCATAAATTAGCCGCTTCGTTTAAGACGCAGGGTTCAAAAACGTGGCAAAAAAGTACAGACTTATAGTCCGAAAAATACAGTAGTCTTTTATAATTTTCGAAAGACACACAAATGTTCCTTTTGTTTTTATGCAACAAATAAGATATTTTAATGGTATGAAGATCTCTTTTGACCAAACAAATACTTAAATGTAATTCTGGGAAAGTTCTGAGAAAATAATTAAATCTTTCTAAAATCTTCTTTTTTAATATAGTTTTTTCCCTGCTTTTTTTGTTTTTTTGCCTTTTATTAGTTTTGTTGCATGTTTTTAAAAATGATAAAATACTGGGTGTTTTTAAACTTTTGCCAGTCACTGTACTAGTAAAGAATGTTATCAGTTTGTCATTCTAATCAGTAGCTACAATTATTTTTATATATAAATATATATATATAGTGCATCACAATTTTTTTGTTTTGTATTTTAGGTGGATAATGCAGATCATCTGGTGTCAATGGGGGGAATAGAGCTTGTAAATGATGCCTTGAACAGTACAGATTTTAGACTCCAGGAAAATGCTGCATTTGTACTAGGATCAGCTCTTTCTAGGTACAACAGAAAAAAAATGTTTTAGTCTCTGTTCCTCTTTTACTGTTGTGAATTATTAAATATTTTACTTAATCTACATGATGTGTAATTTTAGTTATAGCCTAATGGGTTTTCTATTTTCAGTAACCCATCTGTCCAAGTGGTGGCTTTAGAATGTGGCACTTTACAGAAGCTCCTGACTATGCTTGCAACCCCACGACCAATGCCTGTTAAGAAAAAGGTAATAATCCTGACGAGTGTCTACAAATAGCAGTTTTTTTTAAATGCCTGTTTTTTTCTCATGTTGAACATTTCTACTGTGAAAAATATTTACTAGGCCATGTGATCCCAAGTCATGCAATAAGATCCGAGTGTTCATGTGTGCCATCATTTTTGCCATTGCCATAACATTGTTGCTGAGAAGGATCCATCACCCAAACTTTATTTGGTCGGATGTTGTGCTAAAATTGCCCCAGTTTGCTGGAAAAAAGATGATTAGCTATGAGTAGCACTGATTATCTTGTTACAGTGGCACCTGTTAAGGGAAATTATCTGTTAGGCAGCAAATGAACATTGTTCTTAAATATGATTTGTTGCAATCAGGAAAAATAGACAAGACCAAGGATCTGAGTGACTTTGACATTGGCTAGGTCAGACCTTGACAGGTCAGAGCTGTTTTGGTGGCACATGGAAGAAAATTAGGTGGTTTTAATGTTTTGGCTGATCGGAGTAAATGAGATAAGTTAGTAAGTAAATGTCCACCTACAAATCACAATGGTTTATTTATCTATTTACTTTCCCCTCTTAAATTTACATGCGTCTTCATGTTTTCTGATTCTTTGGCTAAGCTAAAAGCTAAAAATGAGGAAATATTAACTTGAAATGTTATACAATAATTTTTTTGCTTTCACCTTAAACAAGGGAACTCATGATTTATATTATACTTACTGTAGACTTAAATCACATGGATTATAAAGGGTGTGCATTATGTAACATAACAAATATATATTACTCATACCTCGTCACAGAGAAACATATATTCTATCACTGTAAGTAAAAGGCATTTTTACTGTTTAAAGTAAATAAAAAATGATTACTTTTTCTGGTTAGGTATTATTTGCAGTGGCATGTCTGTTACGTCACTTCCCTCCTGCTCAAAGTCAGTTTGTGAAACATGGTGGATTGCAAGTGCTAGCTGATCTATTCCAGACACAAGGAGCTGAAAGTGTCCGCTTGAGGATTATCACATTGCTCTACGACATGATTACTGAGAAGGTCAGTATGGGAATTTCTCTGAATGATCTTCACATGTAATTACTCAACATAAACCTAGTATAACATAATTATTAGGTCAATTTGTTGGATGGATGGTAGTGGGATTAAAACACATTCCAGATAAGGTTAATTTGAATATTTTTCTCGACAAACCATGTGAAACTGAACAGATTTTCACAGAACTACAGGGTGACTCAAATGATTAACGTTCTTTAACAAAATGAAACTTTATTTACAAAACCCTAATCCAGCCTTCATCTGAACATTGACCTTTTGTCAAGACATTCTTAAAGGCTATTTGAAAAAAATACTTATGTTTCTGCATAATCATTTTGGAAAACATTTTGCTATGGGGTATAGTGCCTTTTGGGACAGCTTATTTAATAATTAAACATACGAGCATAACAAATGTTGAGATATTTTGAGACTGAATCACAGATTTTTACATTTGTGTTGTAGGAGATGATTCATCAGACTGGTATAAATTCTCCTTCTACCCATCAGGAACATGTGCAGCAATATGGTGACATCTCACTGTTTTCTATGCTTGTGGAGCAGGGCTGGTGCAGACTGGTGCCAGAAATTCTGGATTCTCCTGATCATGATTCAAGAGAGAAAGCTTTGCACTCGCTTCAGGCCATGATGCCCTACTGCCAGTCACTGTATCTACAGAACCCTATTCTGATTACATCTCTTAGTGTATTGCAGAAGCAGTACCAGGAGCTAGCCCATAAAGAGAGGAGCCTGGGAGAGAATGATGGCTACTTTGGGGAGATTTTGTTCTTGGTGGACTCTGTGTTGGTGAAATGCATGAACAGTACACTAAAATGACAGTGAACATTATGAATATATGATTATTCAATGAAAATAAAGTATGACATTTCTATAATTATTTGGTCAAAAAAAAGTAAATTTCCTAGTTTGTTGCATATCAACAAAAGGAACATGTATGTGTAAAGAAAATATTAATTAAAAACTTTAGACAGGCATTGTGCATACATATAAACTCACCTGACACCTTTACATCTACCAATTCATGCAATCTGATCAGCCACTCATGCAGAAACTATCCATCAACTTTGGGCAATTTTAACATCAACCACTGAAATGTGATCTCAGTGAATTTGATTCTTGGTACAAGTTATATGTTTACTGACACTGCCGGTAAACTCGTGTGTCTTATTAGTGGAGCAAATGTGGCTGTAATTAAGGAATTTAATTTAAGACATAACTACGAGACAAAACATCAGCAAAATCACAAAGTGAAGCTGGTGTGAAAGCAGAGGAGAAATCAGAGGCACATCAGCCGGTTATTTACTGAGGGAGAGTTTCTGAAGAGCTGCATGATGAAGCTGTGAGACGTCCTGTGTTTGACTGGAGATTGTTTTTTTTTTATTAAGAGCAAAATATTTAAAGTTATTTAAAGGTTAAGATTATTATTTATAAAATGGCATAAGAGCAAATAAATCTGATTGTTTTGATTTGTTGTTTTAACGTTTACTAAAAAGCAAAATTTTTTATTGATTTTGTTCAGGGTTTTTTGCAGCATGTTCATAGTTCTAACTTCTATAATTTTGACAGTGTATATTATTATGGAGAGCGTAATATTTCAAGTTATTTAAAGTTTTAGTTTAGTTTTAGTGTGTTCAATAAATGTTTATCCTGTTCGGCCCGCAACCTAAAGTGTGCTTTGAGTTTTGGCCCCCCTGGTGTAGAGCATAGAGTCCATTTGTCACGTGACGTCCCTTTTTAAATTCACCACCTGCATGTCTTCCCTCACCACATCCATAAATCTCCTTCTTGTCCTTCCCTCTTTTCCTCCTGCCTGGTGGCTCCATCCTCAGCCTTCTCCTACCAATATACCCCATGTCCCTCCTCTGCACATGTCCAAACCATCATAATTTGCTCCTCTTTCACTTTGTCTCCAAAACGTCTCACATGCGCTGTCCCTCTAATAAACTAATTTCTAATCCTGTCTGTCATCGTCACAAAGAAAATCTCAGCATCTTCAGCTCTGCTACCTCCAGCTGCACCTACTGTCTTTTACTCAATGCCACCGTCTCTAAACTATACAACATCGCATGTCTCACCACAGTTCTATAAACTTTCCCTTTCCCTCTTACAGATACCCTTCTATTACAAATCACTCCTGCCACTCCACCCTGCCTGCACTGTTTTTTACCCTTCTCTAAAATACCTCTTCTCCTTCACCTCCAAAGCCATCCTACAGACCACCATCTGATGCTACACTGTCCCCTGCCAACACCTTACAGTCTCCAATCTCCTTCAGGTTGCATAGAATATAGTCCACCTATGCACACCTTCCTCCACTCCTACATGTTAGCCTATGATTATCCGTCTTTTTAAAATACGTATTTACCACTGCCATTTCCATCCTTTTCATAAAATCTACCACCATCTGCCCTTCCACATTCCTCTCCTTAAAGCTATACCTACCCATCACCTCTGTTCCCTTCACCTACATGTCTATTAAAGTCTGCCCCAATCACCAATCTTTCTTTCTTGGGTACACTCTCCACCACTTCATCTAACTTACTCGAGAATTTTTCCTTCTCATCCATCTCACAACCCACTTGTGGAGCATAGGCACTCATGACATTTATCATCACCCCTTCAACTTCCAGCTTCACGTTGAACACGATCATAAACTCTCTTTACCTACACTACACTCTTACTGTGCTCTTCCTTCAGGATCACCCCTACACCATTTCGCTTTCCATCCACACCATGATAGAACAGTTTAAAGCCACCTCTAATGTTCCTGGACTTTATTTCCTTTCCACTTGGTCTCCTGAACACACAACATATCTATCTCTCTCCTCTCAATCATATCAGCTACCTCTCTCCCTTTACCAGTCATAGTACCAACCCGAACCTCCACTCTCCTACACTTCTCCTTTCCCTGCTGTCTCTGTAGACATCTTCCTTCTTGTCCTTCGGCCAACAGTAGCCCAATTTCCACCGGTACCCTGTTGGCTAAGGATACCTGTGGCAGTCGTTGGTATCCCAGGCCTCTACCGATCCGGTATGAATTTCTAGATTCGTAATCCACATATTTGATTTGCCACATGATATACATTGGATGTCCTTCCTAACGCAACCCTCCCCATTTATCCAGGCTTGCACTAAATGTGCACTGGCTTGTACAACCCTATTGGGGTATTGCTCATGAGATTAACTACTTGAGTATGTTTTCTGTGTAATACACTCCATAGTGTATATAGGAGGCACGTTATAAAAGAATGAATGACTCAGACTAGAAGAGTATGTACGTAATTTATGGAGATTTTGCGATGCTTTGCTCATGCGTGTCCAGTAGTAAATGAACTAATCACCCTTGAAGGCTACACGTTCTTCTAAATCACATTAAAGATTCATTAGAAATAAATGTATTTTTCATGAACGACCCATCACTAATGAGAAATGTCATGTCAATGTCAAAATCATAGTGACAATTCTACAGCCAAAAGCACCTTGTTAATGAGAGCTCTGTGCAGAATGTACAGACTGATTTTAGCTGACCAAAAGCCTACAGTACATCAAATAACCACTCATGTAAAATAGTGATGAGCAGGAACCATCTCAGAAATGAACCTCGGTACAGCAGAAGACCACATAGGGTTCCACTTCTAAAGCCACAAAAAGAAAGCTGCATTTGGCACAGCTGTAGTTTGGAAAAAATTATCTTGATGGTTGTTGGGATACACAGATGTGTGTAGAAAATTTTAATTTGGTGCGAAAGTGTTTAAACGATGTGATAAAAATATTAGAATGTGACTGATAACTGTTACTTGTTGCACAAGTGTGTCCTGTTAAATTGATGGCTTTTAAAGTATCGACTCTTAGTTTGAGCCTTGGGTTTCCACAACTGCATTAAAAAGAATACCAGTAGAGGAGTATTCTGAAGCTGAAAAAGTAGGAAATTTGATTACACAGCCATCACATAATTGAGCATAAATTTTTTTTGGAATGTTTAGAAAATTAATAACTGTTTTTAACCTTTCATACCATTTTGTGTAAACTCGAGAAAGTTGTGCATAAGTGTTCATGAAATACACCAACACCAACTTTTGACATGTAATGATCAAAGCCAAAAACCTTCACAATGCAAAAGAACTTAATGAATTGGGAATAAACAACTGTCTCCTTAAGACAGCGACTCTCAGTTTCAGACAAAACTGAAAAAAAAATAAAAGCTTAATTTTGTTAGGGAGTTCACATAGTCTGGTGTTCCAAAGGGCAGGGTGCATTTCCTCTTCCCTGATGGCACAGGTATATTCCAAAATGACAATGACAGACTCAAATTATGATTACTTTGTTCATATAAGACATTTTCAAAATCCAAACCTTAATCTCACTAAGATTCTTTTTGTGCTGAAGAAGGCTTGATGCAGTGGCCTCCTATAAAAGATCTTGGCAAAAAAAAAAAAAAAAAAAAAAAATAATGCAGCTCAGAGAGAACCGAACAGAAATAGGACATTGCATAAGCTTAGAAAAAAGCAGCACAGAAAGTGCTCCGACAAAACATTTGAGACTTAAATTTGCCAAGGCAGTGTAGATTTGCCCCTGTGCATGACATACAGTTAGGAATATTTGAGCGGTGTTCAAGTGAAGCCAGGACTTAATTTTACAGGTATAAAAATGGATATTATCCTGGCATTACTACACACAGTAGTAGGTGGCTAGTGTGTACTATTACTGATACGTTAGTGGCTAGTGTGTTCTATTACTGATAGGCGGCACACGTTTTGCGAGTTAGTCTAAAAGCCGTTAATCAAAATGGCAGTCAACAGTGTTGGTGCATGCATGGATGCGTTTGGTAAAGTTTCTTGTGAACGAAGGCATAAAACCCACAATATCTACAGAAGACTTCAAGCACAGCAAGGTGATGAGATGCTCAGCCGCAGTAAGACATTGGAATTGTGTAAACCTTTCAAAGATGGCTCTACGTCCATCAGTGACGATCCAAGTCACAGCAGTCATTCCTGTGAACGTTCTGTCCGTGGAACGCTTGATTCTGAACTATTGACAATCGAGTTCCTCCAAGGTCAGAATTTAAGCACTGGTAATGACGTGAAGCAGAAGTGTAAAAATACAGAATTTTGTTTTTTAATTTCATAAACTTAAGTCCCCAGTTTGCTATGGTTTTGTCATCAGTATATACATAATATGAAACTGTCACCTTATTTTAAGCACATTATTTTACATAAATACTGCTACTTTGATGCTATTGTTACTAAACCCTGCACCCTACAAAAATTACATTAGAAACTCCAAGGACAAGATAGAATTTACAATAAATTAGTCAAACCTTTTTTCATTCTATACCATCCTTTTATTTATAAATTATTCACATAGAACACAGAGACATTGACTTGGTTCACTCCTTATCTCCAATGTCTGCAGTATTCTTCCTTTTGCTCTGCTCATGAACATGATTTCCCCAAGTGTATGTGAGGTACATCACAATCATTGCTGTAACAAACAGAAAAGAAATGATGACCCCAAACACCAGCAGTGCCAATAATTCTGTAAATAAAATTGTTGGTTCAACTCCAATATTATTTCTAGTTTACATGACCACATTTTTGGACAGATTTTTACAAAAAGAACACGAGACTGAATTTCAAGTTTAACAATATAAAATGTTATGAGAATGGTATAGTACTTACGAGGTGCAACCTTGAAGAAGGATGATGAAAATCGTCTCCAAACATTTGGGATTCCCTTTGAAAAGTAGTGGGGGAAAGCCCTCTGTTCAAAGGGTGAAATGCTGTAAGTAATGATGTGTCTTATCTTGGCCAAATCTCCAAAGTGACGTCCCATTGTGTCAAGAGAGCTGTCAAGGGACATTACAAGTGAGTCAGACTTTCTAAACTAACTCTAGTTTCAACACAAGTTTAAAATGACCCATTAATTTGAATCACAAATAATGCATGAGGCCAGATCATTACAAACCTAATAGAACACAAAAAATGGTAATTAAACAAAAATGAAAATGTAATGTGAATCTGAAAGTATTTCAATATGTATATTTATAGATATTTTTTCACATTTTGTGTTTAGGGCTTGTACTAAATAACTTTTTCCCCACATCAAAACTCCAGACTAAATTGTAATATAATATTGACATAAGTACTTAGATTCCTTACTCAGTAATTTGCTAAAGGCTTTTCTTTTCTGTAGGGCTGCTACAACTAATCAATAATAATCGATAATGAAATTTGTTGCCAACGAATGCCGTTATGGATTAGTTGGGCTCCTCAAGTTACGGGTTTGCATGATGGTAAGATAACACAACTGCTAACAAAATGACAGCAGGGAAAAAGTAAAGATCATGGGGGCATTTTATATTAAACGCAGTGAAATAGGTGCATTTTATATTAAAAACCAGCAAATTAGGCAAAGCAGAGCTTGTGTGAGATGGATGAAAAGAAAACACGCTGGCGTCACAGATGAAGGCAAAACATCAGCACGGTGAGCAAAAACTGTATAATCCTCATCATGTGAAAATGTTATAGTTTAATAAAGTGCTGTTGTGGAAACTGTTTGCTAACTTTGGGACAGTCGCACTGGATCTGTTCACCTCGCTTGTAACAATGATGTATTCAATTAAACCGGTGCGAACAAACACTAAATTTAAAAGCAGCAAAGAACAGCAGCAGTAAGCTATTACATTATTTAGTCACTGTTGTGGTTTTCAGCAAATGATTTTGTACATTTGTACACCAATGCATTTTTTCCTTTTTTTAATCTTTGTGCGTTTCTCCGTTTCATTCTCTTTTTATAACATTTGTCTACTATAACAGTTAACTTATATATAACAACTATTTACTGCAGCTTTACTACTTTTAGATGCTTGTTTTCAACGTTTGTATATTAAATGTATGCATATATCATTTAAATATTTTACAAAATTAAATTAATTATTTCAGATGCGTATACCTTCACACCTGAACACAAGATCTGTATTTTTTTTTGTATATAAATGTTTTAAATAGATTTTTTTTAAAGCATGGTTGTCAACTTGCCTTCTGGAAAATACAATAGAAATGTATTGATTACTTTGTTTTTTAAACAAAAAGTAACAACCCAGCAGGAGTGAATTTGTTTAAAGGAGAAATACCGCACGCACTTCTCAACAAGCAGCTACTATAAGCTTCAAAATATCTAAATTAAAGATAGTTAAACTCAATATGTGGCTTTTGCATTTAAGTACACCTTTATACATAAATACCACGAATTACGGTTTAATATAGTTATAATAAGCAAAACATCCAATAAAACTTTTATCCGATAATTAAATTAATAAATTAAATAATCAAAATATAACGATATTGATAATTAAAACATAAATAATTGTTAGTTAGCCCTGCTAGTTTCTACATTTCATTTATAAAAGCAAGACAAATTATTGTTGTGTATAAACAGTTATTGTTGTGTTTTAACTGATGTATGTTTTCAGTTTTTAAAATACAAAAACAAAAAACAATAGAGGAATTCTCTGATTAGATTATATACATGTTAGTAGATTTAAATTTGCTCCTTTTGTTTGTTCATCAGTTAAAAAGAAGGGCCTGAAAAGAAAGTCTGTCCTTGTTAACCATTGCATTTTGTTACACACCTATAAGGTAATATGTGAAATGCATAGATTTGTTAGATATTTACTTTAACAGATTAAATGTGTTGCAATTATTAGTTCATCAGGTTTAGGAAAAAAGTGGATCCTGTTGTTGGGTAAAATCCTTCTGCAAGTTAGTTGTTTGCATTTATTAAAAAAATAAATTTTAAAAAAATTTAAAAAAAAAAAAACGTATACAACGGAATGTCAAATGAAATGAAATTTGTCTACTAGAGTGTTTGAATGGGGGAGAAGAGGTTTAAAAATGTCCAATATTAAAATGGGAATCTCCTGAAAAAAAGGTTGGGAATCAAAACCGCCAGCTTCCATTCGGCATTTCAAAATGGCGACGACGCGTCTGTTTTAGCTAGCTAAAGTTCATATTTACTTTTTTTAATGACTAAAAATGAAACTAGATAGTAATATCTCTGTGTGCAACATGAATTATAAGTTGGCCAAATTTGGAATTATGCCTTTAAATATTATGACTTAAGTTTCCTAAGTCATAATAAAGCATCTGCGTTAGCAACAGAAGACCTACAGACACACAATTGCTAAAAAATAAAGGTGAGTAAAATACATTAAACAATCGCCTTACATTCACCATTTAAAGATAAATGACTACTGGATATAGCACTAGTTTGAAGTTTACATAAAAAAATCAGATGAACAGATGAGTTACTACATTTATGGATCCAAAACAGCTAAATAGAAAGCAATGCAGAAGACCTTGCTTGACATTCATGTGGGATGTATAGAGCGTTTCATAAAAGTCATACAAATGCAGAGCTTTTAAATTAAATTGTCTTTTAGAAAATACAATGAACATTAATAAATGAAAATCTTAAATAGGTGGAAATAACTACAAAAATGTTATATACCTTACAGATGACCGAGTGCCCTACGACTGACTGCCACTTCCGATCTGCTGCTCGTCTTCTTCTAGTGCATTTGTTGGTGATGTGTTACATAATCGCCACCTCCTGGACAGGAGCGCGGGTTCAGCCGTCCATGAGTTTTCGTTCGCGAGTGTGGTATTTCCCCCTCATGAACCAAATTAGCATTTGCAGGTAACAAATCAGAGCTCCACATTTTAATGTATTAGTAATAAATAGAGAAAAATAATAGCTTATTTCGAAAAGGGGGCGGGGGGGGGCGTGAAACATTGTATCATTAAACTTTCCCTTCACTTGAACTCGGAAACCCAAATCTGTTCCAGCATGACAGAGCTCATGTGCACATAACTAGCTCCATGGGTTGGAGTGAAAGATCTTAAATGGCCTCCTATAGAGATCTGGCCTATAGCCATATTGAACACCTATGGGATAAATTTGAATGTTAACTGCACCCCAGGCCTCCTCACCCTACATCATTACCTGATTTTACTAATGTTAAACTTCACCTTTACTTTGCAATGAAATAATATGAATATTTGAACACCCTGCTATTTTGCAAGTTCTCCCACTTGGAAATCATGGAGGGGTCTGAAATT
The DNA here is from genome assembly GCF_014805685.1 of Silurus meridionalis. Lineage (NCBI taxonomy): Eukaryota > Metazoa > Chordata > Actinopteri > Siluriformes > Siluridae > Silurus > Silurus meridionalis. The sequence goes on from NC_060888.1 coordinate 11,540,488, forward strand.
GTCATCGTAGGTGCATGTCCACTGTGAGAGACATAATCTAAAAAAAATAAATCCAGAAATCACAATGTATGATTTTTTAACTATTTATTTGTATGATACAGCTGCAAATAAGTATTTGAACACCTGAGAAAGTCAATGTTAATATTTGTTACAGTAGCCTTTGTTTGCAATTACAGAGGTCAAACGTTTCCTGTAGTTTTTCACCAGGTTTGCACACACTGCAGGAGGGATTTTGGCCCACTCCTCCACACAGATCTTCTCTAGATCAGTCAGGTTTCTGGCCTGTTGCTGAGAAACACGGAGTTTGCGCTCCCTCCAAAGATTCTCTATTAGGTTTAGGTCTGGAGACTGGCTAGGCCACGCCAGAACCTTGATATGCTTCTTACAGAGCCACTCCTTGGTTATCCTGGCTGTGTGCTTCTTGTCATTGTCATGTTGGAAGGCCCAGCCTCGACCCATCTTCAATGCTCTAACTGAGGGAAGGAGGTTGTTCCCCAAAATCTCGCAATACATGGCCCCGGTCATCCTCTCCTTAATACAGTGCAGTCTCATGTGCAGAAAAACACCCCCAAAGCATGATGCTACCACCTCCATGCTTCACAGTAGGGATGGTGTTCTTGGGATGGTACTCATCATTCTTCTTCCTCCAAACACGTTTAGTGGAATTATGACCCAAAAGTTCTATTTTGGTCTCATCTGACCACATGACTTTCTCCCATGACTCCTCTGGATCATCCAAATAGTCATTGGCAAACTTGAGACATGGTCTGGACATGTGCTGGTTTAAGCAGGGGAACCTTCCGTGCCATGCATGATTTCAAACCATGACGTCTTAGTGTATTACCAACAGTAACCTTGGAAACGGTGGTCCCAGCTCTTTTCAGGTCATTGACCAGCTCCTCCCGTGTAGTTCTGGGCTGATTTCTCACCTTCCTTAGGATCATTGAGACCCCACGAGGTGAGATCTTGCATGGAGCCCCAGTCCGAGGGAGATTGATAGTCATGTTTAGCTTCTTCCATTTTCTAATGATTGCTCCAACAGTGGACCTTTTTTCACCAAGCTGCTTGGCAATTTCCCCTTTCCCGCCTTGTGGAGGTGTACAATTTTGTCTCTAGTGTCTTTGGACAGCTCGTTGGTCTTGGCCATGTTAGTAGTTGGATTCTTACTGATTGTATGGGGTGGACAGGTGTCTTTATGCAGCTAACGACCTCAAACAGGTGCATCTAATTTAGGATAATAAATGTAGTGGAGGTGGACATTTTAAAGGCAGACTAACAGGTCTTTGAGGGTCAGAATTCTAGCTGATAGACAGGTGTTCAAATACTTGTTTGCAGCTGTATCATACAAATAAATAGTTTAAAAATCATATATTGTGATTTCTGGATTTTTTTTTTTAGATTATGTCTCTCACAGTGGACATGCACCTACGATGACAATTTCAGACCCCAAGTGGGAGAACTTGCAAAATAGCAGGGTGTTCAAATACTTATTTTCCTCACTGTATATATATATATATATATATATATATATATATATATATATATATATATATATATATATATATATATATATATATATATATATATATATATATATATATATATATATATATATATATATATACAGTTGGACATACTGCAACAGCAAAATAATGACATTTACTTACACAAATTCTTGTGTAAGTATACTGTTTCCCCGCATATGTAAAGGCAAACAAATGCCTGCTTTCTTCTGCCAGAGGAACACAGAGAGCAGCACCTTTATTTCCTGAGAAGGCTGAGGAAAGCATATCTCCCTCCCCCATTCTAACCATGTAATACAGAGGGACCATTAAGAGCATCCTGAGCAACTGCATAACTGCCTGGTTTGGGAACTGCACCGTCTTGGATCGTAAGGGGATAGTGAGGACAGCTGAGAAGATCATTGGAGTCTCTCTCCCCTTTATCACAGACATTTACACCACACGCTTTATCTGCAAAGCCAACAGCATTGTGGAAGACCCCACCTACCCCCCACACACTCTTCACCCTCCTGCCATCAGGAAAGAGGTTCCAAAGAGTTATAAAAAGAGAGTTGTAAAAATCAAGAGTTATAGTCTGATTTATCTTATGTTTGTAATCTAGCCTTCCAGTGTAGATTTATTTATTGCTAGAGACTCAAAGCACTTTTGTACGTCGCTCTGGACAAGGGCGTCTGCTAAATGGCGCGAATGTAAATGCAAATTGTAAACTGTTCCTCCCTTTGAAGTGTAAAGAGGATCTAGTGTTTAAATGTAAAATAAGTGTAGGAAATGAGTAAAGGAACACATGGCTGGGTGATTCTACTATCAACCCGGAGGCCAGCAGGTGGTGACCTGCTGTATTGACACCTTTGCTGGTGCTGGCCCCCCAGCAGGTAGGGTTAGGGTATTGTTTAAATAATAATCATGGTCTCGGACACCTTTTGGTTAGAGATCCTTGATGGCTTGCTGCTTCTCACAGACTGGTTAAAGCAAGACTATGATTAGGATTGACTCAACTGCAATTCCGAACAAACTCCATAAATGTTTTTGTGATATTGAAGCCGTTTTGTGAAATAACACTTTCTGATCCATCTTGGTATACAATCTGGGTTAAGGCAGTCTGTAAATTCTTAAAAATGGTACTGACTGTGGTGGATTGTTGGTAGTGAAGCTTGTAACACAGACACTGGAGCTACTGGTGTTGGTGCCCCTGCTGTATGAGCTGCACTCACTCTTGTAAGTTTAAGCAGTCAAACAGAGTGTCATTGTGATTATTTAGGAATCTGTGCCATCTTTGAAGCGCCCATGATCTTTGCCAGGAGAGCCTTCATGTCACCCAACCCCAGGAGCCTCCCAATGGTTTCTTCGTCAAAACCCTTATCCACGTTCCAGCCCTCTCATGGATATCAGGAAGTCGACTGATCAGCCCATCGAGATCCTGGGAAGCCCATGGTACATATTGTCTTCTTGCACCTTAATTAATATTGAATACTGTCCTCCTGATTTTGACTGATTCTGTCTCTTGATGTTCCTCTCAGTCTCCTACTGGCTCTTATGTTAATTCAACTTCCCCATCTATCTCCACTGTCTCTTTAATTACTGGATACTGACCCCCATGTACGTCAAGAGGTGGAGGTTTTACAAATGCCTTTTTTTCCCCCTCTGTCTACTTGTCTGCTTCTTAAAATAATTTTTTGAGATTTTCTTAAATTCCCTAATGTGCCTTTTGCTTCTTTTTAATCTTTTGCTTCTTTTTAATTACATCTTTTTACTTTTAGCATTTACTTTTTAATCAGTTTCCATCTACACGTCCAATGCTAAATTGAATGCACCTACTTCTTGTGTTATGTAAATATAACCAAACTGCTTTGGCACTCCAAGACCAGATCAAGATCCAAAAAGGTCTAAGACGTCTTGTCTCTCATAAATAATCTCTAATTGCTGATCAATTTACATGAGGCCAGTCTTATATTTCACCCAAATCCTTTATATATGAGATTGTACTCAGCAAATTAAACTTTTGTAGTCAACACATGCACTCTCCCATACATGTCTCTGTATGAATTTCCTTTTTATTGCCTAATATTGTCACGGTTCGGAGAAACAGAGTCGAAAACCGAAGTAACAAAGTTCAAGGTTTTAATGAAGGCCCATAAACACTGGCACCGAGCAAATAGTACCGAAAATGTCTCTATGATGCGAGGGGATCTTTAGGAAGTGTAAAGTCCACCGAATCTCAGAAACCCCGAGATAGGAAAAGTCCCAATGTGGGTGAAATATCCACAAGAGTAGTCTTGGAATGTTCTACTTTGTAAAGTAGTAAAACGGACAATGACGTTTATATAGGGCTGAGTGGTAATGAGCGCCAGGTGCTTAGTATGATGGAGACTCGGTACGAGCGTGCGGAGTGTTGAGGGAAGGCGTGGCAGGCTGTACCCTGACAAATACTCTGCAATGGGATCAGCAACATCCTCGTACACCTCTAAGGAATCAAGAAAACCTTCGGCCATATACAACCTTTTTATTCTGTGTCCAGAACAACCTCTCCCAGTTTCAACCTTTTCACAGGGCTTATGGCTTTAAGGTCAATTCTAATTCTCTTTATTCTCAACTACTGTATGTACTTGAACTCTTATTAATATTACACCAAAGAGTAAATAAATTCTCTTTAAAAGTTTTAAAATATAGTTTACCTAAACTGTAACCTCCTTCAAAATATTATAACCCCCAAATTATTGATTAACTGTGTTTCTTATATTTATTATCAATTTTAAAACATTAATCAAATTTTTCTTAGTTATTTGAATACATATGCTCTAATACATGTACTTGTACAAACTCTCCCTATATCTATAGAGAACAGTCCAAAAGTGATAATCCCCAATAGTGTTTGCCCAATTATTTCACACTCTCCGGCTGGATTATTAAATAACACTATCCACACTAGTGCCAAACTTTAGTATCTCTGTAAATACACTATATTGCCAATAGTATTGGGTCACCTGGTAAATAAATAACATAAATATCTATAGGCACACTCCAAAATCTAGTGGAACAGCTTCCCAGATGAGTGAAAAGTAAATGTGAAGTGCATGGTATGTGATATTTAAGCATTGGACTTCACATTTACTTTTCACTCTTCTGGGAAGCTGTTCCACTAGATTGTGGAGTGTGCCTATAGATATTTATGTCCATCAGCCACAAGAGTATTACAATAGGCAGGTACTGATGTAGGTTATGAGATCTAGGGTGCAATCAGCGTTCACATTCCTTCCACAGGTGGATTTTTTTAATACAAACCAGATTCCCAAAAAGTTGGGACACTGAACAAATTGTGAATAAAAACAGAATGCAATGATGTGTTAAGTTTCAAATTTCAATATTTTATTCAGAATACAACATAGATGACATATAAAATGTTTAAACTGAGAAAATCATTTTAAGGGAAAAATAGGTTGATTTTAAATTTCATGGCATCAACACATCTAAAAAAAAGTTGTGACAAGGCCATGTTTACCACTGTGTGGCATCCCCTCTTCTTTTTATAACAGTCTGCAAACGTCTAGGGACCGAGGAGACAAGTTGCTCAAGTTTAGGAATAGGAATATTGTCCCATTCTTGTCTAATACAGGCTTCTAGTTGCTCAAATGTCTTAGGTCTCCTTTGTCGCATCTTCCTCTTCATGATGCGCCAAATGTTTTCTATGGGTGAAAGATCTGGACTGCAGGTTGGCCATTTCAGTACACGGATCTTTCTTCTACGCAGCCACGATGTTGTAATTGATGCAGTATGTGGTCTGGCATTGTCATATTGGAAAATGCAAGGTCTTCCCTGAAAGAGACGACGTCTGGATGGGAGCATATGTTGTTCTAGAACTTGGATATACCTTTCAGCGTTGATGGTGCCTTTCCAGATGTGTAAGCTGCCCATGCTACACAATCCAGTCATTAGGGAGGCACAAGCCAGTGCACTCTTAGTGCTGGTCCCAAGCCCGGATAAATGGGGAAGGTTGTGTTAGGAAGGGCATCCAGCGTAAAACATGTGCCAAATCAAATATGCGGGTCATGATTAAGAATTTCATACCGGATCGGTCGAGGCCCGGGTTACCAACCACCGCCACAGGTATCGTTGGCCAACAGGGTACCGGTGGAAATTGGGCTACTGTTGGCCGAAGGAGAAGGAGGAGAAGGAGAGGAGGAAGACATCTACAGAGACAGCAGAAAAAGGAGAAGTGTAGGCGAGTAAAGGTTAGGGTTGGTACTTTAAATGTTGGCACTATGACTGGTAAATAGAGAGAGGTAGCTGATATGATGGAGAGGAGCAGGGTAGATATTTTGGATGTTCAGGAGACCGAGTGGAAAGGGAGTAAGGCCAGGAACATTGGAGGTGGGTTTAAACTGTTCTATTATGGTGTGAATGGAAAGAGAAATGGTGTAGGGGTGATCCTGAAGGAAGAGTACAGTAAGAGTGTAGTGGAGGTGAAGAGAGTTTCTGATAGGGAGATGAACATGAAGCTGTAAGTTGAAGGGAAGATGATAAATGTCATCAGTGCCTATGCTCCACAAGTCGGCTGTGAGATGGAGAAGAAGGAAAGATTCTGGAGTGAATTAGATGAAGTGGTAGATGTTGTACCTAGAAATGAACGATTGGTGATTGGGGCAGACTTTAATGGACATGTAGGTGAAGGGAACAGAGGTGATGAGGAGGTGATGGGTAGGTATGGCCTTAAGGAGAGGAATGTGGAAGGGCAGATGGTGGTAGATTTTGCTAAAAGGATAGAAATGGCAGTGGTGAACATGTATTTTAAAAAGAAGGAGGATCATAGGGTGACGTATAAGAGTGGAGGAAGGTGCACACAGGTGGATTATGTTCTATGTAGGAGATGCAACCTGAAGGAGATTGGAGACTGTATGGTGTTGGCAGGGGACAGTGTAGCTAGACAGCATCGGATGGTGGTCAGTAGGATGGTTTTGGAGGTGAAGAAGAAGAGGAGGAGAGTAAGGACTGAAAGAAGAATGAGATGGTGGAAACTGAAGGAGGAAGAGTGTAGTGTGAGGTTCAGGGAAGAGGTCAGACAGGGGCTCGGTGTGGTGAAGAGGTGCTGGATGATTGTGAAACTACTGCAGGAGTGATGAGGGAGGCAGCTAGAAAATTACTTGGTGTAACATCTGAAAATAGAAAAGAAGACAAAGAGACATGGTGGTGGAATGAGGAAGTGCAGGAGAGCATAAAGGGAAAGAGGTTAACAAAACAGAAGTGGGATCGAAAGGGTGATGAGAAAAGTAGGCAGGAGTACAAGGAGATGCAGCAGCAGGTAAAGAGGGATGTGGTGAAAGCCAAGGAAAAGACATACGAGGAGCTGTATGAGAGGTTGAACACTAAGGAAGGAGAAAAGGATTTGTACCGATTGGCCAGGCAGAAAGACCGAGCTGGGAAGGATGTGTTGCAAGTCAGAGCAATAAAGGATGGAGATGGAAATGTGTTGACTAGTGAGGAGAGTGTGTTGAGAAGATGGAGGGAGTATTTTGAGCAGCTGATGAATGAGTAAAATGAGAGAGAGAGAAGGTTGGATGATGTGGAGTTGGTGATGCAGGAAGTGGATAGGATTAGTAAGGAGGAAATGAGAGCAGCGATTAAGAGGATGAGGAGTGGAAAGTCGGTTGGACCAGATGATATTCCGGTAGAAGCATGGAGATGTTTAGGAGAGATGGCAGTGGAGTTTTTAAGCAGATTGTTTAACAAGATTCTGGAAGGTGAGAGGATGCCTGAAGAATGGAGAACGAGTGTGCTGGTACTGATTTTTAAGCATAAGGGAGATGTGCAGACCTGCAATAACTACAGGGGAATTAAGTTGATCTGTCACACCATGAAGTTATGGGAAAGAGTAGTGGAAGCCAGGCTAAGAGAAGAGGTGACCATCTGTGAGCAACAATATGGTTTCATGCCGAGGAAGAGCATCACAGCCGCCTTATTTGCTTTAAGAATGTTGATGGAGAAGTACAGAGAAGGTCAGAAGGAGTTGCGTTGTGTATTTGTGGATTTAGGGAAAGCGTACGACAGAGTGCCAAGAGAGGAGTTGTGGTACTGTATGAGGAAGTCAGGTGTGTCAGAGAACTATGTCTTTGTACTTTAATTCCGGAGTAGAACGGGTGCTTTTGAGGACGGATTGGACTGTAGTTGGTGTCAGCGGTCTGCTGCACTGACTCGGGAGTGCAGTTTGCTTCTGATCATCATCACTGTACCCCGCAACTTTGCATATATGCTTCAAATGGACATTTGGTGCAACCCAGATGAGGATGGGTTCCCTCTTGAGTCTGGTTCCTCTCAAGGTTTCTTCCTTTGCCATCTCGGGGAGTTTTTCCTTGCCACAGTTGCTCATCGGGGACAAACATACTTACAGAGAACATATTTACATTTAATCACCACATTATCTGTGTAAAGCTGCTTTGAGACAATGTTCATTGTTAAAAGCGCTATACAAATAAAAATGAATTGAATTGAATTGAACTATGTGAAGGTGGTGCAGGACGTGTATGAGGACAGTGTGACAGCAGTGAATTGTGCAGTAGGAACGACAGACTGGTTCAAGGTGAAGGTTGGACTGCATCAAGGATTGGCCCTGAGCCCTTTCCTGTTTGCAGTGGTGATGGACAGGTTGACGGAGGTCAGACAGGAGTCTCCCTAGACTATGATGTTTGCGGATGATATTGTGATTTGTAGTGAGAGTAGTGAGCAGGTTGAGAAGAGCCTGGAGAGGTGGAGATATGCGCTGGAGAGAAGGGGAATGAAAGTCAGTAGGAGTAAGACAGAGTACATGTGAGTAAATGAGAGGGAGGGCAGTGGAGTGGTGCAGTTGCAGGGAGAAGAGGTGGAGAAGGTGGTGGAGTTTAGGTACCTGAGGTCAACAGTGCAAAGTAATGGGGAGTGTGTTAGGGTAGTAAAGAAAAGAGTGCAGGCAGGGTAGAGTGGGTGGAGAAGAGTGACAGGAGTGATTTGTGATAGAAGGGTATCTGCAAGAATGAAAGGGAAAGTTTATAGGACTGTGATGAGACCTGCGATGTTGTATGGACTAGAGACAACGGCATTGAGTAAAAGACAGGAGGCGGAGCTGGAGGTAGCAGAGCTGAAGATGTTAAGGATTTCGTTGGGAGTGACGAGGATGGACAAGATTAGAAATGAGTTTATTAGAGGGACAGCGCATATAGGACGTTTTGGTGACAAGGTGAGGGAGGCGAGATTGAGATGGTTTGGACATGTGCAGAGGAGGGACATGAGTTATATTGGTAGAAGAATGCTGAGGATGGAGCCACCAGGAAGGAGGAAAAGAGGAAGGCCAAGGAGGAGGTTCATGGATGTGGTGAGGGAAGACATGCAGGTAGTTGGTGTGACAGAGGCAGATGTAGAGGACAGGGTGGTATGGAGATGGATGATCCGCTGTGGCGACCCCTAATGGGAGCAGCCGAAAGAAGAAGAAGAAGCTGCCCATGCCACACGCACTCATGCAACCCCATACCATCAGAGATGCAGGCTTCTGAACTGAGCGCTGATAACAAATTGGGTTGTCATTGCCCTCTTTAGTCCGGATGACATGGCATCCCAGTTTTCCAAAACTTCAAACTATGTTTAGATATGGCTTCTCTTTTGACCTATAGAGTTTTAGCCGGCAACGGCGAATGGCACGGTGGATTGTGTTCACCGAACAATGTTTTCTGGAAGTATTCCTGAGCCCATGTTGTGATTTTCATTACAGTAGCATTCCTGTATGTGATGCAGTGCCGTCTAAGGGCCCGAAGATCACGGGTATCCAGTATGGTTTTCCGGCCTTGACCCTTATGCACAGAGATTGTTCCAGATTCTCTGAATCTTTGGATGATATTATGCACTGTAGATGATCAAAACTTCAAACTCTTTGCAATTTTTCTTTTAGAAACTCCTGTCTGATATTGCTCCACTATTTTAGCATTGGTGGAATTGGTGATCCTCTGCCCATCTTGACTTCTGAGAGACACTGCCATTTTGAGGGGCTCTTTTTATACTAATCATGTTGCCAATTGACCTAATAAGTTGAAAATTGGTCCTCCAGCTGTTCCTTATATGTACATTTAACTTTTCCGGCCTCGTATTGCTACCTGTCCCAACTTTTTTGGAATGTGTAGCTCTCATGAAATCCAAAATGAGCCAATATTTGGCATGACATTTCAAAATGTCTCACTTTCAACATTTGATATGTTATCTATATTCTATTGTGAATAAAATATAAGTTTATGAGATTTTATTATTTTTTATTCACAATTTGTACAGTGTCCCAACTTTTTCGGAATCGGGTTTGTGTATATATATATATATATATATATATATATATATATATATATATATATATCTTGATATTACTGGACACTATGATATAGGAGTAAACACACTAGATACATTTGATAAATAAGTTTTAGCAGTATAGTATTAAAATGTTAAAAACCTTATAAAAAAAAAACAAAAAAACAATCTAGATGTATTGGGTTTATTAAAAATTCTGAGTGTGTGCGTGTGTGTGTGTGTATAAAGATGAGGATTAATATAGCAGTGTAAAATAAATTAAAACAAATTAAATTAAAACAAATATTTTATATATATATATATATATATATATATATATATATATATATATATATATATATATATATATATATACACACACACATACTGTTGCCATTAGTGTATCATAATGAACTTTGACAGCTGTGTATGATGTGTATGTAAAATACTATGCAAAATGTAACATGTAACAAATACAATGAAAATACTGAGTCCTGACTTTTAGTCATCAAAATATTTAAAACAATAGCGTAGAGAATTATTTTGAACAGAAACTACAATGTACCCCCCCTGTAAGGTCCAAAATGCTGCCATTTGCAACCAGTCTCTGGAGAAAAACTGTCTCTTGGTCTACGTTGTGCATGTGTTGCTTCAGCATTGCAGACATGGGTAGGTTGTCATAGTAGTGCAGTGGTGTCTCCTTTTGGCTAAGGTTGTAGCCAAAGCCTGCTAGACTGACTTCATCACACAAATAGGTTGCCAGGTTAACAGCGGATACTCCTAAAGTTGGAATGTTCTAGACACAAAAACAGTTCACGAGAAAAAATAGGGATCTTATTAGTACACCAACAATTCCTTAAAAAGACATGAGGCATCAATGTTTTCTCTGTGTTTATTGACTAATGTGTTTCTCTGAATGTATGAAAAGCATAACCCTTAAAACATTATCAAAAACATTTTTCTAATAAATGCAAAGCCTACACATTTGATCTGAGCATATTAGACATCTTACAGCTAATGTGCCCATTATAAAATACATTATAGTTCAATAAATTTCCCCACTTACAAATTCACTAAATAAGTTCTATGTACAGTTTGAAGCACAGAAAAATAAGCTGGCTGGAAAGTTCCCTTAGCTTCCATTACCTTGGGAAAGCAAGCTTTCAGCAGTGGATGTATTTGTGCTGATCTGTTAGCAGATGTCAACTTATTCCTAAGACTAAATGTGCACGTTAAGACAACCACCATATGTGTCCTGCCTAAAAATACTGAAGACGTTTTTTGTTTATAATATTTTACTGAACTTCACTTCCAAACAAGCTAAGGTGAAAGAGCTTGCCAGTATGTTCAACATCAGTGTGCATGAACTGCAAAACATTTTTCTTTAGTTGGAAAACCACATGGACAGGCATGTTTTAGGTCCGAAATGCCATCAAATGAAGGTCACATTTAACCATTCAATTGTTCGAAGTGTGCAAACAATTCTGATCACAGTAATAAATGTTTGAAGTTTTATGCATCAAGTGTAAACCATGGTACATTGCTTCACATCAAGCCCTATCTCAACACCCTTTTGTTGAGTATATTCCTATAACAAAACACTTCCCACTCAATTGGGAAGTTAATGCAAGAATATTTATATGGTTTTAGGTCACAAATACTACACTGCTGTAAACTGAAAACAGTTGGGTTTGAAATCAAAAGATGAATATATAAGGATATATAGATCTGTTACACCATAAAAGATAGAATCTACTCTGAAAATAACTCATAGAGCCATTATTATCTAAATAGCTGCCAACAATAGTATATATATACAGGGAGTGCAGAATTATTAGGCAAATGAGTATTTTGACCACATCATCCTCGTTATGCATGTTGTCTTACTCCAAGCTGTATAGGCTGGAAAGCCTACTACCAATTAAGCATATTAGGTGATGTGCATCTCTGTAATGAGAAGGGGTGTGGTCTAATGACATCAACACCCTATATCAGGTGTGCATAATTATTAGGCAACTTCCTTTCCTTTGGCAAAATGGGTCAAAAGAAGGACTTGACAGGCTCAGAAAAGTCAAAAATAGTGAGATATATTGCAGAGGGATGCAGCAGTCTTAAAATAGCCAAGCTTCTGAAGCGTGATCATCGAACAATCAAGCGTTTCATTCAAAATAGTCGACAGGGTCGCAAGAAGCGTGTGGAAAACCAAGGCGCAAAATAACTGCCCGTGAACTGAGAAAAGTCAAGCGTGCAGCTGCCAAGATGCCACTTGCCACCAGTTTGGCCATATTTCAGAGCTGCAACATCACTGAGTGCCCAAAAGCACAAGGTGTGCAATACTCAGAGACATGGCCAAGGTAAGAAAGGCAGAAAGTCGACCACCACTGAACAAGACACACAAGCTGAAACGTCAAGACTGGGCCAAGAAATATCTCAAGACTGATTTTTCTAAGGTTTTATGGACTGATGAAATGAGAGTGAGTCTTGATGGGCCAGATGGATGGGCCCGTGGCTGGATTGGTAAAGGGCAGAGAGCTCCAGTCCGACTCAGACGCCAGCAAGGTGGAGGTGGAGTACTGGTTTGGGCTGGTATCATCAAAGATGAGCTTGTGGGGCCTTTTCGGGTTGAGGATGGAGTCAAGCTGAACTCCCAGTCCTACTGCCAGTTTCTGGAAGACACCTTCTTCAAGCAGTGGTACAGGAAGAAGTCTGCATCCTTCAAGAAAAACATGATTTTCATGCAGGACAATGCTCCATCACACACGCCCAAGTACTCCACAGCGTGGCTGGCAAGAAAGGGTATAAAAGAAGAAAATCTAATGATATGGCCTCCTTGTTCACCTGATCTGAACCCCATTGAGAACCTGTGGTCCATCATCAAATGTGCGATTTACAAGGAGGGAAAACAGTACACCTCTCTGAACAGTGTCTGGGAGGTTGTGGTTGCTGCTGCACGCAATGTTGATGGTGAACAGATCAAAACACTGACAGAATCCATGGATGGCAGGCTTTTGAGTGTCCTTGCAAAGAAAGGTGGCTATATTGGTCACTGATTTGTTTTTGTTTGGTTTTGAATGTCAGAAATGTATATTTGTGAATGTTGAGATGTTATATTGGTTTCACTGGTAAAAATAAATAATTGAAATGGGTATGAATTTGTTTTTTGTTAAGTTGCCTAATAATTATGCACAGTAATAGTCACCTGCACACACAGATATCCCCCTAAAATAGCTAAAACTAAAAACTACTTCCAAAAATATTCAGCTTTGATATTAATGAGTTTTTTGTGTTCATTGAGAACATGGTTGTTGTTCAAATTAAATCCTCAAATAAAATTAATCCTCAAAAATACAACTTGCCTAATAATTCTGCACTCCCTGTATATACACACATATACACACACACTATACTATTACTATTATATATATACTATACTATTAAACTTTCAAAGGTTAAGCCTAACCCTTTCCTAAAATAACAGAAAAACATTAAATGTGCATAAAATTTAAGATTTTAAGATTTTACAGTGTAACGTTGCTCGAGTACATTTAATAAATACTTCTAGCTGGGATCCTCTACTACTGTATATGGGCGCATTGCAGATTAAATGTATATGCCAATTGCCTGACTGCTTAAAAGCTGCAGGGATTAGTTGTTGCACTACTGTAGTATTTTTCCGCCTAACTCAGGTGACTGACACTTCTGGATAATGTCGTCTGATATGCATTAGCATATTGGTCATTTTCCACTCACGTACTGTACAGCTGCCTTACAAAACCGACACACCGTTATCGTCCTATGTACGACTCGCTCTCCTTTACCACCGTACTTCACAGGAAACCCAAAACGTTTCCACACTATGGATTTAAAACAAGCTGACGGGAGCTTTGAGCTCTTGTGTGTTGTCTGAAGTTGCCATTCCTGCTTTTTCCTGTTGTTAGCATTGCATTATCACACGTGCCCCCTTCTGTGCACCTGTGGCTGAGTGTATTCATCATCGGAGTACCGTGACGAACCGGGATGAATACATGTTACACCCCTAATATATATCCATATTTGTCTATGCCCATGTTAATTAGAGTATTGAAAACTTGAAAATAATTTATTTAAGGTACATTTAGAACAGATTGAAATGTGCGATTAAGTAGCAAATAATCACAAGTTATAAATCCTTTAAACGCTCTTACAACTAGAACTTGAGACATGAGAAGGCATAATATTTCTGAACAAATAAAAGGGACACGTACCTGATCCCAGCCCCAGTATCGAGGTTTTGGAATTGGGTATTGGAGATTCAAAGCTGTCTCCCTGATGATCTCAGGATTCAGAATAAGAAACTTTGAAGGATCTACTGGAATGCTATTAGGTACCTTCTGCCAGAAAAACAGCTTGTCCCAGAGTGACTAAAAAAAGAACAAAATATTTCAGAATAACTAACTGCAAATTCTTAATGTACACTTTGGTAATTATTTTGTTGTCATTTATTATAATATTTTGGTCTAGGAAATGGAGGTTGAGCCAACAAATGCCGTTTTAAAACCGGATATTAGAAGTTTTGGGAAGAAAAGGTGAGGTAGTCACAGTAACCTAGCAATATGCTGTCCTGCTTGAAAATGAATTAGGATAATATAAGCATTACACTAGCAATTTACATTTAGTCACTTTTGCACATTAAAGATAATTTATTTTACATGGAAATGTGTGTATGCTAAATTGATAAATAATTATTTTATTTACAGTTGAACCCACTTATCTCGACCTCGGTTAACTCGCCAACCCTATTAAGTCGACGTTTTTGAAGTGGAACCGCCAAATTCTCGCTTTGTCTTTTATCGGTTATGTCGATTTTTTTATGTCGCCGAACCCTAATATGTCGAGCACAAGGGGGGGCAAATTTGCCACTTAACGTCGGTTATGTCAGGAATCCTTCGGTGGCGGCATTCCCCGAAGCACCCTGCTTCTTCTCCCGTGCGGGCAAACTCGTCTCAGTCATGCTGATTACACACACCAGACTCTCATTCACTCATATTTAAGCCCCTCACCTCCACACACTCGCGGTCCGTTATTGTTTGTGCATGATCGTATGTGTTAGTTCATGGCGGTCTGTGTAATCACGTATACGTATCTCGCTACGTACCCTTCTTCTCGGACTCCGCATTCTCTCAACGGCACCCCGGATTACCCCGATCCTGCTGTTTTCCATGTTCACGCTGTCTGCACCACGTTTATCCGTTGCTACCCAGCGCTGCGCTTTCCATAGCGCGGATCCGTGGATTCTCTACACAAACTGTCTCCGCTTTCACAGAACTTCGTGGACCGCGCTCCCGGAGCACACCACTGGATATTACTGCTTCGCTACAAGTATTGGTCGATTATCTCCTGAGTATTCTCAATAAACTTTTTTGCGTTTACTTCGGCTTCCGCCTCCTTATCCGCATTACAGGTTATCTCGATCCGCATGACCAATCAATCAAATCGCGGCAACGCTGTTGTGTAAAAAAAACCTCCAAAAACACGTGCATGCACATTCTTATTTAATAACGCACATCATGTACATAAAGAAATTTCAAGCACGTTATTATATTGCCGCCATATTGGTTTTCGTTTGTCTCGATCATCGGCATATGTATTTGTATATCCATAGTTATTTTATATGCCTTGTCTTAGTTTCTCTTGGCATACAGTATGTGAAATGCCTTTACAAAATTGTAATCAACTGGAAATGTCCTGCTGTATGGCCATTTTTTCCTATGTATGTATTTATATATTGGTGTATCATAGCATCATTTATTGCAGAACAGGACTGTATAGAGAAAGGTATATAGAAAAACTGTTATGCAACTTACTATTGTTGTTCTTGAGACCATTGCATAAAGCCAGTTGAAATCAACAGATTTGTAAATAACAGCTACAAAGTGAAGCTGGGGGTCCACATCTTCCCATATTTTTGGGCTGCCTTCAGGATAACTCATCCTGATAGTTGTGCGGTTTCCCACATCTCTACTGAAGTCTCTCACTGGGCCACTATTAAGTCTACAAAATGGGAAAGCATATATTAAACATTTTCAGCATCCAAATGCAAAACCAATACAGAATTCTAGAATCTATAAATTTTTTTTTCCCCTCTATGAAAAAATAACATACAATTTTTCTCATACAACTTTAATAACTGAAAACAAAAATAACTACAGTATTTGGCTTCTACTGCTGTTTATTCCATATTTAATAAAAAAACTTTTTTTTACCTTAAATAATAAAACAAATGAAAAGTGCATGGACATATTTGTTGGTACCCTGGAAATTTAAATAATTATAGTGATGCTTCAAACTAATAGTATTATTTTGTTAGCATCACACATCTTCAATCTTTTATTAAATCATTCATTGGTTCATTCAATCTATTTAAATTTAGAGAGGTAATCACTCATTGTGAACTCTCATTGGCATCTTTGTGTACACCACACTGAACATGGACCAGTGAAAGCATGGAGTTGTTTGTGCTAAATAGATAATCATTTTAAAAGTAAAGGCTATAAGGACATCTTCAAGCAGCCTGATATTCCTATGACTACTGTTGCAAATAATAAAAATGGCAAAATGAAATAAAAACTAACAAGACATTCTGAAGAGAACCATACTGCACTATCCACTAACCATACTGGTCACAAAGCTTCATAGCAGTCACAGCTCATAGGTTCTCTAACAGGATGCAACCAGCAACTCTGACCCAGTCGTCTAGCCATCACAATTTGGCCCCCAAACTCGCTCAAATCCTCACGCTTGCCCATTTGTCCTGCTTATAACACATTAACTTTGAGGACAAAATGTTTACTTGCTGCCTAATATATCCCACCCACTAACAGATGCCATAATGAAGACATAATCAGTGTTATTTACTTCACCTGTCAGTGGTCATAATGTTATGCCTGGTGGGTGTATACTCTCCTGCTTAAGCTCAGCTTCTTTAACCCAAAGCACCTTAATATTATATAAAGTGCCCAAGAATAGCTAAAACTATGCATACATTTATTAAAAAGCTTTACTATGGTCATTTGGAACAAAAATACATTTATTTGTCAATTAAATTTGGTTTACCTTATGATTACATTGAACTGGTCCAGGAGAGGTCCAATCTCCAGTCCTCTAAGTATTCCTCCATTGCCAACCACAACACATCGACGGCACTCATGCCCTCGAGTATTCTCTGGCAATGAAATGGGTATGAGATCCAGGACTTTTTTTAGCTTGTGTTGCAGGTTCCGAAAACCAAATGGTGGTGAATACTCAAATATTTGTTCTGCTAAATTGCTGTTTTTTTGTAAGAAGGGCTCTGCCACAGGCACTGAATTAATATACATTTGCTCCATCTTCCTTCTTGTAAAAGATGGTCTGCATTCTCTGGCTAACACATTTCTGACAAAGGAATGGACACGCTATAAAAAGGGGAGAGAGACACACACACACACACACACACACACACACACACATTACTGTGCCAGAACCAATAAGGGATTATTTACTTTGACCTTTTTTTAAAAAATAAGCTGTTTTGACCCACAAATTCTCTCAGTCCTAAATACTGTAAAAAAATTCCTAATAAAATCATCAGTTTCTAAAATACTCAGCTTAACCTGCAATAACCAGCCCATCTGGCACCAACAGTCAAGAACAGAAATCTCACGTTTCCCCCTTATTCGGATGTTTCAGACATCATTGTGAATGATATCTTCTGTCCCAAGCCACAACTTTCTGTATTATCTTACGATGCACCACAGAGTGACACAGGAGATAATTTCTGCCTGCGGTAAACAAACTATATAACTTCTCCCTCTGGATGTTACACAGCTGCTCTACGATATAGATGATATAAAATCCAATTAATATTTATTATAATATATAATTAATATTCTATACGATGCATTCAGACCCTCTTCACTTTTTCAATTTTGTTATGTTGTAGCCTGATACTATAATTATTCAAATTGTTTTTTTCCTTAGATAATTTACACTCAGGATCCCATAATGCCAAAAAAAACAAACAGAATTCTATAGATGTCTAAATTTCTTTTTTATAAAAAAAACATGAAATCTCACATGTACATAACTATTCAGACCCTTTGCTCAGTACAGAGCTGAAGCATCTTTGGCAACAATTACAGCCTCAAGTCTTTTTTGGGTATGATGCAACAAGATTTGCACACCTGAATTAGGTGCAGGTCTCTCCAGATATGTTCAATAGGGTTTAAGTCAGGGCTCTATCTGGGCCACTCTAGGACATTAACAGAGTTGTCAATAAGCCACTCCTGTTTTTTTCTTGGCTGTGAGCTTCTCATGTATTTGCTTGATTTTCTCCAAACATAATCTTTAGAAATGAGGGCAAGCTTTTTAAACTTGGTTTCATCAGACCAGAGAGTCTTGTTCCAGCCTGTCTGTGAGTCTTTCAGTGGTCCCTGTTGAATGTTTTTACAGTCTTTGCTTTTAGCTTAATTTTTTATATGCTAATAATACAAAGGAATTTGAGCCAAAGTCATATATATATATATATATATATATATATATATATATATATATATATATATATATTTTTTTTTTTTTTTTTTGTTAAATGTCAATCTGATTAATCGTCAAATACTTTGGCAGTTCACTGTTTCACTATTTGAACAGTGGCCCATTCTGGAGAAATTTTGGCAGTTATCAGGTTCCACCAACTGTTCTATGTCCCCACTATCTAAACAATACATTTGCTAACCAACCACTAATCTTGTAGCTAAATAGTTGAAGTGTTGCTCTACAGTGAGACCTGCAGGATAAAAATAATTGGGGGTGTAAAACAGAGTTTCTTTCAAAAATCTTAGAGCCATAAAAGTAGACAAAAGTAGACATCAGCTCTGGTCTGAACCAGTTTCAAATTCAAATTCAAATTATTCTTAAAACCCTTATCTTCCTTCTCATGTTGGAACTGCTTCGCTATGTTTATTACATGAAAGAATACCCCTTTTGTTGCATACATAAACTCTAACATGTAATTTCCTATTTATCTCTATTTATCTCATCACACAAGTCACAAAAAAGGAAATATAATAAAGAAGTAATATATTACCTCTCGATGATGGGGATCTACATAAACCATGACAGGTTTTGTATTAGTATTGAATATAGGAGTTTTTTTTATGCCAGCTAAAATCAAGCCCAAAACCAAAAGTGGTACAATAATCCTCCTCCTGGAAAAAAACGTGAAAAAAAAAGCATCTGTTAAATTTTGATGAACAGGTTTATCAAATTTATCTACATTTCTTTTCATGTACCACAACATGGCTCTTTTTTTTTTTTTTAAAAGAACTTTTTTTTCTGAGTTTAAATTAGGTAATGTAATAGGATGAAGATTTACTTTGACCAAACAAATAAATAAATGTACAGCTAAAATAAACTTTATTTAATTAATTAAACTAAGTTAAACTTTATTTTCACTGAATATAAAAAGAATCCACCCTTAGCATGAATACACCGCTATACACAGACAGTTAGTTTCTACTAATAGTCAGCTGAAATACTTTGCCATGCTGCACAATTAGACTACAGCACCAGGAGATTAGAATAGTGATTCACAAACTGGAAAACTTCTAAATAAATAGAAGCATTTTATATTGCACGTGATTTATTCTGATTTATCACATCATATATCGCAGCATCCTAAAATTTTTTCACCACATGACAGAACCCCACTACCACCTCCCAAAGGAATACTGGGAATTGTTTTGATCAAGATAAAACAAAAAAATTAAAATTAATAGATTAGATTAATTTTTTATCTCCAATATTTACATTTTACAACTTTTAATGTCAGTTAAATGTGATTTATTTTCTACATGATAGTAAAATGTTGAAAAGCGCATTATGGACTTATAAGCACTTAAAAATATGAAAATGTTTTACTCATCAAAATCTTTGTAGTGTTTGTAAACTTTAATATTCATTAAACATATATTTTAAATATTATATTATGATGATATGTAAGTATTTTTTTAGTGCAGTTAAAATATTTACTAATATTTATATCTTTATGCCTAAAAAGGTTTCGGCAAGCCAACAAGCCTACTATAAGCTGTTATTTATACTATAAGCAGTTATTTCTTTTCTTATACATTTGTTATTCTGTTTTCTCTGCTGCGTGTATTGCCCTAGGTCAGCATGTGATGTAAAAGTCATTAAGGTTTCTACACTGCTTACCCTGAAAGCAAACGACATACTGGCACTGATTTCTTCATCTGGCCAGTGACCAACTGAAGCTTGGTCCCCCCAATGCTCATGGTCTTAGTCAGCGTGTCACTAAAAACACGGTACAGGATTCAGAACACTCAACTTAACTGGATAGAGAATTAATCATATATGAGGTGATTCTTGCTGTCTTCTGTTAGCTGCTGTTCGGTAGGTTGCGTGATGCTGAATGTATGCTGAAAGGCGACTGCTGAATGACAGATTGCACAATGTCGAACAGCCACTGGTTAATGCTGACTGCTGCTCGCTGTTCTGGCCTTTTATACTCTTGATGGAGAACGGTGCACTGTGATGTCATAGGTAAATTGTCATGCTTGGTAAACTGTTTGTCTGCCTCTAGTGGTAAAGCGTGGAAATACAACTGAATAGGAATCCTTTCTTACACAGTCTACAGCATGACGCAAAAGAGGTCTGAAATCAATGCCCTGAAATCCTGATGTGCTTTGCGACCTTTGGAATGATCTGTCTTGGCAGGATCCTTGTGGATACATTCAAGGGAAAACACTAGTGGAGATCTTGCTTTCAATAAATAGAAACCATTGGCCCTTTAATTAGAACAGTTTTGGTAATAGTTGGGTTCAACCTGCAAAAAAAAAAAAAAATAGGATTTTCGGGTTTTTAAACGTGTGTGTGTAAAAGGATATTCACAATTTTTAGCTGTTGCAGATAATTTACCACAGCAATACACTACTGTGCAAATGTTTTAGGCAGGTGTGAAAGTAAGAGTGCTTTCAGCATTAGAAGTGTTAATAGTTTTTTTTTTTCAGTTAACAATATCGAAATTGAACAAACAGAAGAAAAATCCAAATCAAATCAATATTTAGTGTGACCACCCTTTGCCTGTAAAAAAGGAACTTGGCAGGGAGGTTGTTCCAAACACCTTAAAGAACTAACCAGAGATCTTCTGTGGATCTCTTCTTTTTTTTCATATAATCCCAGACAGACTCGATAATGTTGAGATCAAAACTCTGTGAGGGCCAAACTATTACTTCCAGGACTCCTTGTTTTTCTCTACACTGAACATATTTCACATCCTTGCTTGTCTCCATGCTCAAGATAGTTCTTAATGAAATTGGATGTACATTTGGGGTCATTGTCCATCTGCAGAATAAATATGGGGCTAATCAGATGCCTTCCTGATGGTACTGCATGATGGATACATATCTGCCTGTAATTTTCAGCATTGAGGACACCATTAATCTGCATCCAGTTCCTATGTTTTTGTGCATGGTTAAGTTGTTTAGCCTTATTTCTACAGAATTCTCCAGACAGTAAATAGTTAGTAGCAGAGTTTGGCTGTTCCTTAGCACATGTATTGACTGTGTTTCAACCTATATTTGAAAGTGATCATTATTAGCACATACTTGGTACAATTTTTAATCATACACATGACTGATCCTACAAAATCCATGACTTTGTTCAAGTGTACAGCAGTGGTGGGTGGTCAGGGCCAGCAAAGCCTTCTCTGCTGGCCTAAACTCTATCAGAAGCGTTGACCTACAATTGCAACCTAAATTCTAATATTTGTTCCAAGAAATTTTATTAATTTATTTCCAACAGTTTATTTTCTTCATTTCATAGCGTTTCTCTTGGCTGCGCTGCTTCCAGTATGTGTATGTGGATGTTAGATTTTTTGTCCAATCAGATTTCAGCCTCTATGTGTTGCCATGTGCCCAGGGCCTGCAAAGTTAATACTGCTGACTCTTTTGGCCATAGAGAATATTAGCAACTGGTCTGTTTCTTTAACCAATCAGATTTCATATTTGCCTCACAGGGCCAGCTAGCTGGCCTAGAATAGTGTAAGCATTTTTCCGTCCTCTGATTGGTTGGTCAGAGGGAAACTGATACAGCCAAGTTTGACTGGGGCACCACAAGTGTGTAGCGCTCTGCATACATTAATACATCAGAGTTAGACTTTTTTTTATGCCTACAGAGGAAGAGAAATTGATTTGGTCGTGGACAAACTTAACTATACATTTTCAAGAAAAGCTAGACATCATGAGACGAGGCCGGCCAATCCCGAAGCTAGCTAGTTGTCTCAGCCGGGGAAAGGGTTTGTTCACCACTACCAGACCAGTGAATACGAGCGGTACCACTGGATTACAGCCTCTGAGTAACGGTGCAAATTATGAGTCTGCATCTCTGGTGAGTAGGTTGTATTTTATTTACATTTTTAATGTTTTTGTCATGTTATAGACAAATACTGATTCTGAGCTGCTCCAGATGATGTAGGTGCACAGTTGCGGCTGTAGTGTAGAGGTTTGGAGTCTTAACTGAGTTTCTTGCTTTATTAAAATGGTATTCATCCTCCATATGTGAAATGCCTCTCTCTCTGTAATGCCACGTGTTGTTATATTGCGTTTTTGTATAGTATTAATAGTTTCTATAATTGCGACGTGATAGTGGTTGTATTAAGAGGTGGATTAAGTTGGGTAAATTCCCACTTAAGGCCTAGGTACCAAATGCACGTCCCGCCACTGGTGTACAGTGTGTGCAGAAGAAAGAACTGAAAGCCAATGGGTGCTCAAAACCAAATATTAATTTAATTTGGATTTTTTAATCTGTTCATTTACTTTAAGGAGTTTCACTTTACAGCATTTTTCTACAAGTGCCTAAAACCTTTGCACTGTGCTGTAGTTCTGCTGAGCTTGAAGCAGGCCAATAATCTAAGACGGGAACATCTTTTCCACGGGATTCTTCTGGGACACACAGGATCCTCCAGACTTATTTTAAAATAAGATGCTACACGCTGCTTCAGCTGGTGTTAAAACGTGCGTCGTTTAAGAGACGAAGACGCACGCACACACACACACACACACATCCATACATACATACATACAAACGGGCGCAACAAATTTACATCGACAGAAGATGTCCGTGTTATTTCCCCACAGTCTTATAGTAAACATGTCCCAAACAACACAACATCCAACATAGTATAGTCCGTATCGAAAAGGTCAGCGTGTACTGGGTAAATTAGCACTGGGTAAATTCGATAGATAACGGTTCCCATTCAGTTTTATTCCTATACTCCGAACAGAGCAGTGTGTATGTACCTTGCGACCCGCCGTCTTCTTCACGCCCTCTGAAACACCTGAACCAGAACTATACGGTATTATATTGTGTATTTCTCACAATTTCCCATAAAGTTTGTGGAGCTTCTCGCTGCCACTTCTATATTTTTGTTAACCGATTTAAGGCTAACGCAAAAGCTTTAACACTTCTGTAGATTTTTTATATATATATATATATATATTTATATAAAACTGAACCTACTGTATAGGACATTTCCAAAAAGCCTGTCGTCTTTCCCTTAACTTTTTATTGATTTGCATCGGAACAATGTGAACTCTAATCCGATATTTCTGTTTTATTTTGTACGTTCTAAATCGAAGAGTCTGTCTTCCGGTCGTCACACCATTTCAAAACAAAAGCTTTGTTAGTCTACAAAATAAAAATCGTTCCTTGTGAGCATGGTTTAGATAACGATAAACTGATATTAGTGGGTCTTAACGTCCGCGAAAACGAAATGTAATTTTGATTCAATTTGTGCCGCTTTGGTACAATTATCCACCAATTCTGAAGATCGATTACTTTAAAATCACATTGTAAAACTCGTTGGTGGGCTGTGCATTTCACAGATAAAGCATGCAACCCAATGAACACAATTCATCAACTCTCCTTTCACTGCAAGCACAGCTGCACTTCCTGCATACAGGTGCATATCAATAAATTAGAATATCAATAAAAAGTTTATTTATTTTAATAATTCAATACAAAAAGTGAAACTCATTATATAGATACAACTATGCACTCTTAAATGGGGAGGGTTGCGTTAGGAAAGGCATCCAGCGTTAAACATATGCCAAATTGAATATGCAGATCACAAATAAAAATTTCATACTGGATCGGTTGAGGCCCGGGTTATCAACAACCGCCACAGGTATTGTTAGCCAACAGGGTACTGGTGGAAATTGGGCTACTGTTGGCCAAAGGAGGAGGAAGACGTCTACAGAGACTGCAGGAAAAGGAGAAGTGTAGGAGAGTGGAGGTTCAGGTTGGTACTTTAAATGTTGGTAATATGACTGGTAAAGGGAGAGAGGTAGCTGATATGATGGAGAGGAGAAAGGTAGATATGTTGTGTGTTCAGGAGACCAAGTGGAAAGGCATTAAGGCCAGGAACATTGGAGGTGGGTTTAAATTGTTCTATCATGGTGTTGATGGAAAGAGAAATGGTGTAGGGGTGATTCTGAAGGAAGAGAACAGTAAGAGTGTAGTGGAGGTGCAGAGAGTTTCTGATGACGAGCGTGTCATCAGTGCCTATGCTCCACAAGTCGGCTGTGAAATGGAGGAGAAGGAAAAATTCTGGAGTGAATTAGATGAAGTGGTAGATGGATAGGAAAGAACGATTGGTGATTGGGGCAGACTTTAATGGGCATGTAGGTGAAGGTAACATAGGTGATGAGGAGGTGATGGGTAGGTATGGTTTTAAGGATAGGAATGTAGAAGGGCAGATGGTGGTAGATTTTGCTAAAAGGATGGAAATGGCAGTGGTGAATACGTATTTTAAGAAGAAGGATGATCATAAGGTGACCTATAAGAGTGGAGGAAGGTGCACACAGGTGGACAATGTTCTATGCAGGAGATGCAACCTGAAAGAGATTGGAGACTGTAAAAGAGGTTGGCAAAACAGAAGTGGGATCAGAGTGACGAGAAAAGTAGGCAGCAGTACAAGGAGATGCGGCAGCCGGTAAACAGGGATGTGGCGATTGGCCAGGCAGAGGGACCGAGCTGGGAAGGATGTGTTGCAGGTTAGAGCAGTAAAGGATGGAGATGGAAATGTGTTGACTAGCGAGGAAAGTGTGTTGAGAAGATGGAGGGAGTATTTTGAGCAGCTGATGAATGGGGAAAATCAGAGGGAGAGAAGGTTGGATGATGTGGAGTTGGTGAAGCAGGATGTGGATAGGATTAGTAAGGAGGAAATGAGAGCAGCGATTAAGAGGATGAAGAGTGGAAAGTCAGTTGGACCAGATGACATACCAGTAGAAGCGTGGAGATGTTTAGGAGAGATGGCAGTGGAGTTTTTAAAGCAGATTGTGTAACAAGATTCTGGAAGGTGAGAGGATGCCTGAGGAATGGAGAAGGAGTGTGCTGGTATCAATCTTTAAGCACAAGCTTAAAGGCACTGCAGACCTGCAGTAACTACAAGGGAATTAAATTGATCAGTCACACCATGAAGTTATGGGAAAGAGTAGTGGAAGCCAGCCTAGGAGAAGAGGTGACCATCTGTGAGCAACAGTATGGTTTCATGCCAAGGAAGAGCACCACAGATGCCTTATTTGCTTTGAGGATGTTGATGGAGAAGTATAGAGAGGGACAAAAGGAATTGCATTTTGTATTTGTGGATTTAGAGAAAGCGTACGACAGAGTGCCAAGAGAGGAGTTGTGGTATTGTATGAGATAGTCAGGTGTGTCAGAGAAGTACAGTGAGGAAAATAAGTATTTGAACACCCTGCTATTTTGCAAGTTCTTCCACTTAGAAATCATGGAGGGGTCTGAAATTGTCATCGTAGGTGCATGTTCACTGTGAGAGACATAATCTAAAAAAAAAATCCAGAAATCACAATGTATGATTTTTAAACTATTTATTTGTATGATACAGCTCCAAATAAGTATTTGAACACCTGAGAAAGTCAATGTTAATATTTGGTACAGTAGCCTTTGTTTGCAATTACAGAGGTCAAACGTTTCCTGTAGTTTTTCACCAGGTTTGCACACACTGCAGGAGGGATTTTGGCCCACTCCTCTCAGATCTTTTTTAGATCAGTTAGGTTTCTGGCCTGTCGCTGAGAAACACGGAGTTTAAGCTCCCTCCAAAGATTCTCTATTGGGTTTAGGTCTGGAGACTGGCTAGACCACGCCAGAACCTCGATATGCTTCTTACAGAGCCACTCCTTGGTTATCCTGGCTGTGTGCTTCTGGTCATTGTCAATTTGGAAGACCCAGCCTCGACCCATCTTTAATGCTCTAACTGAGGGAAGGAGGTTGTTCCCCAAAATCTCGCAATACATGGCCCCGGTCATCCTCTCCTTAATACAGTGCAGTCGCCCTGTCCCATGTGCAGAAAAACACCCCCAAAGCATGATGCTACCACCCCCATGCTTCACAGTAGGGATGGTGTTCTTGGGATGGTACTCATCATTCTTCTTCCTCCAAACACGTTTAGTGGAATTATGGTCATTGGCAAACTTAAGACGTGCCTGGACATGTGCTGGTTTAAGCAGGGGAACCTTCCGTGTCATGCATGATTTCAAACCATGACGTCTTAGTGTATTACCAAAAATAATACTAAGTGGGAGAACTTGCAAAATAGCAGGGTGTTCAAATACTTATTTTCCTCACTGTATGTGAGGGTGGTGCAGGACATGTATGAGGACAGTGTGACAGCAGTGAAGTGTGCAGTAGGAACGACAGACTGGTTCAGTATGAAGGTTGGACTGCATCAAGGATCGGCCCTGAGCCCTTTCCTGTTTGCAGTGGTGATAGACAGGTTGACGGACGAGGTCAGACAGGAGTCTCCCTGGACTATGATGTTGCAGATGATATTGTGATTTGTGGTGAGAGTAGTGAGCAGGTTGAGAAGAGCCTTGAGAGGTGGAGATATGCGCTGGAGAGAAGGGGAATAAAAATCAGTAGAAGTAAGACAGTGTACATGTGCATAAATGAGAGGGAGGGCAGTGGAGTGGTGTGGTTGCAGGGAGAAAAGGTGGAGAAGGTGGAGGAGTTCAGGTATCTGGGGTCAACAGTGCAAAGTAATGGAGAGTGTGTTAGAGAAGTTAAGAAAAGAGTGCAGGCAGGGTGGAGTGGGTGGAGAAGAGTGACAGAAGTGATTTGTGATAGAAGGGTATCTGCAAGAATGAAAGGAAAAGTTTATAGGACTGTGGTGAGACCTGCGATAATGTATGGATTAGAGACAGTGGCATTGAGTAAAAGACAGGAGGCGGAGCTGGAGGTAGCAGAGCTGAAGTTGTTAAGGTTTTCGTTGGGAGTGACGAGGATGGACAAGATTAGAAATTAGTTTATTAGAGGGACAGCACATACAAGGTAAGGGAGGCGAGATTGAGATGGTTTGGACATGTGCAGAGGAGGGACACGGTTTATATTGGTAGGAGAAGGCTGAGAATGGAGCAGCCAGGAAGGAGGGAAAGTAGAAGGCCAAGCATGTGGTGAGGGAAGACATGCAGGTAGTTGGTTTGAAAGAGGCAGATGTAGAGGACAGGGGGGTATGGAGACGGATGATCCACTGTGGTGACCCCTAATGGGAGAAGCCGAAAGAAGAAGAAGAAGAAGAGGAAGATTGTTTTGAGATAGCATCAGAAAGTATGAAGTTAACAGGTTAACCTTAACAGCATTCAACAACATTGCATAATGACTGCTCAATATTTCCCTGGTGTGCCTGCTGAAATGTGCTTTGTTTAATAGTGGCCATGTTATTATTTTTTCATTATGTGATTATTAATAATCCATTTACAATTAAGTACATAGATACACCATTTTGTGAATAAAATCCTAGGGTCTTCTCAAATTGTGAAGAAAACTCTAAACGAATCACTGACGTACATTTTTAAATATTTTTGTCTATGAATATGTATTAAATTATTTCCAATAGTCTATTATCATCATTTTATAGCATTTCTTGCATTTCTATTTCATAGATGCTTATATAATCTAACAGGCATTTGATGGTGTCAGCTTTTCACATCATTTGATTGGATGATCAGAGAGCACACTTGTTGGTGCTCGCAAACTAGCAAACTACAGAAGCTCAAATATATTCTTGTGGATTTAGTTGCTGTTTTTTAAATCCACAATTGCTGACAGAGGAAAAAAATAAATTCATTTGGCTACAGATATATTTATAAGGACATTTACAAGACGGGCTTTTCAGGAAAAACAGGACTATTTTGTGTGCAAAATAGTTTAAAATATTTGTTTTAAATAGTTTAAAAAAATAAGTTTTTTTCATAAACCATTTATACTTTTAAAATTTCATTCCCATAAAATTTGCACACAAAAAAAACCCTAATTTGCCTTAATTTCACATTTGTAAACAGATCTGTGATCTTTGAAAGGAAATCTGTGAAATTGTGTTCATTGTGTTTCTTGCTTTAGTTTTGGCATTAATTCTCACTGCATAACTGTCTGTTATGTAGTGCTCTGTTATAATGTGTTTCTGTATTAATATTGATCATTCTAAGGCCCAGGTTTTTTGCATTGACATGACTCAGCATTATGTCAGAAATCAGATTAAAACAGAAATGCAAATTTGCCAAACGGAGCCAACTAAATAGCAAAAGCTGTCTCAAGCTGATTAAAAGTGTCATGTCAAGTGCCATGTCATGCTCCCTAGTTTTAAAATGCCAAATATTTTTGCACAACCGTTTATGTTGTTTATCAAGCTGGTGTCAAGGCCCGATACAATGTTCAATCAGTGTCGCAAGCACAGCTTACAGCTTTTGGCCATTTGGTTCTTTTTTTTTCTTCAATCAAATGCAGTGAGTGTCTATGCACCTTTGGCTCATGACCCCTAAATATAGCTGCAAGCAGCTACTGACCACATAGTGACATAGACAACAATGTTATGACCTCCATGAGGACATGGTCCTAAACAAAGTTGCTTTCAAAAAAAGTAATTTCAAGTGTGTTAATAGTGTGAAGCACTGCATATATATATTATTTTGTATTCTTTTTGAACAAACAATGCAATCCAAGCCTGCCATAATATGTTGCAGAATTCAAGCATATTCAGGTGTCAGGATTCTCCTCTTGGACTAATGCCCTACATTTCGTATCAGCCACTGTGCATCTATGTCATAAGTCACAAGCTACATATACTGTATGTCCCACACATCTTTTCTATTTCACAGTGACACTATTTAAGAAACAATAATTAGTCAACAAACATTCTGCATTCATGAATGGCATTTTTGTACGAGGGGGTTGCATCCTGCTTGTGGATGGCATCTCTTAGAAATTCTGTTTGCAACACAGACAGGAGTGTTGCAATACAATTTGGGTATGTGAGATGAAATGCATAGTAATAGGCCAGGAGGTAGAGAGGCCCCTCGTGGACCAAGTATTTGTGAAATGTTAGAACTGGTACCTACAACCATCATGCAGTTCTCCTCACCAACCAGCAAGACAGGACTGGAAAATATGTGCCGGTAGATGTAGGTATTGTGATTATCTGAGGGATGAAAACCAAATATAAAAATACAGAATTTAAGTACATGTGTGATGCCTCAGAGTTTATCTCCAACCTTAATCAAACTCACTAGACTGTAGCTTTCTAGTAAGACCTGAAGACACTGATTAGCTTGTTTAGGTGTTTGTTTAGGGTTGGAGCTTTAAAAAAAAAGTTGAGAATCCTTTATTTATACAGATTCAATCAATGAAATAAAGCTTTACCTCCATTTAATGTCCTTGAAGGCTTCATGGCTTTCTGCATTACTTCACAAATTTTTTTTACCATGGAGTAGAAGGTCTCCCACCTGCCCTTCACCTCAAAAATGTATTGCCAATTGTTTGGCTCAATGATTCTCCACAGTTTATCCATTGCCTGAATATTAATTATTTAATGTTATTATAAAGACTCATCAACTTGTATGTCTTCATTTAGGCAAAGGATATGGGATATGTTTTACATCAATCTACACTTCAGTGTACCCACATGGTCTAATTCTTTAAAGCAGGAGTATGCCTGTAAAATTTTTTGTTGGTCTGTCTTGCTCCTCAAAACATCAGAATCAATGAAATTTCTTCTGGGCAGGAACTTCATGTCTAATAGATGAGCGTGGCAGCGGGGGCGTGGCCGAGCGTCAGTTTGTGAATGGAGCGCGGGGCCGGGAGCAGATAGGCAGGGGATTGCCTCACCTGAAGTTAATGTGACCTAATAATCATTCTCTCTTTTCCAGTGATCGGAGGGTGCATTTAAGGAGGCGAGCGTGAATGTGTGTGTGCGTGTGTGTGTGTGTGTGTGTGTGTGTGTGTGTGTGTGTGTGCGCGCGCGCGCGTGTGCCAGAGACGTGTTGCGTGGGGCACTAAGCAGACAGACACGGAAAAAAAACCCAAATAAAAGTGGCTGTGAAGCCTTTGCACCTGACCTGTTGTGGCGTTCCCTCTTCCCGCATTCATACGCTCTCCCACAATAAGTTAATGCAGTTTTTTTTGGCTTCTTTGCTACACTTACCCTAGATCACCTGGTCTCATACTGCTCCTGTGCTCCTCGTTACACCCACCCCAGTTAAGTTTTTTATTCCCTGCACTCTCTATTCATAGTTTCCTTTGTTTGAATCTCATAGGTCAATAAAACGACACTTTGTTTTACTCCCGTTTTCTGTTGCATGGTGTTTCGGGACAATATTACTAAACATTATGTTAATATTACTGCAAATACTAGTACATTTCAAAGTAAATTTTAATATACATACATGCTTCATCAGTGTGATTTTGAAGGTGGTCACAGATTGACTGTTAATGCACTGGAATCAGCATCATAGTCACATGCCACTGATAAAGGTTCTCTCTCATAATATACTCTCTTGGAAGGAGGGTGTTTGGCCTTCATGGGACTTCAGATATTTGAAAGTCACTTTAGGGGCTTGTTGGCAACAGTGTCCTGTTGCCTCGATACATTTTTTTCTATAAATATTTAAGTAAACGAAGGCACTCACACTCATGCCTAGTTCCATTTGAATAATAATAAAAAAAAAATTGTAAAAACTGTTTTAAAACTAGAAAATTTAAACTGAAATGTGGTCTCTAAAATCTTCTTGAAACTGGACAAACATGCTTAAAACTAAGACATTTTCATTTTTTATAAGCACTAAATAATAATTTTAGGAAAGATTGCATTCTTTTATTAAAGGGTAGTATTCCACTACCTGCTTTGACAAGTCATCTAAAGAGGCTCTTGCAATTGTTATCATGTTTGTCATTGTATTTCAGATGAGCCTGGAAAAGAGTGCTTTTTAAAGGGTAATTTACCCTTTTTTCCAATAAACTATGTGCATCTCACAGGTTGTAGTTCAATGTCAGTGAAGAGAACATATTCTGGGCTGAGTAACTCTAAAAACTTTGAAGTGCCATCTTGTTTTAAACATTAATTATGTTCGTCATCTACTGATGAACCTTGGACTTCAACAGGAATAGAGTGCCCTTAAAATACAAATATATATTTTAATCAAATCATATATTCACAGATTGTGTCACTTGTGTTTATATGTGTTATTTTTTTATCACACCAACTTACATACGTATACATAATCTGTACTAAAACTATGTTCACTAACAGGATAAACATATAAAAAATGCAAGAGTTTAAAGTAAATTACCTGCTCTTTCTTAGGAGTCAAAATCCAAAAACCTGCTCAGGACCAGGAAAGATATCTCAGATATCCTCTCGTGAGAGAGTTGGTAAAATGCCTTCCCCAATCTTAGCAGCTTAGAGCGTATGTAAATACATAAGTTAGCATACCTCAGGTGTATAGACTTTTCAGATTTCAGATATGGCATAAATATATATCCTTGTAATTATAGACATTCGACATTCATGACAATGTATTAACTAACATGAATGAAAAATGAACAATATCTTTATTACTGAATCGATTCATCTTTGTTCTTATTAGTTACAGTGGGGCAAAAAAAAAGTATTTAGTCAGTCACCAATTGGGCAAGTTCTCCCACTTAAAAATATGAGAGAGGCCTGTCATTTATTTGCAACTTATGGTGGAAAATAACTATTTGGTCAATAACAAAAGTTCATCTCAATACTCTGTTATATACCTTTTGTTGGCAATGACAGAGATCAAACGTTTTCTGTAAGTCTCCACAAGGTTTT
Source organism: Silurus meridionalis (assembly GCF_014805685.1). Classification (NCBI taxonomy): domain Eukaryota; kingdom Metazoa; phylum Chordata; class Actinopteri; order Siluriformes; family Siluridae; genus Silurus; species Silurus meridionalis. The sequence goes on from NC_060888.1 coordinate 11,572,474, forward strand.
TACACACTGTTGCTGGTAGTTTGGCCCATTCCTTCATGCAGATCTCCTCTAGAGCAGTGATGTTTTGGGGCTGTTGCTGGGCAACATGGATTTTCAACTACCTCCAAAGATTTTCTATGGGGTTGAGATCTGGAGACTGGCTAGACCTTGAAATGCTTCTTACGAAGCCACTCCTTCATTGCCCGGGAGGTGTGTTTGGGATCACTGTCATGCTGAAAGACCCAGCCACGTTTCATCTTCAATGCCCTTGCTGATGGAAGGAGGTTTTCGCTCAAAATCTCACGATACATGGCCCCATTCATTCTTTCCTTTACACGGATCAGTCGTCCTGGTTCCTTGGCAAAAAAACAGGCCCAAAGCATGATGCTTCCACCCCCATGCTTCAGTTCTTTGGATGCAACTCAGCATTCTTTCTTCTCCAAACACAACAAGTTGGGTTTTTCCCAAAAAGTTCTATTTTAGTTTCATCTGACCATATTATATTCTTCCAATCCTTTTCTGGATCATCCAAATGCTCTCTAGCAATCTTCAGACGGGCCCGGACATGTACTGGATTAAGCAGGGGGACATGTCTGGCACTGCAGGATTTAAGTCCCCAGCGGCGTAGTATGTTAAAAAGGTAGCCTTTGTTACTTTGGTCCCAGCTCTCTGCAGGTCATTCACTTTTCCTGGACTTAACACTTAACACACTCATCACTCATATCAATCCATTCCACCACCATTCATTTATTTATTTATTATTCTCAACTGTATCATACTCTCAACTGCTGTTTTTTGCACATTTATCATTATCATTGTATTATACTGTTTACATGCTGTTTTTTGCACCTTCGACTGCTGCTGTATTATTTTGCACTACATTGTACTGTTTATACTCACTTCTGGGATAGTTTTTTTTTTTTATTTAATTTTGTATAGTTTTTTACAGTTTTCTTGTACAGTACTGTATAATCAAGTATACAGTAGGTTTACTGGTCGGCGCTATATAGGGTTTTATGTCTTGTCTTGTGTCGTCTGTCTGCACTGTCTGTCTGCACTGTCTGTCTGCACTGTTTGCACCAGGTTGCACTCGATGCACTTTATGTAGCTTGTGTTGTAGCTCTATGTTGTTTTGTTTGTTGTTGTTTAGTGTAGCACCAGGGTTCTGGAGAAACGTTGTCTCATTTTTACTGTGTACTGTGTACCACTGTGTATAGTAGAAATGACAATAAAAGCCTCTTGACTCTTGACTTGACTAGGTCCCCCCATGTGGTTCTGGGATTTTTGCTCCCCGCTTGTGCTTGTGATCATTTTGACCCCACGGGGTGAGATCTTGTGTGGAGCCCCAGATCGAGGGAGATTATCAGTGGTCTTGTATGTCTTCCATTTTCTAATAATTGCTCTCACAGTTGATTTCTTCACACCAAGCTGCTTACCTATTGCAGATTCAGTCTTCCCAGCCTGGTGCAGGTCTACAATTTTGTTTCTGGTGTCCTTTGACAGCTCTTTGGTCTTGGCCATAGTGGAGTTTGGAGTCTGACTGTTTGAGGTTGTGGACAGGTGTCTTTTATACTTATAACAAGTTCAAACAGGTGCCAATAATACAGGTAAAAAGTGATGGACAGAGGAGGCTCTTAAATCAGAAGTTACAGGTCTGTGAGAGCCAGAAATCTTGCTTTTTTGTAGGTGACCAAATACTTATTTTCCACCATAATTTGCGGAAATAAAATAAATTCTTAAAAAATCAGACAGTGATTTCTGCATTTTGTCTCTCATAGTTGAAGTGTACGTATGATGAAAATTACAGGCCTCTCTGATCTTTGAACTTGAACAATTGGTGGCCGACTAAATACTTTTTTGCCCCACTGTAATAAAAATACAGCTGCTTATTTTTTTGGTTATGTTAGTTCACTGTGCATTAACTAATGTTAACAAATACAAATTTTGATTTTAACAGTGCATTAGTCAATGTTGAAATCATTGACATTAACCTAGATTAATAAATACTGTAGCAGCATTTGTACTGATTCCTCTCGTTACTCAAGTAATTACAAAAATTCTAGTTTTTCGTTTAGTCCATTTAACTACACATGGAACACGAACAGCGTTTCCCACGAACCATTATTACTGACGCACCACCTGCTAAACTCTGGAGTGCTCTGGACACGGAACACAGAAGACACTGCAGAATGTCTGCAGTGCCCATTTTTGCCACATTAAATAAAAAGTTTTTTATGACACAATTCGGCCTTTTTTTCCCTCGTCGGATTTTTACGAGAAAGGTTAGAATTAGACGGAACAGTCCCAATCAGTTCACTGCTGCTGTTATTTGCTCATTTTACCTGTGGATTTAATGTTTTTTCGCATTGTTTGAATTGAATTCATCACGATGTCGTGAGCGAGGTGATTGCGCGAGTCACAACAGAACAGATTTTGTGCAACTGTCCTGAAGTTAGCAAACGAACAGTTTGCTATACCATTTTGACACGATGAGGATTATACAGTTCTTGGCAAATGGCAAATGTTAAACAATATTACAGTTATAATTCAAAATGTACAAATGTGTAACAATTCAGCACATAAAGACAAATGTTTCTATGTAAAGGGGTAAATGTTATGTGTTACTCTGCCAAAATACTGCAATGCTATTGGTTAACATTGTCTTTTTACTTGGTTGTTTTGAACAATTGAATATGTGTAGGTTAAACTGGGAACTGGGAAAAATTTTCCTCCACATACTCGTCGATGCTCCGCAGGAATCCGCCCAATTCGTCTCTCTCCCCGATGAAACGAGCCGGAAATCCCCTCGCGATCGCTGAGGGGCGTGGCGCAGCCACGCTCGCATGATCCGGCATCTGTGGTTCCAAACCGCGAGGAGCGGCACTGTGCTTCCGGGGGAAATCCGAAGCCGGGTTCGGCTGCCGATCCATCGTGGTGGACATCGCGGCTGGGCGAATCCGCTTTCGGTCGGTTGTTCTGTCAGGCTGACGACCATGACGCGGAAGCGGAAGTAAGTCAATCATGTTTAATTCAAAAACACAACCAAAAAGCACACACAAAACACGAAGAGTCAACTCAAAGTACATCCAGTAATCGAGTAATCCAAAGGAAAAGCGTTCACCAAAACGAAAGTAAACTCCAGAGGGAGAGAGTATTTCACACGGAACGGAATCGGGATACAGAACCAGCGGGGAATGCTGGCGGCCGAGCAGCCACGGGAAATCACCAGCATGACATTTTAGAACCGACAGCCTGTGACTCGAGGACGAGTTTATATAGTCTAAACCTAGATGAGCCACAGCTGTTGGTCGTCAAGGCAGGCACTGGATAACGAGGCAGCGTGACTGCTACCGAGGGGGGGCGTGGCAGGGTGAATCCCTGACAGCGGCTGCGGGAGGCGTGGCAGGGGGATCCCTGACAGCGGCCGAGGGAGGCATGGCAGGGGGATCCCTGACAGCGACCGAGGGAGGCGTGGCAGGGGGATCCCTGACAGCTAATCACATGGCAACAACTCAATGCATTTAGGCATGTAGACATGGTCAAGACGATCTGCTGCAGTTCAAAGTGAGCGTCAGAATGGGGAAGGAAGGTGATTTAAGTGACTTTGAACTTTGGCATGGTTGTTGGTGCCAGACGGGCCGGGTATTTCAGAAACTGCTGATCTACTAGGATTTTCACGCACAACCATCACTAGGGTTTACAGAGAATGGTCCGAAAAAGAAAAAAAATATCCAGTGAGCGGCAGTTCTGTGGGCGCAAATGCCTTGTTGATGCCACAGGTCAGAGGAGAATGGCCAGACTGGTTTAAGTCAAGTCAAGTCAAGTCAAGTTTATTTGTATAGCGCTTTTCACAACAGACATTGTCTCAAAGCAGCTTTACACAAATCAACAGTGATGGTGAATGGTGTGAATTTGTCCCTGATGAGCAAGCCGTGGCGACTGTGGCAAGGAAAAACTCCCTTAGATGTTATGAGGAAGAAACCTTGAGAGGAACCAGACTCAAAAAGGGAACCCATCCTCATCTGGGTGACATCAAGAGTTTGATCATAAATCTTTCAACAATAAAGAACACTGGACAGTGAGAACTAACATGATTACTGGAGTATAAGATTATAAGTGATGTTCTTTCTGCAGTCTTATACAGTCTATATGGTTAGTAGCTCCGAGTTTTATGAGCTCAGCATTTGTGATCACCACAGATCCAGCATCAGCTTCTCCATGCCAGAGCCTTTAAACACTCCAGGAGGTCCAATGTCAAAACTCCACACATGTAGCGGGATCCAAATGGCACTGGTACGTCTCCAGATGGTTCGGGATGTTTGTGAGTTCGGCATCTACTTCTTCAAGGTCCGTAATCATCACGAGGTGGGAGGTGACTGGAGCTGGCCAAACCTCAGGGTGTCTCGGGATGGGGAGAGAAAGAGAAGCAGTGGAGAGGAATTAGCGTAGCTGCTGTTCATGATATTAACAGCACAAGTTGATAATGTGCATGTGATCAGATGTTCTGGAGCACAAGGTTATGATGTGATGTGTGTTATGTGTAGGCTTTGCTAAAAGATATGTTTTAATCTACACTTAAACTGGGAGAGTGTATCTGAGCCCCGAACACCGTCAGGAAGACTATTCCAGAGTTTAGGAGCTAAATGTGAAAATGCTCTACCACCTTTAGTGGACTTTGCTATTCTAGGAACTACTAGAAGCCCAGAGTTTTGAGATCTCAGGGGCGTGGCGGATTGTAGCGTGTTAAAAGACTGGATAGATACATGGGAGCCAAACCATTTAGTGCTTTATAAGTGAGAAGTAATAGTTTGTAGTCTATTCGAAACTTAACAGGAAGCCAATGTAGGGACGATAAGATTGGGGTTATGTGATCATATTTTTTTGACCTTGTAAGAACTCTGGCTGCTGCATTCTGGACTAACTGAAGCTTGTTTATTAATGATGCAGGACATCCACCTAGTAACGCATTACAGTAGTCTATTCTGGAGGTCATGAACGCATGGACGAGCTTCTCTGCATCAGATATAGATAACATGTTTCTTAACTTAGAAATATTTCTAAGGTGAAAGAAGGCTGTTTTTGTAACTTGATTGATGTGATTTTTGAAAGACAAGTCGCTGTCTAAAATAACACCCAGGTCTTTTACCGTTGAACTAGTGGTTACAGAACATCCGTCTAAATGCAGGTTGAGATGCTGGAGCGTCTGTATACTAGTTTTTGGGCGATGAGCAAAATCTCAGTCTTATCAGAATTTAAAAGTAGAAAGTTATGGGTCATCCAATCTCTTATTTCCTTAACACACTCAGTTATCCGGGTTAATTGAGCTGTATCGCCTGGTTTAGATGAGATATATAGCTGAGTATCATCAGCATAACAATGGAAGCTAATTCCATGCCTTCTAATAATATTTCCTAACGGAAGCATGTATATTGTGAAGAGCAGGGTCCTAGAACTGAACCTTGCGGCACGCCATAATATACTTGCATTAGCCTGGATAGCTCTCCATTTAAATCTACGAAATGGTAACGATCGGACAGGTAGGATTTAAACCAGCTTAATGCCTGTCCCTGAATGCCGATGTAATTTTGTAAGCGATCTAGGAGGAGATCATGGTCTATAGTGTCGAATGCAGCACTAAGATCTAGTAAAACCAACAGCGAGATGAAGCCTTGGTCTGAAGCTAAAAACAGGTCATTAGTTATTTTAACTAGAGCAGTTTCTGTGCTATGATGGGGCCTAAAACCTGACTGAAATTCTTCAAAGATATTGTTCTCTTGCAGGTAGGAACATAACTGTGCAGCGACAATCTTTTCTAAAATCTTAGACATAAATGGGAGATTTGAAATTGGTCTGTAATTTGATAACGTGTTTGGATCCAGATTAGGTTTTTAATGAGGGGCTTAATAACTGCTAACTTGAGGGATTTAGGGACGTGACCTAAAGATAGTGAGGAGTTAATAATATTTAGAAGAGGTTCACCAGTTGTATATAACACTTCCTTCAGTAATTTAGTAGGAATTGGATCTAACTGACATGTTGTCGATTTAGCTTTGGCAATAACATTATACAGCTCTTCCTGTCCTATACATGTAAAACAGTGGAGTTGTGGAGTTGAAGGTAACACTGTCTCAGGAGATGCTGTCAGAGGTTGAACTGCCACAATTGTTTTTCTAATGTTATCTATTTTTTCAGTGAAGAAAATCATAAAGTCCTCACTACTAAACTGTGATGGAACACAATTTTCAGAGCCCTGATTTGTAGTTAGTTTAGCTACTGTACTGAAAAGGAACCTGGGATTGTTTTTGTTGTTTTCTATAAGTTTACTCAGGTGTTCAGCTCTAGCAGCTTTTAGCGCCCGTCTGTAGCTGAGCATACTGTCTTTATACGCGATTCTAAATACCTCCAATTTAGTTTTCCTCCATTTTCTCCAGATTACGTGCTGTTCTCTTGAGGGCATGTGTATGACTATTATACCAAGGTGCAGGTGCTTGGTCTCTAACCTTTTTTAACCGGATAGGGGCAACGGTGTTTAATGTGCTAGTGAGGATAAGGTCTATGTTCTTAGTTATCTCATCAAGATTATTAGTAGTTATGGGTTTAGTGAGAAATTGAGATAAATCAGGCAGGTTATTTATGAATCTGTCCTTAGTGGTTGGAACAATAGTCCTACCAAGTCGATAACGTGGTGCAACACGGCTAATCTGCTCTACCGGTAGTGTGTACAGTATGAGGTAATGGTCTGTGATGTCATCACTCTGAGGTAAATAGATAGAAAGCTGATAGAAAGACAACAGTAACTCAAATAACCACTCGTTACAACCAAGGTATGCAGAAGAGCATCTCTAAACGCACAACACGTCGAACCCTGAGGCGGATGGGCTACAGCCGCAGAAGACCACACCGGGTGCCACTCCTGACAGCAAAGAACAGGAAACTGAGGCTACAATGCGCACAGGCTCACCAAAATTGGACAATAGAAGATTGGAAAAACATTGCCTGGTCTGATGAGTCTCGATTTCTGCTGCGACATTTGGATGGTAGGGTCAGAATTTGGCGTCAACAACATGAAAGCATGGATCCATCCTGCCTTGTATCAACGGTTCAGGCTGGTAGTGGTGGTGGTGTAATGGTGTAGGGGATATTTTCTTGGCACACTTTGGGCCCATTAGTACCAATTGAGCATCGTGTCAACGCCACAGCCTACCTGAGTATTGTTCCTGACTATGTCCATCCCTTTATGACCACAGTGTACCCATCTTCTGATGGCTACTTCCTTAACGCGCCATGTCATAAAGTGCGAATCATCTCAGACTGGTTTCTTGAACATGACAATGAGTTCACTGTACTCAAATGGCCTCCACAGTCACCAGATCTCAATCCAATAGAGCACCTTTGGGATGTGGTGGAATGGGAGATTCGCATCATGGATGTGCAGCCGACAAATCTGCAGCAACTGCATGATGCTTTCATGTCAATATGGACTAAAATCAGTTCTGAAATCAAAATGGGGTCCAACCCAGTACTAGTAAGGTGTACCTAATAAAGTGGACGGTGAGTGTGTGTTTGTGTGTGTGTGTGTGTGTGTGTGTGTGTATATATATATATATCTTCTCATTCAAAGAGTTTTCTTTATTTTCATGACTATGAAAATTGTAGATTCACACTGAAGGCATCAAAACTATGAATTAACACGTGGAATTATATATGGAATTATATACATAACAAAAAAGTGTGAAACAACTGAAAAATGTCATATTCTAGGTTCTTCAAAGTAGCCACCTTTTGCTTTGATTACTGCTTTGCACACTCTTGGCATTCTCTTGATGAGCTTCAAGAGGTAGTCACCTGAATTGGTCTTCCAACAGTCTTGAATGAGTTCCCTGAGAGATGCTTGGCACTTGCTGGCCCTTTTGCCTTCACTCTGCGGTCCAGCTCACCCCTAAATCATCTCGATTGGGTTCAGGTCCGGTGACTGTGGAGGCCAGGTCATCTGGCGCAGCACCCCATCACTCTCCTTCTTGGTCAAATAGCCCTTGATGCCTTCAGTGTGACTCTACAATTTTCATAGTCATGAAAATAAAGAAAACTCTTTGAATGAGAAGGTGTGTCCAAACTTTTGGTCTGTACTGTGTGTGTGTGTGTATATTATATTATATTATTTTCCCGGGGTGTGTGTGTTTTCATATATATATATATATATATATATATATATATATATATATATATATATATATATATATATATATATGAAAAAACACACACACCTGAAAATATATATATATATATATATATATATATATATATATATATATATATATATATATATATATATATATATATATATATATATGCATGCCATATATGCCTGCCCAGCCAACATGTCCATGTGGGCCCCCACATGGGTTTTATCTGTGTTATATGGGCATCACTTGGGCATGGGGTCAGAGTGGGCACTTTGATTGGCTGAATGTGGGCCCCAGTTAAGTTGCCCATTTTGTTTATACGAGGGGCCCTGTATGGGCCACATTTGGGCTATATTTAGCTATATTTCTCAAAATAAATCTATCATTCAGTTATTTAATTCATGATAAATTCAATTGATATGTTTTTTGAGTTTTATAAGATCAATAGATTAACAAGAATTGTATATATTAACAATAACATAACAATTAAAAAAATTTAAAATAAAGAATCGGTTGTGCAGCTCACAGCGCCTCTCATTGGCTCTTGTGTCTCTGATTGGCTCCTGTGTCTCTCATTGGCTCCTGTGTCTCCCGTCTTCTGATTCTGAAGAAACGGTCATCACTTACTACACTGGAGCACCTGACCTGACCTGGATAAGCTGACATCTCTGTCATGGTAGGAAATTAGGTTTTGTTTTAAATTAATCACATTTTACTGTTGTTTTAATTTAATGTATACTTCTGAAAGATTTGTGGTAATTAAAGTTACAGGCACGATATAAAGAAGGTAAGTGTGGAGATTGAACTGGTTTACCTCAGAGATAAACACCTGTGAAAAACTGAACATTCTTAACGATTAGCAGATAACTAGGAAATTGTCTACTAAAATGTGGAAATAACAACTTTTCAGACCATTTTCACCCGTGTTTTCTCCATATAGTGTCCTCATGATAACAGGAGGGTGAAACATTAAAAGCACTGTGGAGTTTTTTTCTCTTTCACTACCTTTATAACATGTGTATATACAATACACAGAGAAAAGCTCTGAGGAGAGTGTAACAATACTTAACATTTTTTTTAATGTGATTTAGGTGAAATAGGTAGAGGTGATAAAAAAACATTCATATTTATATCATTTCTAAACATTACAAAAAATATGATACGTTATGATTACGTTAAAGATGACTTCATTTTGTGCCGTTCAGAAAGTCAGTCAGGCACCCCCCACCCCCAGGTCACGGCTTTACGCATGCGCATCGAAACCACGAACTGAGATGTGTTTGACTTAAAGCTGTGCAGTGCAGGCTGACAAATTCAACAGCAGACAACTCTGTATTCTTTCGAATCGCTTTCACAGTATTTTTTATGACAAGCACGCTTCGGTTTGTGCAGTCAAGTCGAATACTTGCCGTGTTTAGCTCCACTAAGGCTTTTCAAAGACAAAACATCGTTATAAGTGAGTAACTTAAACTAATGTTACAGTGGTAAGTTCATATTCACGCTCCAAAGTGAACCAGTATGAATTTAATAATCTATCTGTGTTCAAGGCCCACACTAATTATTCTAAACATTAATCACAACAAAGCCTGAAATTCACCATATTAATGCATTTAACTTTTTGCATGGTATTTTGTAATTTTAACATTTGTTCTGATAGTCTTATGCTCATGTAACTTGCATGCTTTATACATACAAATAATGGGTTGTGCCCTGGTTGATGCGGTAGCATGCTCTACTTTATATTAATTTGTTTGCTTTACAGGTAGCCTGAAGCAGAACCCCTTGCTGAAAACTTCACAAATGCAAGAGACAGAGAAAGCAACCGTGCTTTGAGAGACCAGCGGGACCATGATCGGAGGGCAGTACAGCCGGAAGTGTAAGTCATGTAACCTATAGCTAGGGCTGCACAATTAATAATATTATATTCCAATCACTGTTTTTGCCTCGGTTTAATTAAGGGAATACTCCACCCTGAAATGAAAAAAATATCTTATAAATTACTTATCGCCATCCTATACAGTGGCTGAGAGAGCTGCAACTTAAGAAAACGCATGCAAATAGAAAAAAAACACCAGCAAATAAAAAACAACGTTATCAGTTTGATAACATATGTGCTGCAAACCCCCACAATGCAACCAAGTACAGAAACACGCTGCAAATCCTCACAACACAACCAAATAGCACAGATCACAAAATAAATGTTTCAAGGGGACCACAACAAGTGACAAACCCGTCTGGGCCTGCTTATTGTTCAATGTCTATTCGTCAGTGGTGTTGTCGATGTAATGAAAGGTGAGTTGTTTGTTTATTTTATCATTGTTTATGATTCCTTGGCCTTTTGGATATTATTATCCTAAATAATGTAATGAAATACACAATTAACTGTAAAACATTATTATGTAACTGGCAAAGCCATGGAATCATGATCTGGATGTTAAAATAAACAAAAAACTCACCTTTCAGACCATCAACAACACCACTGATGAATAGACACTGAACAAGCAGTCCCGGGGTCGTCACTTGTTGGGGTCCCCATAAAACATTTATTTTGTGGTCTGTGCTATTTGCAGTGCAAATTAATTGGTTGTGTTGTGAGGATTTGCAGCGTGTTTCTGTGTTTGGTTGTGTTGTGAGGATTTGCAGCATGTTTCTGTGTTTGGTTGTGTTGTGAGGATTTGCAGGACGTTTCTGTATTTAGTTGCGTTGTGAGGATTTGCAGCACGAGTTGTTTAACTAATGAAGAGTTTTCTTAATTTGCTGTTTTTTTTTCTATTTGCATATGTTTTCTTCAGTTGCAGTGCGTTTAACTTTCTGGGCCACCATGATCCTAGGTGTGACTTACATCTTTCAGCTGATCAGAATCATTGTTCTAATCACTGGCTTTTGGCAATGGCCAAATATTCGTTTAAGAGTCAAGTTCAGACGCAAGGTTAATTTTTTAATTGTTACATTCATAAGCAGTGTTGGGCAGTAACGCGTTATCAGTAAAAAAAGCGTTACTTTTGACAGTAACTAATACTGTAACGCATTACTTTTAAAAATAAAGTAACTTCGTTACCGTTACCGTATGGTGCGTTAACCGTTACTTTTTTAAATTAATAAATTTCGGCTGAAGTGTAGCCTATAGTCTGACCTGTTTACAGCAGCAACGCATTGAGTATAATGACAAAAACATTTAAGTCAAATGTAAGCTGTGTCTTTCTGGTTCGAAGCTCATATCTACTGCGATAAACAGCAACTCCAATCTGTTGAAGCTCCTCCAGGAATTCCATGCTAGAAGCTAGAAGCTAACCCGGTGTTCTGTTCTACATTGTTGATAGTTTTCATACTTCAGCTGTGAAAGGAACATTTTTAAGAGCTCAACACAACAGCTTTCATGATGCAGAAGCCACTTTAGTTTTTGATTGTGAATATATTATTCAGCTTGTTTTGTTATTTATTTCAGAAATCCTTGTGATATATTCAGTTTGTGCTGGTCTGACTTAAATAAAATAGTGTTTAAAAATGTATTTGTGTTTAAGTCAGTTTTGTGTTTGTAGACCATAACGCATAAAAGGGCATTAATGGGAACATTAAAGAACGTTCTTTAAAAAAGTAACTAAAAAGTTACTTTTAACAGTAACGCATTACTTTTTGGTGTAAGTAATCAACAAAGTAACTAAGTTATTTTTTGAATGAAGTAACGATTAACTGTAACTAGTTACTATTTTTTAGTTTACAGAGCTATTTTCTGTTCATAAGTTTTGGATTCCATAACTGGTCCCCCGGCATAAGTTATTACTGTGCGAGGCAGAGGTGGGAACAATTCACTGATGAGATTCTAGGATATGTCTTAATTATATTGATGCATGTTTTTTTAAATGCTGCTGTGAATGGTAGTATTTTAAAATTTACTAAATTGCCTTTAGAGTTTTGTAGGTGTGCAGCTGAGGAAACTGCATAGACCACATGTGTCAAACTCAAGGCCCGCGGGCCACATCTGGCCCGATGTACAATTACATCTGGCCCGCAAGATGATTTTATAAAGAGCTATTATTATTGTTATTAATGTCACATAACACAAATCACACAAACACAAATCAGATCCCATAATGCAGCGCTTCAGCTGCCTTACCGAACGCTAGACTACCTGGGAACATTCCAGCGTCAATCAAGTCGAGCTTCTGTTGATGTATTTAACCCTATTGTACAGTTATTGTGAAGCTCCTCACAATGACCAAGAGAAAAGTGGATTCTGAAAACAGAGCCTTTTAAAACCGATGGGATTCTTAGTTTATGTTTACTGACACTGCCGGTAAACACGTGTGTCTTATTTGTGGAGCGAATGAGGCTGTAGTTAAGGAATTGAATCTAAGACGGAACTATGAGATAAAACATCAGGAGAAGCTGAAAAACCAGAATGCAGAGCAGAAGATACAGAAAGTAGAAGAGTTAAAGAAGAATCTCACATTTCAGCAGATGTTTTTCACCAGAGCAAAATCACAAAGTGAAGCTGGTGTGAAAACAGAGGAGAAATCAGAGTCACATCAGCTGGTTATTTACTGAGGGAGAGTTTCTGAAGAGCTGCATGATAAAGCTGTGAGACATCTGGTGTTTGACAGGAGATATTTTTATGGAAAGCAAAATATTTTAATTTATTTAAAGTTTAAGATTCTTTTTTATAAAATGGCATAAGAGCAAAGAAATCTGATTGTTTTGATTTGTTATTTTAACGTTTACTAAAAACACAATTTTTATTTATTTGTTCAGGGTTTTTTTGCAGCATGTTCATATTTCTAACTTGTATAATTTTGACAGGAGATATTTTTATGGAGAGCAAAATATTTTGTTATATAAAGTTTAAGATTATTTATTCTGGAATAATATTCCTGTCTGGTTTTTATTCATATTTATGTAAAAAAAAAAAAAAAACATTGTTTTAGTGTGTTCAATAAATGTTTGTCCTGTTCGGCCCGTGACCTAAAGTGTGCTTTGAGTTTTGGACCCCGGTGCAATTGAGTTTGACACCCCTGGCATAGACCCACAAGTGAACTATTTTACTAAGTAATTCTGTTATTCCTGTTTCTTGTTTACTTGAATTAATTTGAATTTAATTTGATTTAAACATTCTGAGTTGAAGTCATTTATTTTTCACAGTTATTTTTCACTGGGTACTCAACCATGTAATTTTAAACATAGAGCAGCACATAAAATCAACTAATATTAGGTCTTTGTTTGGTCAGGCACAGTTTTACATTGTAACTGAGGTTTGAAATGGTTTGAAAGTGGATTTTCCATAGTAGCACATTAAGTTCACCCACAAAAATAAATGATGAAATTAATAAATGGGACCCAAATCTCACCCACTGTGGTCCCACAACAGCCCCATAAAGGGGCCATTTGTGGGCTGACCCATGATTGACTCATGTGGGGCCTATAAGGGTCCTTTATGTAGCCCACTTTGGCCCCATTTGTAACACCTATTTTGGACCCAAATGGGCCCATATAAAGAACACCTAGACGGTTCCCACTTAGAGCCCATCATGGTCCCAGCAGTGGCCCCTCTGGGCTAACACACATGGGGCCCATGTGGAGCCGATGGACAAATGTCTCTGGGCCCCGTTTGGGTTGCCCATGCAAGGCCCAAGTGACAGCCCATCAAAAACCCACATGGGGCCCACATGAAAATGTTGGCTGGGTGGGAACTGAGAAGTAATTGATGAAGTATGGAGTTTATTATTATCTTGCTGACATATGCAAGGCCAAAGGACTGTCAGCTTTAATTTGCATCCAAATCAGGTGAACGGTGTAGGAATTACAACAGTTTGCATATGTGCCTCCCACTTGTTAAGGGACCAAAAGTAATGGGCCAATTGGCTTCTCAGCTGTTCCATGGTCAGGTGTGTGTTATTCCCTCATTATACCAATTACAATGAGCAGATAAAAGGTCCAGAGTTCATTTCAAGTGTGCTATTTGCATTTGGAATCTGTTGCTGACAACTCTCCAAGATGAGATCCAAAGAGCTGTCACTAACAGTGAAGCAGGCTGAAAAAACAAAACAAACCCATCAGAGAGATAGCAAAAACATTAGGCGTGGCCAAAACAACTGTTTGGAACATTCTTAAAAAGAAGGAACGCACCGCAACACCAAATGACCCGGAAGACCACGGAAAACAACTGTGGTGGCTGACTGAAAAATTATTTCCCTGGTGAAGAAAACACCATTCACAACAGTTAGCCAGATCAAGAACACTCTCAAGGAGGTAGGTGTATGTGTGTCAAAGCCAAAAAACAAGAGAAGACTTCACCAGCATTAATACAGAGGGTTCACCACAAGATGTAAACCATTGGTGAGCCTCAAAAACAGGAAGGCCAGATTAGAGTTTGCCAAACAACATCTAAAAAAGCCTTCACAGTTCTGGAACAACATCCTATGGACAGATGAGACCAAGAACAACTTGTACCAGAGTGATGGGAAGAGAAGAGTATGGAGAAGGAAAAGAACTGCTCATGATCCTAAGCATACCACCTTATCAGTGAAGCATGGTGGTGGTAGTGTCATGGCGTGGGCATGTATGGCTGCCAATGGAACTGGTTCTCTTGTATTTATTGATTATGTGACTGCTGACAAAAGCAGCAGAATGAATTCTGAAGTGTTTCGGCAATATTATCTGCTTATATTCAGCCAAATGCTTCAGAACTCATTGGACGGCGCTTCACAGTGCAGATGGACAATGACCCAAAGCATTCTGCAAAAGCAACCAAGGGAAAAAAGTGGAATGTTATGCCTGAATCCGATTGCGCATGCATTATAATTGCTGAAGACAAAACTGAAGGGAAAATGCCCCAAGAACAAGCAGGAACTGAAGACAGTTGCAGTAAAGGCCTGGCAGAGCATCACCAGGGATGAAACCCAGCGTCTGGTGATGTCTATACGTTCCAGACTTCAGGCTGTAATTGACTGTAAAGCGTTTGCAACCAAGTATTAAAAAAGTGAAAGTTTGATTTATGATTATTATTCTGTCCCATTACTTTTGGTCCCTTAACAAGTGGGAGGCACATATGCAAACTGTTGTAATTCCTACACCGTTCACCTGATTTGGATGTAAATGCCCTCATATTGAAGCTGACAGTCTGCAGTTAAAGCACAACTTGTTCGTTTCATTTCAAATCCATTGTGGTGGTGTATAGAGCCAAAAATGTTAGAATTGTGTCGATGTCCCAATATTTATGGACCTGACTGTATGTGGCGATTTCAATTATAGAATCATCTTCTTCTTCTTCTTCTTCTTTCGTCTGCTCCTATTAGGGGTCGCCAAAGCAGTTTATCCGTCTCCATACTACTCTGTCCTCTACATCTGCCTCTTTCAAACCAACTACCAGCATATCTTCCCTCACCACATCCATAAACCTCCTCCTTGGTTTTCCTCTTTTCCTTCTTCCTGGTGGCTCCATCCTCAGCATTCTCCTATCGATATACCCCATGTCCCTCCTCTGCACATATCCAAACCATCTCAATCTTCTCTCACTTTGTCCCCAAAACGTCCTACATGTGCAGTCCCTCTAATAAACTAATTTCTAATCCTGTCCATCCTCGTTACTCCCGATGAAAATCTCAACATCTTCAGCTTTGCTACCTCCAGCTTCACTGCCTGTCTTTTACTCAATGACACTGTCTCTAAACCATTACAACATAGCAGGTCTCACCAGAGTCCTATAAACTTTCCCTTTAACTCTTGCACCCTTCTATCACAAATCACTCCTGCCACTCTTCTTCACCCACTCTATGCTGTCTATTTCCTATTTCCATTATCGAATCATACCTGTTTTTAATGCAGTGCTGCCCTAAGATCACAGGCATCCATCCTATATTGAATTTTGGGCTTATTTCCTGCACACAGAAATTCCTCCGGATTATTTTTATCTTTTGATAATTTTATGCACCATAGATAATGAGATATTCAAAGTCTTTGCAAGTTTATAGTGAGGAACATTATTCTGAAAATTTGTAGACAGTTTTTTTACAGATTGGTGAACATCTGTCCATATTTACTTTTAATAGACTCTGTCTCTCTGAGATACTTTTATGTAATTGACCTGTTGCCAATTAACCCAATTAGTCCCAAAATGTATTAGGTTGGTAACAATTTTTTCCTTTTTAGTAACACTTACTTTTGCTGCCCTTTGTTGCCCCTGCCCAAGATTTTTTCAGATGTGTTATCGCCATCATTTTCAAAATTACCTTATTTTTCTGTCAAATGGTAAATCTCCCCAGTTTAAACATTTTATATTTTGTCCATGTTCTATGCTGAATAAAATATCGGTTATGAAATTTGCAAATACTTGTTTTTATTTACATTTTGCACAGCATCCCAACTTTTTGGAATTAGGGTAGTAAAAACATTGTTAGTCTAATTAAGGGTGTTACTAGGTGATTACTATGTTGCTCATTGCACCCAAATGGTCTGTACTGTTTTGTATATGTAATGGGGCTCCAGCTGATTGTCATGAAGCTTTTAGAAGGTTTTAATATTATACCAGCTGTTTGCCAATTTGTAGTCACTTGCAGAGGAAATTTAGCTGGCTGATAAGGCATTACTGGTGTCTGTTATGGGATCTGGTTGTTCTGGTGCTTCTAAGCATGTTAAATACTATCAAAGTTGATTCCAGGGTTAATAAGGAAACTCAACTAGTGGAGAGGGTGTTGCTTTTTTAAGGTTCTAGGTGGTTGCAAAGTTTTTATATAAATTCTGTTGGGACTTAAAATGTTACACTGTTAAGAGGTTCAATTGCATTATATAACTGTAATTCTGTACAGGATAATGTGAAAGGGATATGTAGATTGGGTGGGATTGTTTCGTTTATGCCATCAGCTTAGGCTTCAGTTCCTTCAAGCCTACAAAATCAAAAGCTTAAGAACACAATGTTGACTTTTAAATCAATGTAATAATAATAATAATAATAATAATGATGATGGTAATAATGATGATGATGATGATGATGATGATGATGATGATGGAAGAAGAATATAATGTTGGGTCGTCCCAGCTAGCATGAATAAAATGTGGTCCTCTTATGCTTAAATAGCAAATAAATAAACAGGTATAAATGTTTACTTGTCATTCCACCCAAAAACATATATGAATATAAGCCTTCTTGAATATTTGTCTAAAAAACAGTTCTTCTCATGTGCATATGCGTTTCCACACTGTTCTCGACTTTCCTCCTACTGTCCTAAAATGTTGGACAAAAAAGTTTATGGCTAGAACACATATGAATGTAATTTAGTCAGGGCTGGGAAATAGTGCATGCAAGGCAGCAAGTTGCCAGTCTATCTCTAGGTAAAACATTATTATTTAAATGAATGAATAATAAGCTAAAATCTTTCTTTAGGGCGCAATAAACTTCAATAATAAAAGTTTTATTTTGTGTCTCCCAGACAAAGCGTATAAGGCCACGTCCTCGTGCTCGTTCCCGAATTCATTGTATCCGTTTCCGTGACATCACACAACCTCTCCCCTGCCTGCAGCAGTGGGCCATCATTCTTCAGACGAGAACCAGTTAATCAGCTTGAGACGAACGACTGAACAAGATGGCGGAGTGAGTGGGTTGCGCTCTGGGGGGAAAAAGTAGCGAATACTTTTCGTTAATATTACAACAGATAAGCATAATTCGTTTATGTAGGCTTTTTCCTGAGAGGTAGGATTGCGCAAAGTATAACATCACCCCTCTGTTTGAGGTGGTTTAGAGAAAGCGTCGGCACAGGGCCCGCACGGATAAAGCGTCCTTCCTATGTAAATGGTTAGCTAGGTTGGCTTCGGCATTTTAGCAACGCTTTTGGGAAACTGGTGGCTAAACTATACGGATTTACCGGAATACACAGGCAAGGAAAAACATCTATAGATGACTGTAATTATGAAATTGTCTTCCGCGTGAGTGTCTAAGGGCGATAGACGACAGGGAAATCGTTTAGCTAACCGATCTGTTTCGGAAAAGTGAAAAAGAACCGAAAGCTAGATAGCTACCAGTCCATTAAATAGACGCGGATATTCCATTATAAAACGCCGCCATTTTACGATTGAGTAGTTTCTAGGGAAGCACAAAAGTCATGGCAAGTAGCAGCGGTTCTAAAGCCGAATTTATAGTCGGGGGAAAATACAAGCTTGTCCGGAAAATTGGATCTGGATCATTTGGTGACATTTACCTGGCAATCAACATTACAAATGGAGAGGTAAGGTCGAATTCCCTTCAACAGCACCAAGTTATTCTCTTGGTTTTTATAAAACATTGAGTCGAACTAGGTCCTTTTATTTTAGGCTATTATCGTTGAATCCCGATGTTTATGCTGACTCACTTTCACAACATGATAGCTAACTATTCATCCGTTTTAATTTAACATGGCAAGTTAAATCTTCCTTTCATTTCGCTAATGCATTTTACACCAATTTCTGTCGAATGTAACCGAAATAATTGTGTACAAGCTTCTCTCCACCGTGCTGCTAAGAATTATACTTCGGTGTGTTTTCTTTTTTTATTTAGGAGGTCGCTGTAAAACTGGAGTCACAGAAAGCCAGACACCCTCAGCTTCTGTATGAAAGCAAGCTGTATAAAATTCTCCAAGGAGGAGTTGGGATTCCACACATCAGGTAAGAGATGATTTAGTCTAAAATTTGTGCGGCACATGTTCGATTGACAAACTACATTTGGGCCAGTTGCAAATGGCCGCTCCTCTTTTGTTGTGTTTGTTCAACATGTCCTCCCTCTCGGTTAGAAAATGGCGGCTGAAAGACGTCGAAAGCAAGTTTCCGGATATAGTAATATTGTTTGTAAAATTGACTTGTGTAGTTTACACTCGACATAAGCTATTTATTTTGGGTTGTAAGCTTAACTGTTTCTATAAACAGTTAAATTCCCAGTTATAAATGTATATGTCGCTTCTTGAACGCATCACAAAATATATATTTGCTACTTGAATATAAGACAGTTGAAATATTTTCTTTTAAACGAGTTTTATAGTCCAGATATAATATTTGTGGTGGACCTTTTCAATTTAACTATTTCTTTTGTGCTTTTTAACGTTAGACCAACATTACTGTATATTTTAATGTATGTAGTTATAAAAAAACCTTGCTCTTTTTTTGTCATTGCTATGTTAATTTTTAAGTGATCTTTTGGCAATCTGCATTTTAGTAAAGCAAACTGATTTTTCTTTGTTGACTTTTGGTTTAAACACCTTTTAGTAATAAGTTGGATAACTGGTTTCCTCCATTACCAACACTGCTGTTTCATTACCAGCTGATGGGGACACTAGTGTTAATTGACCTTTGCTATATTCATACCGATCTCTAAACTGCTACAAAAGATCAGACTTTTCATCATTCTGTTTGTCACCTGTCTTAGCTCTTCCTTTGACACCTTGAAGTAAACAAATTGAAAGCTTCTATTTCCATGCTAATGCATCTGTACTGAATGAATTTCATCCTTCTTGATGTCTTGCATGCATAGAGAATGATTGGTTACAGATCATGTCAGACATTTTACTGTTCCGCTGATTAAAATACAAATGTCTTTATAACATGGACTTGACTAAGTGTTTGTTGTATAACTTTACTGTATTCTGGAATTTGGGAATCCACAATAGGTTATCTTCACTTCTGCTGTGTTGGATTTGAAATCATGTCAAAAATCATGAATTTGTTTCTGGAAAAATTTGGACTTTCACCTATTGTGAGAAGAGTTGTACGAACAATGCCGAGTAATTTATGTCCCATCTGAATGTACATATTGGAAAGGTTGTGTGGGGAGTAGACATTTTGCTCTGCAGACATATCCTAATAGCACTGATGACATTTTAAAGAATATCAGAAAAATAACACTTTAGGGATTTTTAAGTAATTTATGTAGTTCATGTCACAGGTAAAGCCAACATATGTTCATTTAACATTAATGCACAATTTTTGTTTATGCCTCTGAAAGCAAGTGCTTTTAAATAGAGGTAAAACAATCAATTTGCATTGATCTTGTGCAATATTGTTTGCTCCTCTTATTAACCAGAGCTAATGAAATGTAGTGAGTATTTTCACTATTCCATGTTTAAGGGATTATAAAGGGGTGGCCCAATATTGTTAGCTGGGCATTTGGGAGCAGCAATAGTGACTCTCAGCTGGGTATATTTCATGCATTTTCTGTTTGAAGCTGTGCAGTTTGTGTGTGTGTGTGTGTGTGTGTGTGTGTGTGTGTGTGTGTTTTATATATACATATATATATATATATATATATATATATATATATATATATATATATATATATATATATATATATATATATATATATATATAATCTTGACATAGAATCTATCCACTGCACAGCTATCCAAGCTATCCATCTCTCACCAGGAAATTGTGATCACCAGGATAATTTCCACTACCACACTCGCATCGCTGTCTTAGTTGATTACATCATGTATTTATTATTATTTTTTTTTTACATCAGTCAGGGAACAGTAAACCGTTTTTTTTTTAAAGTCGCTCTCATTTTTCTGATAGCTCGTGTTTCAGTGAGTTGAACATCATGAATTAGGGTGTGGGTTGGGATTTGCAGTAGCCTTAATTGGTTTCTGGATGATTTGAATGGCTTTGCCACAGCAGGCATGTTTAAAATAAAGTACACCCTCTATGCTTTTGAATAATCAGGACAATCATCAGGTCCTTAGCATGTCTTGGATGTGGATAAATACAATCTCAGATTGTCATTTGCGTTTTTTTTTTTTTTAACTTTACAAAATCAAGCTGAATGAAAGTAAAAACTGAGCACACACTTGAACTTTGGGTGTAATGGTACACATATTCCTACAGAACCTTTTTAGTACCGGGCTTTCGCTTCAGTACATGTGTACCGAATGCAGTCTTATGTACAGAACAAAAGTTGCCTCTGGAATGTATTAAGTGTAGCGCTTATTATATTGATTTAATCAGTTAATCAGATAAGTACTTTTTAAATATAGCAGAAAATGACAGGTCTCTTAACATGCAATTTGTTTCCTTTTTGGGAAAAAAAATTTTTATTGCTGAAATTGCATACAAGAATATTTGAAGTAAATCCATTTAGTGCATTTAATTGCCATAATTACATCAAAATTAAAATATACATAATGAATTAATAAAAAAATTAAAGTAAATTTCAGCCTTTATTAAATAAATGCACTGTATGGTGTGCTCGTTTTAGTTTGAAATAATTCCAATCTTTGAAAACTGTAATTTTCTTTGGCCTGTATCTATAGAAGCCCATTTCCACCACATAAAAAAAAAGTTTGCCGCAATTCTTACTTTACTCGTAAGCATCCAACATTTCTGGTGCATCCACCAGTAACCATGTTGTCGGCCTGAATTTTGGAGCTGTTGGTGTATGAACGAGGCTCGTCTGCTCCAGAGCTGATGGAGTTCTTTGCAGGGATTGGAGGCGTAGTTTGATACCATGCGATTCTTTTGATTGAAGCCTATAGAATTTTTAATGTGTAAAACTTTCTTGCACTACAGAGGGGGTGACGCTGCCCGATTGGCTAAAAAAAAAATAAAATAAAATAAAAAAAAAAGGGAATTGCAAGAAGTCAAGTATGCAACTTTTTTTATTTTTAAAATTTTTGTATTTAATGTCCTGGAAACGGGATTTCATGTGAATCTTCAGTGAAGTCCATTTTTATTTTTTAAATTCTGCAGCATCTTTTGTGTTCCTTGTCCAGACCGCCTTAAAGTTCAACGGGTGGGGCGTGAGTAATAATGATCCAAGGGGAAACCCAGCGTTGGCAGGAAGTAGCGAGATTTCACACGTGCAAAACCTTGCACTACAAATTGCTTAATTTTTTTCTCTTGCAATTCCAAAACTTTTGTTGGCTAATTAGGCAGCCCCTCTATAGTGCTAGAAAACTTTACACATTAAAATTGAAATGGGCTACAATCAACTACTTCTGTAGTAAACTTGTGCAATGTTAGGAAAATGCCGATTTAATACCGTTTGGGGAAAAAGGTTTAATTGAGTGCGATCAAGTGCAAAATGTACACATTGCTGTAAAACGCTCGACATTTTAAACATTGGCGAGACAGCGCTACATAGCCAGGCTAAAGATGCAAAGCACCAATCTGCTGCTAAA
This sequence comes from Silurus meridionalis, assembly GCF_014805685.1. NCBI lineage: Eukaryota > Metazoa > Chordata > Actinopteri > Siluriformes > Siluridae > Silurus > Silurus meridionalis. The sequence goes on from NC_060888.1 coordinate 11,594,762, forward strand.
GTTGGGTGCCCTTCAGCTCCAAACCCGATCACCGGCTTTTCACCCATGTGACGCCTGCTTCTAGCTGCAATGCTTCTTTCATCCACTAAAAAACTAGACCATTTTGAGTGCCATAACCAGAACCAAAGCCTTACTCTGGGTGCTAAAGGTGGCTAATTCGTGCTATTTTTGCATGTCTTGTGGAGAGACACACCAGCTTTTTTATGCTATGTTCCCAGACAGCAAGATAGCATTGCATGCAGTGCACACAAATGCTCATATTTATGTACTTTTGGACTGGCTTCCTTATTTTAAGAAACTGTCTTTGGCAGCCATATCGAAGCAAAAAGTCTGTTATTTGATGACTGCCTGAATTGCTATTTACAGCTTAAACAGTTTGACATGCAGGTCAGGCTATTGGATGGGTCCGAGGTAAACACTAAATTCATCAGCTTAAGACATTGCTGAGAAAATGAATGCAAACTCTAAAAGCAAGTTAATCAAGAATCTTGTCCAAACGTGAATTGGAAAGTATACAAAATGCTTCAGAAGCATGTGCAGAATGATGTGGGAACGCCCATATTACATAATGCATTCAGAGCTGGGTTTAAATCTACAAATGAGAACTTTAGCTTGTATTGGCTGTTCCAATGAAGACCCTGGCCCTTAGATTTTGACAGCAACCAGTTTTAACATACCCATGCTTAAGTAAAATTGAACATTTGATATTTCTTATTTAACATGTATTCATAGTCATTTCATAAAACATTAGGTCATACATTTACCTCAGTCATGAAAAAAACAATCTTATTGACATTTTAATGACGATAGTTTGTGCTCCCTCTTTATTCCACTGTTTGCTTTCATCAGTTCTTTGTTTTTTTTTTCGTTTTTTTCCTCTCCATGCGCTTATTCACATTGCACAGTTCTCTTTCCTGCTAATGTGCTCCACCACCGATTTGATATGCAGAATCAGCCAAAAATTCTATCCGACTAGAGCCAATTGTGAGGAACACACAAAAAAAACTTAAGATATACCTTTTATTCGTCCCACAGTGGGAAAATTTCTTGACCAATGCTCACAAACTACCGTACTTTCCGGACTATAAGCCGCTACTTTTTTCCCCACGCTTTGAACCCCAAGGCTTAAACAACGAAGCGGCTAATTTATGAATTTTATATGAAAGTTTTTCCCGGTTTCACAAACTTCACGCCAAAAAACTGAGCCCCATAACATTAGATCAATTAAATTTCCGAACGGAAACGAAAAAACGCCATCTGTGTTCTGAGCTGCACGGCTTCGGGAGAAAAGGTGATTTTTAAACGCACGACGATGCCAAAAGAAAAACTCCCGAGAGAAATAGTTGTGAAAGGAAGGAGGAAGACAGTGAACAATGACTTACTTGGTCGGCTACTGTTTAGATACAAGCCGTTGTAACGTGTTGAGTCTGGGGAGAGCTCACTAACTCCAGGTAGCAACAGAAATCATATAAGCACAGACAGGTTTCCAAAACTCGTGCTTTTTTTTATTTTTTTTGGCAACAGCGTTATGGGTAAGTCCAAGAAACGTAGAAATCAGCATCAGAAAATAATACACATAATCCCTGCAGCACATGCAGTAATACCGGAAAAATCCAGTGGCAGGCTATTCCCAAAATACCGCTATGCTCCTAAAGGAAGCTCAACATATTTTGTAACGTGTCTTTCGTTAAAACCTGTGTAAAGTTCATTTGTTTCAGTGTAGACACCTGAAGGCTTATAGACATGTGCAGCTTATTTATGTTCAAAATAAAAATATTTGTAAAATTCACCCACCAGATTTGACACAGATTTTTATTTTAAACATAAGCCGCAGGTGTCTACACTGAAACTAATTAACTTTACACAGGCTTTAACGAAAGACAGTGTCTGTTACACGGTGTAACGGGTGAAATATGTTGTGGCTCCTTTAAGAGCAGAGCGGCATTTTGGAAATAGCCTGCCGCCGCATTTTTCCGGTGTTACTGCATGTGTGCAAGACCGAGGTATATGTCCTTATTATTTTCTGATGCTCATTTCTAAGTTTCTTTGACTGACCCGTAACGCTGTTGCCAAGAATAATAAAAAAAGCATGAGTTTTGGAAAACTGTATGATTTCTGTTGCAACTGGAGTTAGCGAGCTCTCCCTTGACCCAGATTCAACGCGTTACAACGGCTTGTATCTAAACAGTAGCCAACCAAGTAAGGTCTAATGTTATGTCGCTCAGTTATTTGGCTTGAAGTTTGTGAAACTGGGAAAAACCCAGGAAAAATTCATAAATAAGCCCCTTCATTGTTTAAGCCGCGGGGTCCAAAACGTGGGAAAAAAGTAGCGGCTTATAGTCCGAAAAATACGGTAGACAAATGATATTAAAAAAGAAATAATAATAAAAGAGAAACTGAAAAACGCAGCAAGATAACAGGCCAGATTGAAAAAAAAACAATATACAATACTTACAATAAAAATTAATTTATCTAAAAGGAAATACAAATTAGTTGTTTATTTTTAGACCCTTTTTCTCTTTTAGTATTGCTCTTTTAAAAAAAAAAATTAATAATTTTTTTTAAATTCGATGGAATAATTGTTAGAATACTCAATTACTAAAATATTCTATAGCAGCCCTAATATAATATATAATTACACAGTCACAGTGAGTACACTCCTTATATTCCAGCAACCAATTTAGTATTTCTACTCACGGGACAATACTATAGAAATTAAACTTGGATATATTTTAAAGTAGACAATGTGCAGCTTGCACAGCCATATAGATTTACTGTCCTCTAAAAAATAACTCTTGATACAGCCATTAATGTCTAACTTGAAACAAAAGTGAGAACATCCTAAGTGATCATGTGAAAACTGTCCATGTCAATATTTTGTGAGCAATATTGTTATCTGGCACTGCTTTAATCCTCCTGGGCATGGAATTCACCAGAGCTACATGGGTTGTTGCTGGGATTCTCTTCCACTCCTCCATAATGACATCACGGAGCTGCTTAATGTTAGAATCTTTTCACCTTCAAAAATGTTCTTAAACAATCTTGTTTAAAAACTCCACTGCCATCTCTTCTAAACATCTCCATGCTTCTGGTCATCTGGTCTTACCGACTTTCCACTCTTAATTGCTGCTTTCACTTCCTCCTTACTAATCCTATCCACTTTCTGCTTCACCATCTCCACACCATCCAACATGCTCGCTCGCTCTCGCTCTCTCTCTCTCTCTCTCTCTGTCTCGCTCTCTCTCGCTCTCTCTCATTTTCTTCATTCATCAGCTGCTCAAAATACTCCCACCTTCTCAACACACTCTCCTCACTAGTCAACACATTTCCATCTCCATCCTTTACTGCTCTAACTTGCAGCACATCCTTCCTAGCTCGGTCCCTCTGCCTGGCCAATCGGTATAAATCTTTTTCTCTTTCCTCAGTGTCCAACTTCTCATACAGCTCCTCATACCTTTTCCTTTGCTTTTGCCACATCCCTCTTTACCTGCTGCTGAATCACCTTATGCTCTCCTGCACTTCCACATTCCACCACCATGTCTCTGTCTTCCTTTCTATTTCCAGATATTACACCAGGTACCTTTCCTAGATGTCTTCCTTATCACTTCTGCTGTAGTTTTCCAATCATCCAGCACCTCTTCAGCACCACCGAGCCCCTGTCTGACCTCTTCCCTGAATCTCACACTACAGTCTTCCACATTGTTTCCACCATCTTATTCTTCTTTCAGTTCTCACTCTCCTCCTCCTCTTCACCCCCAAAGCCATCGTATAGACCACCATCCAATGCTGTCTAGCTACACTGTCCCCTGCCAACACCTTACAGTCGCCAATCTCCTTCAGGTTTGTTGGAGCAAAAACGTCTAACCTTGTGCCTGTAAATCGTATTTAAGTTGCATTGTTGCTTTTGTGCAATAGATAAGTTATTTATTTTTAGTAATGTGTGTATATTTTAGACCACCTTTTCGGAGTCCCGTCAATTATTTCTTCACCCTGCAACCCATGCACAGAAGTATTTCACCGCCCGCACACGCATTCACCCATCAAATCCTCTTGTGCCGCACTTTTTTGCATCGAACCCGCAATAGTGCAGTACTTTAATTTAGAGTGTTGGAGAGTGTGCAGTCTGTTCATTGAATGAGAATGAACTAAAATAAGTTAATACACGTTGCATTTTTTGCATAGAATATAGTCCATTTGTGTGCACCTTCCTCCACTCGGTCACCCTATGCTCCTCCTTTTTAAAATATGTATTCACCACTGCTCTTTCCATCCTTTTGGCAAAATTTTCCACCATCTGCCTTTCCACATTCCTCTCCCTAAGGCCATACCTACCTATCACCTACTCATCACCTCTGTTCCCTTCACCTTCATGCCCATTAAAGTCTGCCCCAATCACCAGTCTTGCTTTCTTAGGTACACTCCACCACTTCATCTAACTCACTACAGAAATTTTCATTCTCCTCCATCTCACAACCCACTTGTGAAACTGTTGATGGCTCCATTTACACTCTTACTATACTCTTCCTTCGGAATCACCCTCACACCATTTCTCTTTCCATCCACACCATGATAGAACAGTTTAAATCCCCCTCCAATGTTCCTGGCCTCACTTTCTTTCTATTTGGTCTCCTGAACACATGTCTACCTTTCTCCTCTCCATCATATCAGCCACCTCTCTCCCTTTACCAGTCATAGTACCAACATTTAAACTGCCCACCCTGATCTCTACTCTCGTGCACTTCTCCTTTCCCTGCAGTCTCTGTAAGAATTTTCCCCCTTTGCCTTTTCTCCTCTGGCCCAATTTCCACCCATAACCTGTTCGCGAACAATACCTGTGTTGGTCGTTGGTAACCCGGGTGTCGACCATTCCGGTATGGAATATACCGATATTTATTATATTTTTAATATTTACAGATATTTATTCATCATGCAATACCACCAGGGGTTTGTCTGGGCCCCACATTCATTTTGCGGCAGAATAACGGCCCAAAACATGGAGCCAATGTCATGAACAACTATCTTCAGTGTAGAGATGAACAAGGAGTACTGGAAGCAATAGTTTTGGCCCCACCAAGCCTTAATTTCAACATCAGTCTGTCTGGAATTATATGAAGCGACAGAAGGATTTGAGGCAGCCAAATCTGTGGTTAAAACTCCAAATTGTTTTGAACAACTTTAATGCTAAAATCCTTCAAAAACTGTGTGCAAGTACAGGTATTCTTTGACCTACAACCCATGCAACTTACCATTCGACTTTACAACCACAATCGCTAGCCGTGTACGTTATTATTATTTTTTTACAGCTTCTGGCATAATTTCACAGTACTGTACATATAGCATCATATAGCCTACTCTACTTATGACCAAATCGTGTTACGAGTGTCATACGCCGCTAACCGTGGCGTGCGACAGTGCGTACCAGCTGGGGCATCATTTCACAGTACTGTACATATAGCCTACTCTACTTACAATCAAATCGTGTTACGACCAATTTGTCGGTCCCAATTGTGGTCGTAAGTCGACGACTACCTGTATTGCCTTCTTGGCGGACTTGAATGAGTTTGTGATGATGTAAAGATTCAATATTCTTGGAATTACTGATTTGGAACGACCAACTTGTCTTGCTATGGCTGATATGGTCATCCCTTTGGCCTTCATCTGGACAACCTGCTGCCGGAGGCTTTCAGTCACTTTAGAACGGCCCACCATCTTGCAGAGTCAGTGAAACTGGAAGTTAGGCTGCCAGTTAAATAGGGGTTGACAGATAATCAAGGAAATTAGCACCAGGTGCCAGAATAACACCAATAACTGGGAGGTATCTGAAAGTGTTTTCTATTTTTGATCAGTTTGTTTTCTGCAAAATAATGTTTTTTTTTTTTTTTTTTAAATGCCTTAATTAATTTGTGGAAAAGGTGTTCTGGTACCATGGTATAGACAAGACAAAAACTCCGCTTCAGAGAAAGCACCTGATATGCTGAAGGGGGCTGAAGGGGGTGTGGCAGGTGGATTCCTGACAGATAAACATGTACTGTATGTATTTTTATAGCATGCCTTCATCAAACAAATCGCGCAACGCTGTTGTGTAAAAACCTTCAAAAACACGTGCATGCACACTCATTTATTAACGCACATCATGTACATAAAGAAATTTCAAGCACGTTAATATATTGCCGCCATTTTGATGGCTCCATTTACACTCTTACTATACTCTTCCTTCGGAATCACCCTCACACCATTTCTCTTTCCATCCACACCATGATAGAACAGTTTAAATCCCCCTCCAATGTTCCTGGCCTCACTTTCTTTCTATTTGGTCTCCTGAACACATGTCTACCTTTCTCCTCTCCATCATATCAGCCACCTCTCTCCTTTACCAGTCATAGTACCAACATTTAAACTGCCCACCCTGATCTCTACTCGTGCACTTCTCCTTTCCCTGCAGTCTCTGTAAGAATTTTCCCCCTTTGCCTTTTCTCCTCTGGCCCAATTTCCACCCATAACCTGTTCGCGAACAATACCTGTGTTGGTCGTTGGTAACCCGGGTGTCGACCATTCCGGTATGGAATATACCGATATTTATTATATTTTTAATATTTACAGATATTTATTCATCATGCAATACCACCAGGGGTTTGTCTGGGCCCCACATTCATTTTGCGGCAGAATAACGGCCCAAAACATGGAGCCAATGTCATGAACAACTATCTTCAGTGTAGAGATGAACAAGGAGTACTGGAAGCAATAGTTTTGGCCCCCACCAAGCCTTAATTTCAACATCAGTCTGTCTGGAATTATATGAAGCGACAGAAGGATTTGAGGCAGCCAAATCTGTGGTTAAAACTCCAAATTGTTTTGAACAACTTTAATGCTAAAATCCTTCAAAAACTGTGTGCAAGTACAGGTATTCTTTGACCTACAACCCATGCAACTTACGACCATTCGACTTTACAACCACAATCGCTAGCCGCGGTGTACGTTATTATTATTTTTTTACAGCTTCTGGCATAATTTCACAGTACTGTACATATAGCATCATATAGCCTACTCTACTTATGACCAAATCGTGTTACGAGTGTCATACGCCGCTAGCCGTGGCGTACGACAGTGCGTACCAGCTGGGGCATCATTTCACAGTACTGTACATATAGCCTACTCTACTTACAATCAAATCGTGTTACGACCAATTTGTCGGTCCCAATTGTGGTCGTAAGTCGACGACTACCTGTATTGCCTTCTTGGCGGACTTGAATGAGTTTGTGATGATGTAAAGATTCAATATTCTTGGAATTACTGATTTGGAACGACCAACTTGTCTTGCTATGGCTGATATGGTCATCCCTTTGGCCTTCATCTGGACAACCTGCTGCCGGAGGCTTTCAGTCACTTTAGAACGGCCCACCATCTTGCAGAGTCAGTGAAACTGGAAGTTAGGCTGCCAGTTAAATAGGGGTTGACAGATAATCAAGGAAATTAGCACCAGGTGCCAGAATAACACCAATAACTGGGAGGTATCTGAAAGTGTTTTCTATTTTTGATCAGTTTGTTTTCTGCAAAATAATGTTTTTTTTTTTTTTTTAAATGCCTTAATTAATTTGTGGAAAAGGTGTTCTGGTACCATGGTATAGACAAGACAAAAACTCCGCTTCAGAGAAAGCGGCCGAGAAAGCACCTGATATGCTGAAGGGGGCTGAAGGGGGTGTGGCAGGTGGATTCCTGACAGATAAACATGTACTGTATGTATTTTTATAGCATGCCTTCATCAAACAAATCGCGGCAACGCTGTTGTGTAAAAAAAAACCTTCAAAAACACGTGCATGCACACTCATTTATTAACGCACATCATGTACATAAAGAAATTTCAAGCACGTTAATATATTGCCGCCATTTTGATTTTCGTTTATCTCGATTGGTGACCCCCTAGGACATCGACATAACCGGGTTCCTGTGTGTGTGTGTGTGTGTGTGTGTGTGTGTGTGTGTGTGTGTGTGTGTGTGTGTGTGTGTGTATATATATATATATATATATATATATATATATATACACACACACACACACACACACACACACATATATATATATATATATATATATATATATATATATATATATATATATATATATATATATATATATATATATATATATATATATATATACATACATACATACAGTGAGGAAAATAATTATTTGAACACCCTGCTATTTTGCAAGATCTCACCTCGTGGGGTCTCAATGATCCTATGGAAGGTGAGAAATCAGCCCAGTACTACACGGGAGGAGCTGGTCAATGACCTGAAAGAGCTGGGACCACCGTTTCCAAGGTTACTGTTGGTAATACACTCAGACGTCATAGTTTGAAATCATGCATGGCACGGAAGGTTCCCCTGCTTAAACCAGCACATGTCCAGGCACGTCTTAAGTTTGCCAATGACCATTTGGATGATCCAGAGGAGTCATGGGAGGAAGTCATGTGGTCAGATGAGACCGAAATAGAACTTTTGGGTCATAATTCCACTAAACGTGTTTGGAGGAAGAAGAATGATGAGTACCATCCCAAGAACACCATCCCTACTGTGAAGCATGGGGGTGGTAGCATCATGCTTTGGGGGTGTTTTTCTGCACATGGGACAGGGCGACTGCACTGTATTAAGGAGAGGATGACCGGGGCCATGTATTGCGAGATTTTGGGGAACAACCTCCTTCCCTCAGTTAGAGCATTGAAGATGGGTCGAGGCTGGGTCTTCCAACATGACAATGACCCAAAGCACACAGCCAGTATAACCAAGGAGTGGCTCTGTAAGAGGCATATTAAGGTTCTGGCATGGCCTAGCCAGTCTCCAGACCTAAACCTAATAGAGAATCTTTGGAGGGAGCTCAAACTCAGTGTTTCTCAGCGACAAGCCAGAAACCTGACTGATCTAGAGAAGATCTGTGTGGAGGAGTGGGCCAAAATCCCTCCTGCAGTGTGTGCAAACCTGGTGAAAAACTACAGGAAACGTTTGACCTCTGTAATTGCAAACAAAGGCTACTGTACCAAATATTAACATTGACTTTCTCAGGTGTTCAAATACTTACTTGCAGCTGTATCATACAAATAAATAGTTAAAAAACCATACATTGTGATTTCTGGTTTTTTTTTTTTTTAGATTATGTCTATAGTGGACATGCACCTACAATGACAATTTCAGACCCCTCCATGATTTCTAAGTGGGAGAACTTGCAAAATAGCAGGGTGTTTAAATACTTATTTTCCTCACTGTGTGTGTGTGTATGTATATATATATATATATATATATATATATATATTTATAAAAAAAATAAAATCTCTTATCTGAAGCTGATCTCCCTGAATATATAGCAAAACAAGTCATTGTCAAGTAGGAGTTACTCATTACAGTGGAACCCCGTTGTATGAGCAACCTATAGTACGAGCAAACGGAGATACGAGCAACCTCGCTCGCAAAATTTTACCCTGTTTCACGAGCAAATTTCGAAGGCACGAGCAAACCCACGCTGCCGGTTCCCCGTTTTTGGCGGAGGGTCGCATCAGTCGCTTAGTTGATGACGTATCACTCGGTCTCTCTCGTTGTTCAGTGCAGCAAAAACGTAACTGTGGCAGCAGGGGGCGTGGCCGAGCGGCGGTTTGTGAATGGAGGGCGGGTCCGGGAGCAGATAGGCAGGGGATTGCCTCACCTGAAGTTAATGTGACTTAATGATTGTTCTTTCTTTTCAAGTGATCGGAGGGTGCATTTTTGTGTGCGCGCGCGCGCCAGAGACGTGCTGCGTGGGGCACTAAGCAGACCGACACAAAAAAAACAAATAAAAGTAGATGTGAAGCCTTTGCACTTGACCTATTGTGGCGTTCCTTATTCCCGTATTCATACGCTCACCCACAGTAACTTTTTTAGTTATATTTTTATTTCACTAGAACTCTTGAAAAATGTCTCCCAAGAAAATCAGTGATGGTGCGGTGAAAACGAAAGTAAATAGAATTACCATGGAAACCGAGGAGGTTATGAGCGTTTTGTGCGTCTCACACTTGCAATCAACCACTATCACATGAGTAAGTGTTAAATTATATTTATATTATGGTAATTTGCGGTGTATTTGTTTTTAAAAATAGGCTACAAATCCTTTTTAAGTGCAGAAATAAGCGATCAGATGACATCTCGGAACGGATTAAATCACTTTTACATTCATTCTTATGGGGAAAATCAGTTCGAACATACGAGCAAATGGACACACGAGCAATTTTCAAGAATTTTCATGCTCGTACAACGGGGTTCCACTGTACCAGTGTTGGGCAGGAACGGGTTACTACTAACGTGTTACCGGTAATGCGTTACTTTTTACAGTAACTAATACTGTAACGCGTTACTTTTAAAAAATAAAGTAACTTCGTTACCGTATGGCGCGTTACCCGTTACTTTTTTAAATGAATTATTTTCGGCTGAAGTGTAGACTACAGCCTAACCTGTTTACAGCAGAGACGCATTGCAGGATTGGTGGATGAACCACTGTAAACAGAAAGAAGACTCGCTGTGGGCGTGTCTCCGTTTATTTAGGTCTGTGCGGTAGTAATGGCGAGTCGAGGCGAGAGCAAGACGAGTTTCTCAAAGTGGAAATATGCTCATTATTTCACTTTAGTTAGGTATAAAGACAAAAACTTTTAAGTCAAATGTAAGTTGTTTTTCTGGTTCGAAGGTCGTATCTACTGCGATAAACAGCAACTCCAATCTGTTGAAGCTCCTCTAGGACCTCCATGCTTGAGGAGCTAGAAGCTAGAAGCTAACCCGGCGTTCTGTTCTACATTGTTGATAGTTTTCATACTTCAGCTGTGAAAGGAACATTTTTAAGAGCTCAACACAACAGCAGAAGCCACTTTAGTTTTTGATTGTGAATATATTATTCAGCTTGTTTTGTTATTTATTTCAGAAATCCTTGTGATATATTCAGTTTGTGCTGGTCTGACTTTAATAAAATTGTGTTTAAGTCAGTTTTGTGTTTGTATAGACCATAACGCATATAAGGGCATTAATGGGAACATTAAAGAACATTCTTTAAAAACGTAACTAAAAAGTTACTTTTAACAGTAACGCATTACTTTTTGGTGTAAGTAATCAACAAAGTAACTAAGTCTTTTTGAATGAAGTAACGAGTAACTGTAACTAGTTACTATTTTTTTAGTAACGAGCACAACACTGCTCATTACATTGGCTAATAAAGGGCTAATTACATTGTTGAAGGGAATCACCTATTTTCCATTAATTCTTTTGTACATTTGTATTTTCAGTGCATCTTGTTTTATGTTGAGCCATTAATTAATAATTACATGTTAAGCAATAATTGACCTTAATTTCTAAAGTAATACACAATGTAAATAATTCCCTATAATTCTTTAACGAAATGTGTTCTTTTTGTATACATATACAAAATGAAGACTTTGGAGTGGCCCAGTCAACACCCTGACCTGAATTCTTTTGAGATGCTGTGGCATGGCTGAATTAAAACATTTGTGCCTAGGACAAGTGGACCAAAAATCCTCCACAATGCTGTAACAGTCTCATTGCAAGTTATCGCAAATGCTTGATTGTAGTTGTTGCTGAGTGTCCCAACCAGTCATTAGGTTTAGGGGCAAACACTTTTTCACACAGGGCCATGTAGATTTTCATTTAAAAATTGCATGTTGTGTTCACTTATCTTTTACTAATATTGAAATAAGTTTGATGATCTAAAACATTAGTGTGACAAACATTAAAACTTTTTTTTTTTTTTTTTTTTTTATAAAAACACCACTGTACATTAACTACATATTATAAAGAAGCATATCTTTCACTCTTGTACCAGTGGTTTTTTTTTTTTGGAGCTTCTTTGACTCTCCATTGTTCCAAATATTATTAAGAGAAAATTGTAATTTGATTGGAGGGAAGCCTTTGTTCAACTATATAGTCAAGTCCGTTTTATATAACTGAAGCATTTTGAAAAAGTGAATGTGTGGTGATCTTTATGTTTTTGTGTTGTAGGTGGTATGGCCAAGAAAAAGACTATAATGTCCTGGTGATGGATCTTCTGGGGCCTAGTCTAGAGGACCTCTTTAACTTCTGTTCCCGCAGATTTACAATGAAAACTGTTCTTATGCTTGCAGATCAGGTAAGGTATAATGTGAGGGTTTTTTTTTCTAAAAAGAGCTCTGTATCCAGTAGATTAGATATTTGTGGGGAATTCAGTGTTTTCTTTGAAGTTTAAAAATGATTTCCAGTCAGTGTTGTCTCAAGCCTAGTGTTTGGCAGGTTAACATAAAATAAAGGCTCACAATAGAGGCGCACATTGTTTGGCAGATTACATAAAATGGCGGCTCACGTTGGTGGTCAGATGGCACTAAACTGTGTACTTTGCAGGTGACCTTTGCTGCCTTGTTTTTTTTTTTTTTAAATAAACATTGCTTCAATGATTTTTGAAAATTCTCTAAATGCTCTAAAAACTTTGTGAATTTCATTCGCATTCGGAGGTGGTTACTAAGGATGTTTATAGGTGCTGCCTTTGTTTTTCTAGGCATGTACTAGGGTGTTTCTAGCTGACTGCTATGGTATTCCACATTGTTGGTAAATAGCTGCTGAAATACTTTATATAATAGTTAGGATTTTCAGTGATTGCTTTGCAGTCCCAAGCAGTCGCTAGATTGTTCGTTGATGTCTGTTTAAAAAAAAAAAAACTAAAAATGAGCAACTTCGCAGCAATTTTACATAAAATGGAGTGCTTAGAAATACGGTATGTAAATTACCATAACATCAAATTATCTGGTGCCAAGGCCATTGAAACATTCCCCTTAAATTTTCAGTGGTTGTTAAAAAAAAAATAAAAAATAAAAAATCAATGTGGTTTGTATTGTGTGCAATGGGTGGTTGCATTTATATTTTGGTGGATGCTCAGGCCTACCTTGGGCTATGCTGAACAAATCTTCGTATACATTTTAAATGATCAGCTATGTGGCTTCAGCTTTCTGTTCGGTGCACATGTGTAAATCTTAGTTCCCTCATTAACCTATTTGAGGTCAATCGATTGATCAGCCAGCTGATTATTTTTGTCTTTTTTAATAAAACGGCATCAGCTGATTGTGCTGCAAGTTAGGCCGATTATTAGGCAGGCACATCTGGCACACAGTGTACGTTCTGCACTTGTGTAAGAACATAACTCTTCCTTACCTGCAGGAGGCAGTAGTCTGTATTTAGCATCCAAACAGGGAAGCCGAGAGATCTAGAAGTGTAAATATATTAAGCAAGCAGCGATTCCGCTGCGAATAATTCGCTAAGCGAATTAGCCAATCGGCTGACCATGACAACAATGTGTACCGGGCTTCAAGTTCTTATCGTTCATTCTTTATCTAGCTTAACATATTTCATTGGTTAAATATAATAACATTTTTGGAACTGTATTGCGAGCCTTCAACCTGCTGTGGTTTAGGCTACAGGTAGGCATGGGTACAAAAACCTGGTAACCAGTGCACTGATTGGAGAGGTTTGTGTTGGTCAATAAATTGTATGCAGTTTTGTTTATCAAGACTTATTAATTAAGAATGTAATTTTATGACTTGAAGGAAGAAAAAAAAATCGGCACAACATATATGCCAAAAGAATCAGCATCATATATTGGCCACCAGCTACCCTAAATATCAGCATGTGCCAGAGAAAAAACCCATATCGGTTGACCTCTAGTATTAAGTAGCAGACCGCAAAGTTTTCACATTTTTATTAATTTTTTTTATTATTATTAAACGCCCAGCGCTGCCAGGGGTATGAAAAAAGAAACTAAAGTTAGTGAATTGCCACTGTACTTTCTCACTCCATACCAGAAATAAGTTTTTTAGTGTGCCGAAATATTATTTGTATATATAATATAAAAAACACATTATGCTTAAAATAATGGATTTTTCCGGGTTTTTCCCGGTTTCCCAAGCTTCAAGCCAAAACACTGAGCCCCATAACATTAGACCAATGAAATTGCCGAATGTGTTCAGGTGAACCACAAGTCGTGTAACAGACACTGTCTTTTGTTAAAGCCTGTGTAAAGTTCATTAGTTTCAATGTAGACAGGTGCGGCTTATTTATGTTTAAAATAAAAATCTTTGTCAAATTTAGTGGGTGTGGCTTATATTTGGGTGCGCTTAATAGTCCGGAAATTACGGTATGCATGAGGCTTAGACCTTTTTAGAATGAGATATAGTTGGTTTTGGTTACTCCTGTCCCTTTTTATTTAATCTATTGTTAAAGATTAACACGTGAATAATAGGCTTTTGATGGCACCAGGCATGACACTGAAGGTTAAGGGGTTAAAGACCAATACCACATGTATATAAGATAAGATTTAAAAAAAAAAAAAAAGACCGATCTCTTAAAATGAACAAGTGCATTTGTACAAAATGTGCATTTTTATTGCTGAAATTGCATAAAGGATTTTTTGAAAACTAAACCTTTTATTTGGCAACACAATTAGTTTAAAAGGGGGGGGGTTGTTAATGTATTAGATTTAAATTATCCCAAATTTATTGAAAATTTTGTAGTTGGGTTTTTTTTCCTTTGGTCTGAATCTACTCACCCTTCGTTTTCTCCCCGTTCCTCCATTTTTTTCATTCTTCAGTATCTTGTGTTTACCTGTCCAGAGCATTCAGTGTGTCAGTAATAATGGTCCATGGGGTAGCGTTTTGTTGCTGTTTTGTTTTTAGCGTACTCGAGTTACTCGAGGAATTGTTTCAGCCTTACCGCGTTAGTACTTGAGCTGTAATCTTTACTCAAGTTATTTGATGATAAATTCATAGGGACAAGAAGAGTTTTGCCAAAGTTTGGGAGAATTTCAAACTTAAACATGTAGATAACACTTATCTACTTTTTTTCCACTTATCTTTTTTGTGTGTAGATAACAGTTTTTCAATGGATTTTTATTTATATACAGTGCGTTCAAAAAGTTACTCCGAAGTGGCCGTGTAGAGTAGGGGGTGGGGCACGTTTGGAGCACTGGTGATAAAGACACGGATTTAGGGGGTGGAAAATTTCAAGCAGCTTTTTTGGAGACAAGAATAAATAAATACCCGAGTGAGAATAATTGAAATTAAACAAAGTGTCCCATAACCTACTTTACACGGCCCCTGCATAGGGACTTATTTGTATTTCGATGTATTATGGCAGTTAACCTCTTAGGCTTTGTGGTTGCGTGAACATAACTAATAACCAATTGTTCTCAGGTGTTAATGTTTAGCAATAGATTAAATAAATAGGGAGAAGAGTAACCATGACTGACTATACATCATTCTAAAGCTCTAAGTCTCAAGCAGCGATTTCAGATCACTGTTTTTCAATAGAAAACGTATAACGAATGTATTTGCTGAATTTGTGTGAGCAGTACACAACAACATGCATAAAAAAACCGCACTACTTACATATTTATTGTAATAACGAGTCACAAACACATCCACTGCTGCTAATCCCGGTTTATTAGGAAAGATAAGGGTCTAGTGAACAACATGCCGTAAAGCATTTCTGCTCCAAACAAACAATAGTGTTGTAATTTAGATGTTTATTTCTTTGTTTACGTCACAGAACTTCGGCTGTTGTTTGTGTTTATATATTTCCGAATAACTTTCACATAAAAAAACGACATCTTGCTGGTAAAAAAACAAATATGGCTGGTAGAATATAGTGGTACAAAACGGTTGAGACCACAAAAAAATAAAAATAAAATAAAAAAAAAATTAAAAAAAAGGAAGAGTATAAACCTTTGGTGGAGTCTCTAGTCTCTCTGCAGGTGTCGCCATGTTTTTTTTATGCGCCGCCTCTCAAACCATTAATTTCCAGCCAGTAGCATTATGGAAATAAAAAGAATGATGGAGAATGTAGCCAATAAGTGCAGGATTCTAACGATATATGGGAGGATTTTATTCCCCACATGTGAGGCTTTGTTTTATTACTCTTTATAAACTCTTAGTGGTCGAAGCACCACTGTTTATAGCTCGTGCTAACTGGACTTTGTTTACAAAAAAAGGAAACAATGAAAAAAAATGAACAATCAAATAAGTTGTTTTATCTGAGATTTGCACAAAAAGCAACGATGTGGAAAATATTTTTGGGGGCGGAGGAGCAACAGAGACTTGGAGATCTGCATGGAGATGCGATTTTACATCTGTAAGTTACAATATATCTCCCTTTATACGTTTTATACGATTTTATTGGTTTTATTGCCTGTTTGTTTTTATAAGAGAAATGCTTGAAAAGTGTGTGTGTGTGTGTGTGTGTGTGTGTGTGTGTGTGTGTGTGTGTGTGTCGAGATTGGAATGGCCAGACATCAATATGAATGGTCATGAGTGTAGAACAATAGCTTGTCTGGCTACCTGGCCATCAATATGAATGCGAAATCAATATCAATAGCCCCAAACATGTATAACAAAAGCCTTTAATGGTCAGCCATTCATTAATATGCTTACTGTATGAATAGAGTATGAATGATCACCTGAGTCTAGCAGGTGTCTCTCAAACAGGGGGAGGGAGAAAAGGATCAGACACAGTCTCAGATAAATGTTTGTAGGACTCTCATTTATGAAAATCTTCATAAAATTTGAAATATAAACTGATGAGACATGTGGCTTTCAACCCAGTACTTTTCTGGATTGCTCCAGGACTGATTTCATGTATTTATAAATGAAATAAAAATAATGTTCAATGCAGGAAATGTATATCTATGGCACTTCATCATCTATAACTTAATATTTTTTTGAGCAATTAACTTTGATGATGGGCAGTAAAGCTCAAAGTGTCTTCTTTACAAAGATATTTAAATTGTGTATGTAGCACATTTTTATCAGGAACTGTTAACATTTAAAGTTAGGTACATGTTTTCAGCTGAGAGTCCTAAAATTTGGGTGGGGAGGGGCGAAACAGACATAGTCGTAGATAAATGTTTGTAGGAATCTCATTTTTTATGACATAGTCATTCAATTTAAAATATAAACTCATGAGATGTGGCTTTCAACCTATTACTTTTCTGGATTGCTGTAGGACAGATTTCATTTATATATGAAGAAAAAAAAAATTATTTAAGGAATTTTTTTTCTACAGTATTTAATCATCTATAACATTTTTTTTTTTTTTTTTAACAATATCAACAGTGAATAATGGACAGTAAAGCTCAAAGTGTCTTCTTTTTAGAGATATTTAAATTGTGTATGAAGCCCACTTTTATCAGGAACTGTTAATATTTAAATTTAGGTAGGGCATTTCAGCTGTGAGTCCCAAAATCTGTGTCGAAGGCTAACAGGTTAAACAAGTTTAGATTTCACCGATATTCTTATATGCCGTTTTTAGCCAAAAAAAAATGTATATATTTTTCTAAAAAAGAAAAACACATTACTTTTTCATTTTAAGAGACCTGTCTTATTTTCTCTTTTATTTAGTATTGCTTTTTAATAAAGAAATAGTACTTCCTATCGGATTACTCAATTCAAAAAGAGTTAAATACTCAAATAAAATACTCTATCAGCAGCCCTAGATAGTACACCGCTTCAAAATATATACTGAAGGGGTGTAACGGTACACACACAAAACAGTCCTGTGCAAAAGATTTTGGCACTTCTGAAAAATGCTGTAAAATTGCTTTCAAATATATAACTGTTAAGTTTAACAATTAACTAAAAGGAAATTAAATTAAGAAACTTCCAAATCAGAGAACCAACCACTAATCTTACAGGCTGCCTCAAATACTTTTGTCTGTTCACTTAATCCCAGACAGATTTGATGTTGAAATCAGGACTCTAGGGGCCCAAACTATTACTTCAAGGACTTAAGATAAGGTGTACCTTAATTCGTCCCACAGTGTGGAAACTTGTCATTTGTCCCTCCCTGCTGGTACTGCATGATGGTTAGATGCCTATTTTTCTCAGCACTGAGGACACCCTCCGGATCAAATCGCCAGGTCCAATTGAAGTAACTATGCTCCAAACTTGCAGGGAACCTCCACCATGCTTCATTGCTACCTATGGACACTTTATTGTACTGCTCTCCAGCTTTTGGCAAACAACTTGCCTCCTGCTACAGCCAAATATTTTCAGAGTACCTGCTGTCATTTGGCTGCATCCCGTTTCTGTGTTTTCATGCATAGTTGAGTCACTGGGAACCTTGTTTCCACATCAAAGGTTTGGCTTTTTGGCTGCAATTGTTCCTTGAAATGTACTTCTGGTCGGAGTTTTTCAGACAGTAAATTGGTGTATCTGGTTTCTGCTAGTTCATTACTAATGAACTGCTGGATATGAATCTGATGTCAAAGGGAAGTAAGCATAATGCGTCTTTCATCCACTCCTTTTAATTTCCTTGGCTTACCACTGCATCTACAGTTATCAACATTGTCTTTGTGCTTTTTCAAAACAGCCTGAACACCACATCTTAAACCCCCAGTTTGGTTTGAATCTTTGAAAAGTAATGTCACTGTTGCAAAGTTACTGTCTTCTATACCAGTGGTCCCCAACCTATTTTGTGCCATGGAACGATTTAATGTCACAGTATTTTTCACGGACCGGCCTTTAAGGTGTGGCGGATAAATACAACAAAATAAAATGATACGGCAGGAATGGTATTTTCTAAATATAATAATTAACATGAGTTCACTGTGTGTGGTGTTTATTTTGCTAGCGTAAGGGGTTTCAATTTAGCGGTAATGTATTGTGTTACCGGCCGGAGCAGCCCCTGTAGGTAAGACATATGACCGAGGCAAGCATTGCATGAAGAGTGAGTCATAGACAGTTGTGGCGGAGAGAATCTGGTAATTTTCCGGAATGAAACATCGTTCAGAATAATAAATAAAACGGAAATGATGTAAGTTATGTATTTTATGTGCGGCCTGGTACCAATTAAATTACGGACTGGTGCAGGTTCGCGGTCTGGGAGTTGGGGACCACTGTCCTATACAATGTTGCCACAGCTCTTTGTTAGACAGCTTTTTAAACCCATTTATTAGTGAAAATATTAACGTAAATCTTTTTCTCATTTTACAGTTGTAACTACAGTATGAATTGTTTTGTATAGGAGGAAGAATTGAGAATAATTTAGCCATGCTCCATGTGTATATACCCTTTTTGTGTCACAAACCGAAAGCAAAGTGGTTAAAAATAATTGTTTCTGGACTATCTTCATCAAAGATTTGTGTTCTTTTGCAGATGATTAGCAGAATCGAGTATGTACATACAAAAAACTTCATCCACAGAGATATCAAACCCGACAACTTTTTAATGGGCATCGGCCGTCACTGTAATAAGGTAAGCGCTCATCTTAAAATGTATATTTTAAATTTTAACAAACTTTTTGTTCATGAATATTTTTTGTGATTTCACATGCACAAATGTCTTATAGCCACTATCAATGAGTATCACTTTGTATGTGTAATGCAAATTAATGGTAGTTTAAACAAAAAATGTGATCTAAGAGAAGGTAAGTTAACTAACATGGGAGTTGGGTGTCATGATGCATATTAAGTAAGGTGTTCTGGGTCAGTCATGAAGTGCCAAGCAGATTATTAAATTTTACTTGGGTACCAACAATTTATTTATTTATTTTTTTTTTTTTTTTTTTTTTTAAATTTTGCAATGTGGTGTTTATCTTTGAACATCTTTGGCTATAAGTATATGGTATACACAGAAAAGATTACATAACGTTGCCTGACTATTTATTGTTTGAAATTGTTTTGTGCCCTTGCAGACAGGCAACATTTGGCCGATTTAAAGCATGATGTGGATTAATCAAATCATAAATAGTATATGTAGTGAAAAACAAATTAATGGTTCTTTTCACTGAGTTCTAATTCAATGACTCCTTTATTACCATTTTGGACAATGTTTTCTGGAATTAATGTAACTAGTGTGTGCCTGTGTGAATGCCAGCCTTAAGCTTTGTTCATGTATGTTTTTTTTTTTTCAATTAAAATCTTTAAGCGTTACGGTTTCCCCGCTTTTTTGCCACTGTGAGATTTTTTTTTTTTTAATGAACTCACCCGCTGGGACAATCTGATCTGTAACTTTGCAATTCCTTTTCCTGAATTTTTCATGTTCTCTTCAAATTCTTTTTGCTTTTAGCACACACATTGTTCATTATTGGACTGGACCAAGGGAGGCGAGTGTAGTTAAGTTTAATTGTGGGAATTGTCTATTAACGTTCAAAGTTGAGTTTGATTAAAGTTTTGTTTGAATATGCTGAAATATAATTTCTGAGCAATAAATTCATGAGCCTCAAATTTTACTGCCAGCTGCATACACTTTTGGGAGGAATAGAACAAATATATTAAAGCGTTACCATGTTCTTCCTTACCGGTTTTATTTCATACTGAAATTATGCTTTTCTTGGTGTCAATCTAATTTACTTTTAATCTTCGGTTATTTGTGTTTTATTTTGCTCAATCTTTGAACTTTAATTTAGGCTCAGAAAACATATCTTACTATTTATAGCTGATCAGTCAGGCAAAAGCAAATATTATTTTTCACCAAACTTCTAAACCCCAGCCCCCTTATTTTGAGTTATGTAAGTAAAGTATTCTACCCTCTTCCTTACTGAAGGTATTATTGTTTTAAAAAATTTCTTCCATTTCATTGTTGAATAATTTTGATTTTTATTTTGTCACTTATTTGTATTAATTTTGTCACATAAGTAGGATAGAGTAACCCATCGCAGTAAATGCTTTTGGTGCTTTGTTATCTATGGTAGTTTTATTGACTTTTAGAGCCACTGAGTTTCTTCTAGACACTCAGCAGTTGTAACTTGGTGTAGTTTAACTTTTACAAGGAAAGATGTGTGGAGTCTTACTTATTCGTAGTTAGAAATTTTGGTTTGGTTGCTAGATGGCTTATTTAAACAAAACATTTGGGCCATGTGTTTTTATTGTTGTGCAGTCTTGTTGTCTCTTGTTCTGGTTTTCCATAAGTGTAATGGTTCAGGTAAAAGGCTTCCAAGTTTATAACGAATGGAAATAGGCTCCACCGCCCGTTCTTTTTCTTAGCCTTGGTGTTGCCTGTCTGCGTTGGCCATGTGGGGTTGTCAGCAATACTGTTTGATGTACTGCACCCTCTATTGTCTGTTTAGTGTTTAGAACCTCCAGTGGGGAAGAGGAAAAGAAGCTTTCCTGTTAGTTCTTCTCAGGACCCAACTTTCTCAGGATTAAACCAGGTCTGAAACTACAAACGCCTAATAATGCTGCCCAATGCACACATTTTATATATATATATATATATATATATATATATATATATATATATATATATATATATATATATATATATATATATATAAATTACACATGCATCAGAAGTGAGTACACCCGTGTGCAATATCATTTAAATGTCAACTGATTTAAAATTGTATCACCATGCACCAATTACCGCTACATTGAGCAGTAGAGATTTTGCACTTGTGTAAAATTAGATTGACCTTACTAAGAATACAAGGCCCCACTTAAGGAATTAAATGCAACAAAAGTTGATATACTTTTCATGACCGAGATTCACCCCCACCATGCTATAAGCATCCTTTATTTTTTGGAATTGCACAAATTTTGGACTGGTGTTCTGCCATTCTTCAGAGCCAATTTTTAGCTTCTTTTTTTTGTTGGACAGGCTGTGTTGCTCTAGATTTTTTTTTTTTTATAAAAATAAAAAAAATACTTGTTTGTATTGTATTATATATATATTAGAATCTGTGTGCTTCTGATCTTTCATTCTGGTATGCTACTTCCCCTTCAAACCTTTGGAGATTGGGAGTCATTTTGTCTGCGAGTATTTTGGTATTGCTGTTGCCATTAAAGATGGCATCTTTAAATGTCACCTTCCCAAAATCTCCTGCGTAATGCAGGCCCATATCATCCCTTTGTGCTTTACTGTCGGGATTAGTTTCATGCAAACATTGCAATTAAGCAGTATTCTTCCAGCTTCTTTTCATGTGCTTTAGCGAAGAAGCTAAAGGTTTTTTTTTTTTTCTTGGATGCTGTTTATAGCATTGATATTGTGTAATGTCTTTTGCATTGTCTGAGCTGTCGCAGAAACTTTGATTTCCATAATAAGTCCATAAGAAGTGCTTGTCTGTCTGTTTTTCAGAGCAAGACTGCACACTTCATGGTGTTTTATGAGGACTGCTACTGTGGCTCTGATTAGTGATAGATAGTATGGCTTGTTTTATACCTCCTGATTACTGCTACAACTGTGGTCAGACATTATTATTATTATTATTATTACTGAGTCCTATTTCAACTTTGTGAACTCTCAATCAGATGGTTTCTTTTCCCTGGCAATTCTGTTCTATTTGGAGCCATGATGTAGATATGCAGATATGCACAGAGAATAGGTAAAAACTGGAAATTCTGTTTTTTGCAGGTAAGCTAAATGGAAGTCACATGTATACTCGGTTTTGTTTTACTGATCATAGGATTTCTAACTTGTCAATAATCTTGGGTGTAATCACATTTTTTTTTTTTTTTGTATTTAGGGGACTGAATTTTCAGGGTTTTTTTTTTTTTTATAGTTTCTTTGGTTCATGGGACAAGATCCATTTTTCAAATATGAAATTATTTATAAACTGAAATGATGATTTAGAATCATTTTGAATTAAATGATCTTGTAAAGGGGTGTACTCGCATGTTAAAATACTCATATTTAAGTAATTAAACTCATATTTAATAATTTCAGCTCCAAAATACTGTGGTAGACAGCTAAAATGACAATACCTCTGTCAATGTCCAAATATTTTATGGACACCTGTCTTCGTGTTTACTTTTATACATGTTTTAGACACATTAATTATGGCTAAATTGATAGTATGACAGCTCAAGGGAGTAGCTATATCTTTAGGGGAGGTTGTCACTCTTAGCGAGTATATTGTTGAGTGGTTATTTACTACCTTTTCAAACTTGGTTGTAAATATATTATTCTCTTCTTTTAAACTGAAGTCTGTATTTTCTAAAAAAAATGCAGAATAATTTTTTTAGTATTTTGGTAATTTGATAGATTGATGTGTATTCTCTGGCCTGTTTTTTGTTTAATCCAACATTCCACATACCCATTTAGGTATGATGAAGTAACCCATCTTCACCCAAGTGGGTGTGCACAGAACAATGATATGATACTTAAGCTTATTTTACATATATATATTTGCTTGAGACAAATGACAATAATAGTATTGTGATTGCTGTAAATTTTACATTTATTCAAGAGATTGAGTATGGTTCTTCATTCTATTAAGGAAAGTTTGTGTATTTTATGTTTAAACCTGAAGTGATTTTCTGTAACTATTACTCCACCTGATCTTTCCAAAACCTCTTTTTTTTATTTTTATTTATTTATTTTTTTTCTCCCCGTTACCTGTATATTTAAAAAAAAAATGTACTTTCTAATAATGTCTGTTTTTTATGCTTTGTTGAACACCAACACTATTTTTATTTTCATGGGAATTTGCTTACATGTATGAAGCTTTTGGCAAACAGCAATATTTTCAAAGCTAGGTGCACATAGTGACAGTTAGGGCCTTAATGGTTTTTGGATTTTGATCAGGGTCAGAGTGAACTTACTGAAATAGTCTTTCAACACAGTACATTTCAAAATGGCAGAATGCAACCAAAGGATATAGGTTATCCAAGTCAGAATTAAATTTCTTCCAAACATTTCAGGCAAACATGCCAAAATAAATGAATTGTTACTTGTGTATCCTAACACACCATTAATTTTCAGTTTTTTGTTCATATAGGACTGCTGTAACGAATATATAATACGAATAAAAGGGTATGCACATAATATGCTTCTGCATATATTGCACAAAACCATTTCTCAGTGCATATTAAAGTATGCTCGATTTATAACTTTAATCCCAAATTAACATTTTAAATAGCAGCAATAATGTAATACTGAAATTATTTTTTACCTCAAGTTGGAGCCCTGTCTGTCTCTGTCTTTCTGGTAACCTCTGATTTGCAAACACTAATCAGGATAAATTTATAAATCCAAAATATATCTATTTATTTGTGGTGTTGCTTTGTCAGAGTGTCCAGTTTTGAGAACTTTTAAAATAATATATGAACAAAAGTATTGGGGCACATGACTTTCCCAGCCATATATGGTTCTTCCCCAAACTGTTACCAAAGTTGAAGTGATTTTTATAGGATGTCTTTGGATGTGGTAGTTTTAAGGTTCCATTTACTTAAACTAGGAGACCCAAGCCTGTTCCATCATGGCAATGCCTCTGTGCACAAAGTGAAGATATGGTTTACATGGGTTGGAGTGAATGATCCCGAGTGGCCTACTCTAGACTCCTGATCTCAACCCTGCTGGACATC
Organism: Silurus meridionalis; assembly: GCF_014805685.1. Lineage (NCBI taxonomy): Eukaryota > Metazoa > Chordata > Actinopteri > Siluriformes > Siluridae > Silurus > Silurus meridionalis. The sequence continues at coordinate 11,619,102 of NC_060888.1, forward strand.
AGTGGGATGAACTTGTACGCTGGCCTCCTTACCCTACATCATTATCTGACTTTACAAATCCCCTTGTGGATGAATGAGCCTGAATCTCCACAAGCACACGCCTAAGTATAGTGGCACATTTTCTTAGAAGAATGGAGGTTTTAATAGTAACTGGGTACTTTAAAAGTGTAAAACAGGATGCTCAAAAAGTACATAGAATATTATAAGGTGTTCACAAACCTTTTTCCATATAACATATGCCCTGTGCAAGTGTGCAGTTTGATACAATGCTATTGTGAAGTTTGGCTTTTTTTTTCTTTCTATCAATGAACAATGCTTGTGCAGTGTGTCGGGTTTAACACAAAGACCACTATAAAACATACCATTTAGTTTAATATATAGCTTCCCTCAATGTGAATCCCAGAAATGTTTAAAGATATTATTGCACATGAAACAAAGATTGCATATCTCTGCTGCCACTGCATTTCTCAATCTCCCCAGCTTGGGTTATTTATTTTTTGACAATTTTTAGGTGTATTAGTTGCTTATTAGAATGTGGTGCTGAATAATTGTTGATGTATCAGTCATACTGTGAATCATAATCTGTCAGACATGCTAAGGGAAAATTTCTAGATATTTCTAGTGCGTATACCCACTTCATGTTCACACATGCAATGACTAATATTTGTAAAGTTGAACAAAAAGGATAAGACCATTAGAAGGAAATGTGTATGTTGATCCTGACAACAACATAACCATAGGAGAATGCAGAGCTGCTTTGCAAATATAACTCGAGCATTACTGCATAATGGGTAATATGACTGGAGTGACATACTAGAATATATTAAAAGTAAATTTAGTTTTGGTGCCCAAGAAGCTGATTCTGGGGGAAGGGAGATGAACAAAAAAACAAAGCGCTTACAAGACCTGTTTACTTGTATACCACCGTTATTGCATGTAGCTACTGGCACAGTTTAGGCCTGCCTATCTGTTTTATATATTTTTTTTTTTCCTCCATTTTGTTTTCTTTCCAAACATTTAGCATCAGTCCACATTTACTTTATCATGTTGCTTCAACCTAATGCAATAATAATTTACTTATGACTTATAAAGTTTTGGTCTTTGCAGTCCTTTAAAAACCAGGTTGGTCAGCCTCTAATTGTTGGGTTTTGAATTAAACTGCCATATCGAATTACTTATTTCTTTTGTTCTTTGTTGTTGTTTAATAATTGTCCAGAACATGTTCTTTAAGGGTTCACTAGTCCCTAAACTTTCATTGTCTCTTGTATTTATATGAAGTTTTTACAAGTTTTATAGCAGACAAATTGGTTTAACAACCGTGTTCTGATTGTTTCTTTGCAGTTGTTCCTCATTGACTTTGGTCTGGCCAAAAAATACCGGGACAACAGGACAAGACAGCACATACCATACAGAGAAGACAAAAACCTCACAGGCACAGCCCGCTATGCTAGCATCAATGCACACTTGGGCATAGAGCAGAGGTGTGAAAATAACACTACACGATCATGCCAATATATTTATTTTTTAGCAGATATGGTTGTGTAAGTTTTGTTTGGTTTTCTGTACATTAGTTCTTACTCCATGCTCTGGTTAAAGTAAATTATTTATTTAAAATTAGAGCTTTTAAGTGTTAACTTTCTTTCTTCTATTATACCCAACCATATTTCGCTAATTGAAAATGACAGTGGCTATGGATAACGTGGCAAGGAGATTTTGAAAGGTGAAATGGAAAATGAAATATGAATTTTGGAAATTTTAACAAATTCCAGAAGCCCAAGCCATGGGCCCAAGCATTGATGAGCTTGTATGTTTTGGATCATGTTGGTTGTTGGTTTCAGCTGACACTGTTTCTGGGTTTATTTTTTCACAGCTCACACCATCTTAAACTGCTGCTGTTTTCTTTGACATGTTCAGTATTTATTTATTTTTGTTAGCGATCGAACAAATTTTTTATTTTTATTTTTATTTTTTATTAAGTGGCAGACGATTGTGCTGTAAATTAGGCTGATTATTGGACAGGCGCATCTAACACCAAACTGTGCACTAGCTGGGGACCACGGGACTAGCTGAACAAATCGGCAAAAAAATCTGGCATCATATATCGCCCTGATTTCTAAATATTGCCGTTAGCCAGAAGAAAACCCATATCGGTTGGCCTCTAGTTAGCACAGGTTTTTCTGCTCTTTTTTTGTTTTGTAAATTATAATTTTTTTCTCTCTCTCTCATTTCAATTTTTTCAGGTTGTATTTGCTATTCACAGGGCATTTCCCAATAGCTCTGATTAGGGCTGCAACTAGCAATTATGCTGATATTCAAAATTTTAAAACAAGCATTTGAAGGTAGTAAAGCTGCAGTACATTTCTGAAAACAAGTTAACTGTTGTGTAGACAAATGCAATAATAAGAGAATGGAACGAAGAAATGCAGTAAGCTAACAGGATTATTTAAAAAAGGCATTTGTTTACAGATGCATTATCATTCGCTGAAAGCCACAATGGTGACTTAAATTTAATCATTTACTGCTGCTATTTACTAATTTTAGTGTTTGTTTGCACCGGTTTAATTGAATTCATTATTATGTTGCGAGCTCAATGGAAGGTATTAAAATAACTAATCCAATTAACTTTAATTGACCTTTTTTACTGCAGTAAAATTCCAGTGCACTCTAGCCTCGATATTACTGTTTGTCTGAAAATACTAGCTACTAGTTAGTATACTCAAAACAGTGAGAATTCATGGTTTTTGGTTAAACCTGTCGTCACCATAAAGGCTTTTGGACATTTTATAGGAATGCATTCATTCTAATTGACATTTTTATAGGTTAGGTTGGTTGTTTTTTTTTAAACAGGATTTCGGTCTAGGAGACTGACTTTGGTTTTCTTGAAACTGATTGAGCCTTGATCAACCATTTTCTTAAAAAAAAAAATATATATTTTCCTTAACACATTTGTGAAATCTTTTGTGGCATTTTTGGAGCAAAAAAAGCAAAAACAAACGCTAGCAGTGGTGGGGGAAAAAAATCTGAGCAGTTGCTTTCAAAATATAATTTCAAAATACTTTCCAATGTGAAATACACTCGCTGTGAGAGAAAACCCACCCTCAATTTATTTATATTTTTAATGCCAAAATGGAAAAATCCCAGTGCCAAAACCCTCCATTTGGACTAATGTTCTAAACAATCCTGGGCATTTAATGTACACAAATATCCTGCTGTCTATATATGTAAAGGAGGTTTTTGTTTTTGGTGAATTTTAAGCTCAGTTAAATTTTTTTCCACACTCCAAAATGTATCACGTTGACTTGGCAATTATTCTGCACATAATGACACAGCAAAAAAACTGTAGGCATTTTTGCAGACTAATAAAAAAAAATAAATAATAAAAAAAAAATTCTGTAGTAGTATTCAGACCCTTTACTTAGTATTTTAAAGAAATATTTTTAATAGCGATTTTAGTTTTTTCGGTTGAGTCCAAAAATCCGCCAAAATCCAAGGAAATGGCATTTGTGTAGCTGCATTAAAGAAGCTCTGTGAAGTGCTTCTCTGTTGTCCTTCTTGAATGTTCTACCTTTTTAGAGGGCTTCTGAAGATTTCTTAGTGCTCATGTTCCTCTAGGTGTGTTACAGGAGCTGTGTAACACACTTGGAGGTAAGCACCCACTTCCACTGTGACTAATATTGGAGGTTAGATATGCCACCTCTCTCTCCATGAGAGCAGATTAGCTTTTTTTGGCTCTTGGTACTATTTGGATTTGACCCCATGATCACCTGATTATAATGTAAACAATATTCTGATGTACCACTTCAGTTACTTGATGGAGAGTAAATGTACTTATTTATTTATTTTTACAATAATTAATACAATAATTATTTTTCTGTAATTTCCATCATGTGTTGAAAACAGTAATCGGCACTATTGAAATGCGTCATTTACTACCTTCTGGGTACACTTAAAAGACGTTAGAATTCACTAGTCCCTGTATTTAATTATTATTTATGAATGAATAATTTTGTCTCCAACAGTCGTCGAGATGACATGGAATCTCTAGGCTATGTACTGATGTACTTCAACAGAACCAGTTTGCCCTGGCAGGGACTGAAGGTAAGCTTAAGACATGCTCATGAGCTGCTCAGTGCATGTTTGCAACAGAAACACTCAGGACTAATTTAAAAAAAAAAAAAAAAAAAACCACACAAATATAGAAAAGGCTTTAATAGAAAATTATAAAAAAAAAAAAATTAAACTGCAAAAAGAGCTGTAGGAATACAAAATAAGCAAAAACAAAGTGGACAACAAACAAGCAACTCCACTAAACTCCATTTTATTAGTATTAACATGGATTTTTATCCACTAGGCTTGAAAGACCCTCTGATTAGCATTTTGAACTATACAATCAAATTGTGCATGCTGGAAAGTGATCACATCCGCAGTAAATTTCTTGTTCATATGCATATGTAGCACAATTAGGGGTGTTAAACATGTATATTGTCTTTATTTGATGCAATTTGTTTGTGTAAGATGCATATAGGGTGCCTTTCCTGAAATAATAAAAAGGCATTTGCCTTAACATATGCCTGAGCTTCTATTTTTCAATTGGTTGAAACAGTAAAGATTTCTACAAAAATGTAAATGTTTGGTACATTTAATCTTTTAGCAGAATATAACAAAGGCAATGCCACACCACACAGATTACAGAATGAAATCCATTTCACTAAACATTAGCTGTCCGATTTGATTTTGGAATAAATCCATAGGGTCAAGTTCACAGACAAAGCAAATGTCTGAAATGTCCATTTTGGCTTTGTAATGTTTTCTTACTTGCTTTTTTTCCTGTTTCAAACATATTTCAAGGGTATTTACTTTCGTAACATGGAGGACTATATTTGCCGGTAGCAGAGGTCTCCATTGTTTTTATTTGTTGTTTTTTCTTTCTTTTTTTTCCTCCTGTTTTTGTTCACTGTAGTTTCCATCAGCCTATGTCCAGTGTAGCTTTAGGTTAGATGTTTTTGGCTGACAGGTTTGGAGTTGGATGTGCTCTATTGCTTTGAGTTTGCTTGTGAGGTGCTATTTATTTTTTCCTTACTACTTATGTTCTGTACACAGGCTGCCACAAAGAAACAGAAGTATGAGAAGATTAGTGAGAAAAAGATGTCAACTCCTGTTGAGGTCTTGTGTAAGGTATGTGGAGCAAGCAATGACATTCAAAAAGTCTCACATTCATTTTGTTCAACAAAAGTCTAGGTGTTTTCAAAATTGACAGTCCGTCTGTGTGTGTTTCTCTTTCTCTCTCTCTCGGTTTTTGTGTATGTGTAATACACACACACACACACACACACACACACACACACACACACACACACACACACACGGTGGTGTGAAAAAGTGTTGGCCTGATTTCTTTTTTTTTTTCTTTTTGCGTGTTTGTCACACTTTAATGTTTCAGATCATCAAATTAATTTAAATATTAGTAAAAGATAACACAAGTGAACACAACATGCATTTTTTTAAATGAAGGTTTTTATTATTGAGGGAAAACAAAATCCCAAACCACATGGCCATGTGTGAAAGTGTTTGCCCCCTCTTATAACTGTGGTTTATCACAACCGAGTTCAATTTCTCTAGCCACATCCAGGCCTGATAACTGCCACACCTGTTCACAATGAAGAAATCTCTTAAATAGGACCTGCCTGACAAAGTGAAGTAGACCAAAAGATTATCAAAAGCTAAACATCATGCTGAGATCCAAAGAAATTCAGAAACAAATTAATTAATTACAAGTAATTGTAAAGTAACACTGCATTTCAGAAAAAGAACATCATACCAACAGTAAAATATAGTGTTGGTTGTGTGATGGTCTGGGGCTGTTTTGCTGCTTCAGGACCTGGAAGACTTGCTGTGATAAATGGAACTATGAATTCAGCTGTTTACCAGAAAAAATCCTGAAGCCATCTGTTCGTGACCTCAAGCTGAAGCGAACTTGAATTCTGCAGCAGGACAATGATCCAAAACACACCAACAAGTCCACATCTGAATGGCTGAAGAAAAACAAAATAAAGACTTTGGAGTGGCCCAGTCAAAGTCCTGACCTGCATCCTATTGAGATTTGGCATGACCTTAAAAAGGTGGCTCATGCTCGAAAACCCTCCAATGTGGCTGAATTACAACAACTCTGCATAGATGAGTGGATCAAAATTCTTCCACAGTGCTGTAACGGCCTCATTGCAAGTTATCGCAAACGCTTGATTGCAGTTTGATGATCTGAAATATCAAAGTGTGACAAACATGCAAAAAAAGAATTCAGAAAAATTACTTTTTCACACCACTGTGTACATATGTAATGTATAATTTTTTTTTTCCTAGGCCAACATTGTTTTTTTAACTAAATTACACTGTTCAACATATCAAAGAGTATTTTGCAGAGGTACAAAATATTTTAGGTACAGGGGTTTTAATAAACACATTCATTCTCGTAAGGGGTTTCCAGCTGAGTTTGCCATGTACCTGAATTACTGCCGTGGGCTGCGGTTTGAGGAGGCCCCTGATTACATGTACCTGCGTCAGCTGTTCCGCATTCTTTTCAGGTACTTGCCAATATTACTTTGTAGTACAACTTTTTGTTTAGGTATAGATGCTGTGATCTAATTATGAATCAACATTTTTTTGATTTAAAATGATGCCAGTGAAATCAGTTTGTAGTTTTTTTTTTTGTTTGTTTTTTTTGTTCCAGAATGTTGCATATGATTTTAAATGGTTCTTATTTAAACAAAGCAATTAAAAAAAAAAAACTTTTTGCCTGTTTATGGTCACTGGATTTCCCTTAGGACTCTGAACCACCAGTATGATTATACTTTTGACTGGACCATGCTTAAGCAGAAAGCAGCACAGCAAGCAGCATCCACAGGGGGACAGGGGCAGCAGGCACAGACCCCCACAGGCAAGCAAACTGACAAACCCAAGAGTAACATGAAAGGTTAGTAGCAAACAGCCAAGTGACGTTTTCAGTGCAAAGTAAGACACAAATGGCTTTGTCTTTTAAAATGTAGGTATAAAAACATTGAAATTGGAAAAAATCTTTTTTTCCCCCTCAAAGATTTATGTAAATAAAAAAATCTATGTAAAGGGCCCACAAAAAGTAGAAGGGGGAAAAAAACAAAAAAACAAAACACAAGCAAAGGTCTTGCAGGTGCAAAGACGTCCTTGGGAAATTTGACTACTAACTTTGACAAAGTCTCTATTCTATGGGATTAAGGGTTTCTTCTATCTTTCTCTAAATGTCTAATTCTAATAATATTTGTAAAAAAAAAAAGACTACTGTGGTCATTCTTGAGTTGGCATTATTTCTCTATTCCTGAATCTATCGCTTATTACTTAAATGGTGCTACTATTACAACATGATTGGATGTGAATTTGTTTACTGTATTAGTTCATTTATTTTTACATGTTAACATTTCTTTCTTTTTTTTAATTTGATGCTGTTAGTTAACGTGACTTAAAACGTATAACTTAAAAAAATTACCCTACTTAAAGTAGGTTTACTAAAGTAAACTTGCCTATACTATTTGAGTATGGACTAAATAGGCTGGACTTTGCAAAAAAAAGTTTCAGTGGGGCTCTGGGATTACAGCGTTTTACATATTAGTTACATGGTGCATGAAGTAAAACAATTAAGTAATTTTTGCAAAGCTTTCATAATGACTGTTTAAGAATGTTTTAAAATATACACTTTGAAGCACATGAATTACAAATTAAGTGTGTCTGGATAAATAATTTTTCTACTTCTGATTTGTCTCTTTTGAAGTTATTTGATTGCCCTTTCAGTTTAGCTAGTGTGCGCACATGTAATAGATAGATAGTATAATACACACATGCGCGCGTGCGCGCACACACAGCAGGGAAAATAAGTAATTGACGACACAGCATTTTTATCAGTAAGGGGATTTCTAAGTGGGCTATTGACGCAAAATTTCCACCCGATATAGCCATCCAGCCAAATATTGAATTCATACAAAGAAATCAGAACATTTAAGTATACAAGTTGAGTCATAATAAATAAAGTGAAATGACACAGGGGATAAGTATTGAACACATGAAGATAAGGTGCAAAATGGCATAGAAAGCCAGGAGATCACCTGAAATTTGTCAGTATTGAGAAAGAAACCCTGCCCCCGATCAGTACTAATTGATATCAGCTGCCTTAGTCCTAATTGATGGCCTATAAAGGCTTCTCATTACCCAGGGGGCACACAGGAAAGACTTCATGATGGGTAAAAGCAAAGAACTCTCTCAGGATCTTCGTAATCTTATCGTTGAAAAGCATTTTGATGGGAATGGTTATAGGTGCATTTCCAGAATGCTGAATGCTCCTGTGAGCACTGTGGGGGCCATAAACTGGAAATGGAAAGAGCATCAGTTCACCATAAACCGGCCACGATCAGGTGCTCCACGTAAGATCCCTGGAGAGAATAGAAAATCTATGGAGAGAACTGAAGATCAAAGTTCATAAAAGAGGCCCAAGGAACCTTCAAGATTTAAAGACCATTTGTGTGGAGGAATGGGCCAGAATCACTCCTGAGCAATGCAGACCAACTGGTCTCTCCATACAAGAGTCGTCTAGAAGCTGCAATCACCAACAAAGGCTTTTCTACAAAGTATTACATAACGTGTGTTTGATACTTATTCCCTGTCTCATTTCACTTTATTTATGACTCAACTTGTATACTTAAATGTTCTGATTTCCTTGTATGAATTCAATATTTGGCTTGATGGCTATATCTGGTGGAAATTTTGTGTCAATAGCCCATTTAGAAATCCCCTTACTGATAAAAATGCTGATGTGTCATACTTATTTTCCCCGGGGTGTGTGTGTTTTTCATATATATATATATATATATATATATATATATATATATATATATATATATATATATATATATATATATATATATATATATATATATATAAAATATACACACACACACAGTACAGACCAAAAGTTTGGACACACCATCTCATTCAGAGTTT